>NW_015646344.1:844340-878174 GCF_001515625.1 Sinocyclocheilus rhinocerous | reverse complement strand
AACGGTCTGATATTTTTAGTTTTAGATCACGGTGAGATGTCAGATTTGTGAGATTTTTTTTCTAAATGGTAACAAACTCTAACTTTAAAAATTTAACTGCCGTATTGTTTAACGAACAACCCGTTTTTACTCTTTTCTGGAAACACAGTCATTACATTGTTTATATACCGCGTATGTTTTTCTTGAAATGTATGTGAAAAAACTTTAATAAAAACAACCCTTATACCGTTTAATAATCATACCACGTTTCACAATTTAAAGTTTAAAGCATATAGTTTTGAACAGTTTCAACTGACCACACACAAAAACACAGTCCCAAACAATCATACATTCCATGGGATCGGTGGGGTAGATAAACACATGTCCGGTTAGATGGGTGGGGGGTGTACAGAAACAGGTGTCCAAACAGGTGTCCATTTATGGGTGGGGGGTGGAATTTTATGACCCTCATCAATCAAACTTCTTGACACATAGGACCCTATACTCTCTCTGTAATTCCAGGTTAGTAGCACTAAACAAATCAGCATTTTGCTTTGAATGTTGAAAACTTTGGATGACGATACTACCTGACACTCGTGAAGGTCTGTTCACATGTGTGAGATTGATTACCTCCTGCTGTCAGTCGTAGTCCAGCAGCCTCTGGAGGGATTCCTGCAGTGGATTCCTGAAGTGGCATCAGTGGCTGACAGTATATCTTGATGGCATTGCTGACAGGCAGATGATCAGCGTCATCTAGTTCCTATAAAAAGTGGAATAGAAGTTAGAGGTAAGGAGAGGTTGTTTCTTTTAAGAAGATTTTGAAACTGAAATTCTTAAAATGAGATACATGAAAATGCTAGGTCTAACTCTAGCATTGAAATAATCATTTTGAACTATTTGCAAATAATACCTTAAAATCTGCATGTTCACTCCTGGATCGGACAATACAAACACACTCACATACTGTTTTGTACATATTGTATATATTGCTTTTTTCTTGTGCTACTTGTATAATGCACTTTGGGTTGGCGTTTATTCTTGGATTCTGTGTTATTTATTTTGTGTGTATTCAATCAAAAACTATTTTAGGAGGAAAAGAAAATTAACTTTATTGGTGTAGCCTCTCCTACTTAGGTTGGGTCTTACAACTGATTCACACAAGTGGCATTTTAATGTGCGACCAGGTAATCGTGTTGCAGGAGTCATCAGTGTCCCAATCTTTAGTGGAGACAAACCACCACATACTGTGTCCTGACAATTAGGAAAACTATAGAAATTATGTTAATTATTTATACTATTAAAATATATAAACATAAAGTTCAGAAACCTGAACAGAAGACTAAAAGCAAAGCAGAAACAGAATAAAAACAAGTCGTTTTTAAGTTTGTTGTTTATAGGCCTACTGAAAAAGATTAAAAGGACAGAAGCTTTCTTCTTAGTCTGAAGAACATTTTAATAGCCTAAATAACCTTTTATTTATTTATTTTTTTTTTTTTGCAAATAAGATTCAGTGGATGTTAAAGAAGTAGTTCACTTCCAGAATAAAAGTTTCCTGATAATTTACTCATGTCATTCAAGATGTTCAAGAAATTAAGGTTTTTGAGGAAAACATTCCAGGTAGCGCACTAGCGCTCTGCATTTCAGCCTGAGCCCGACGGGGGCCACCGATTTATTTACGCCCCTATAGGGCCAGGCTTCGAGCCCATTTTCACGTCATAGCTCAGATGCGGTCTGGGCATCAGGCCTGTTTTAGGCTTCTCCTTATGTAAAAAATAATAATAATTAACCGTGTTATTTCTCGTGGCCACTAAAGTATTCTCAGTTCCCACCACTCATGAATGCATGGGCCCGTGGGAAGAGTCATGAGCATGGAGTCTCTGTCCACAAACTTCTTCAAAGTTTATTATTACATCAGTAGAATATATAGATGCAGACCAAACTCAATGAGTACCTCAACTCCCTGCTTATCTTGAACGCCACAAAGACCCATAAACATCTGCGCATGCTCTTCAGAAATCATTCAAATCAATATGTTGATTTGCTGCTCAAGAAACATTTATTATTATTATTATTATGTTGAAAACAGATTAGATCTTTTTCAGGTTTCTTTGTTGAATAGAAAGTTCAGAAGAACAGCATTTATCTGAAATATAAATATTTTGAAACATTATAAATGTCTTTATCATCACTTTATGCATCTTTGCTAAATAAAAGTAATAATTTCTATAACCCTGAAGTAATGAATAACCCTGGAGTAATGATGCTGAAAATTCAGCTTTGATCACAGAAATAAATTACATTTTAAAATATATTCCAATCAAAAGCAGTTATTTTAAAGAGTAAAAATAGTTCACAATATTATTGCTCTTGCTGTACTAAATGCAGGCTTGGTGAGCAGAAGAGAGTTCTTTAAAAAACATTACAAATCTTTCAAAAGCTTTTGACTGGTAGTGTATATTTGTATGAAATATAGGTTTGTTAAATCGGAGCCCGAAGTGTCCATCAGTTGTACCCTTCGAAATCCTTCATTCCGAAGGGCCCTTTGAAGTGGCCAGTTTTGAGCACTTCGGTTTGGAACGACCCTTCAATATGGCGGCCATGATTGTTTTCACTCCGAAGTGCCCTTCGGAGGGCAATATATCCTGTTTGGAATGCACCGCAAGTGTAGTGGTAAAGGCCAGGTACACAGAGTGACAGAGAGAGACGGGGGATACAGATTTAAACGCAAGCGCGTTGGTTAAGGTAGGAAGACACTGCATTGTTGCAGCATCGGTCCCCTCAGAGAGAGTCTTCTCAAAAACAGGACAAATAATCACAGAGAGGAGAAATCGCATCAGCACACCCAAGCTGAGGCATCTGATATTTCTGAATCCCAACCTGCACTAAAGACATGTTAAGACTTTTGCCTTTATTTATTTGATTTGTTTCCTGTGGTTCTGTGTTCAATTGTTCAATTAAAGTTTTATTAAAATGTTAAATAATAGTAACTGTATTTTTTGTAACGAAAAAATGCATAAAAATAAGGTTATTATAAAAACACTGAATAAAAAATAGCTTACCAACACACAAACCATTCACAATTCCTAAATTGGGCTAAAATAGAAGGCTCCGAGTGATACTAAATAAAGAGCCATTTGGGAGCCGTAAGAGCCAAAAGAGCTGAATCTTTGAAAAGAGCCGGTGTCCTGACATTTTATCCTACCCGTCAGATTATCCTACCAGGGTTTACTGTGCATGCGCACATCAATATTGCGTCCTTTATCTCATGCTGAACAACAACATTTAATGTATCTGCATTACTGTAAGGGTAGTTTTAGGGTTGGGGTAGGTGTAGACTTTAAATGAGTTCATGAAGTCTTCAGATAGTCTGTTGAAGTTGATTGAGATTCAGTTGCTCCTCATATGAGGTTGTAGTTGGAGGTCTTCAGCTCAGAGAAAGGGAACGAGGCTAATAACGCGTAACCCTTACCATACAGGATTTTAGAAAAGTGCACAAAGTATAACGTGCACACTTACCACTATGTGGATTTTAGAAAGTGGGCAAAGTGTTCAACGTGCACAGCACCAGGTGGATTTCAGAAAGTGCACAAAGCTTAGCGTGTGCACTTAACATAGCATAGATTTAAGAGCTTCCCAAGCATCTGTTCACAGATACCCGGAAGTATTGAGCCAAACGGGAGAGGCAAGCTCAAATACAACCCTCTAAGGCGAGGGGAGCACTGCCTGAGACAGCATTACACAAGAAAGTTCTCGCAAATCCCACCTATACTTCCCGCTGGATGCCTCAGCAAGAGGGGATATCCTGGTGTTCGGGAGACCCCTCAGGGCGACCTAGATACAGTAAACCAGACAGGGCAGCCTGAAAGCATAAGCCCAGCCCGGCCGTCCAGGAAATTTTGCAGTGCCGTGCCCGCAGACGTCCAGGACATTCCGCAGCGCCGGGCCGGGTGCCCAATAATGCGCCCGCAGAAGCCTGTGACCTGGCCGCATGATCCAGGAAGCATGAAGCCGAAACCAGGCTATCATACCGGCTGGACATCATATCGACGAGTGAAGTAAACAATGCAAGTCGAGCACCCGGTTTGTGAATCCAGCAGAGGGGGGAATAGCGGGGCAAATCGGCTGCCAGGCCACCGGGAATTGTCCCGTTTCTCCCGATGGCAAGTCTGCGCCTGATTTCCACAGACACGCAGAACGTGCAGGATTCATATATTGTCTTTTTGCGGCTTAATATTCTCAGACACTAGTCCATATCGCGTTTTGATTCAAGTGTACTGACCTACTTTTGATTTTTTTCGTCCAAAATGTTTCATATTCTGTCCACGTTAGGCTATAGGAGTTCCGTTTTTATGACTGGATTCTACGAACCAGTCTGTGTTTTCCGCATCGCGGAAATTATAGGGCCGTATGTCTCAGAGTAGTCAGTGCAATTTGGGAAAGAAATCAATTAAATCTGTATGTGGATGTGTGTAAATATTCAAATGTAATCCCCTTTGTAATCGTTAACATTTTCATAAGTAACTGTAATTTAATTACACATTTTTTCTTAGTAACTGTAACTGATTACAGTTACATTTATTTTGTAATTAAATTACGTAACGCCGTGACATGTAACTAGTTACTCCCCAACACTGTATATATATATATATATATAAAACAAAAAAAAAACATGCAAATAGGAAAAACAGCACTAAATTAAGAAAACATCATCAGTTTAACAGCAATTCAGAAACACGCTGCAAATACGCACAGAGTCCATCAGAAATGTATAAGGGAACCACAACAAGTGACAAGCCTGGCTAAACTCTTCGGTCTGAAAGGTGAGATTACAAACACCCCTTACAAAAATTAACATGATTTTACTATAAAAAAAAAGGTTATAATAGTTAAACCATGGTAATCACAAATTACATTAACCATAGTTTCACCATGGTACACAAATGGTAATCACCAAAAAAAAAAGGTAATGGTAAAATGCGAAACGCAGAAAACATAAAACTATGGTTAATTTTCGTAAGGGTTGTTGGGGTCCCCTTGAAAAATTTCCGGTGTGGTCTGTGCTACATGCAACGCTTTTCTGTATTTGGTGGTGTTGTGAGTCTTTGCGGCGCGTGTGCTATCAAATTGATGCAGATGTTTTCTTAATTTGCTGCTGCTTTTTCGATTTGCATATGTTTTCTTAAGTTGCAGCACACTGAGCTCTCTCGGCCACTGTAGAAATGACATTTTATATGATTCAAGTTGACTGTTGCATAGTAAAATTTACTTAAATTAATTTCCAGGTCATTTTTTCCTAAATAAAGGTTGAAAAAAAAAATTTAAAATCAGTTAATGTAATGAAATACTATAGGGCTGTTACCTGCCAGAGCCTCCTCAAAAACACTGAGATCAGAAAACTAATGACAGGACAAAACCAAAACCGAACAAATGTTATGAAATATGAGATAAAATAATGAATAAATAATATCATTATTTTATTTTAAAAAAGTTTTTTGACTCACTATATTTTGTCTTTCTTCACAGATTCACCCAGATCTACACTGACTGTGATACCAGACAGTCCTGTATTCACTGGAGAGAGTGTGTGATTGAGTCTCACAGTAACTGGAGATATGAGTGGTATAAAGGCACAGACAGTGTAATGTTACAGACGTCTGAGCGTTACACTGTAAACAGAGACACTCTCACTATCAGAGGACTGAATGAGTCTGATCAGGATCAGTACTGGTGTAGAGGACAGAGAGATGAAAGACCAAAATCATCACAGGAGAGTGAACGAATAAATCTGTCTGTTAATGGTGAGTAAATACTGTGATAAACATTCGCCTGTTCAACATTACCAGGCACTACAATATATGCACGGATGCATTTAAAATTAAGTAATTATCAGCTTTGGGGGGTTTCAACACACGTCCTTTTTAAGCAAACAAGGTTTATTAGAATGTGCTGGATGCATAAACATAAATGCAATCTTTCTGATTAAATTAATGTTATAACCAACAGGGGCATAGGGAGTAAAGTCAGAAGTCTTGATATAATGAGTGATTTCATGTACTTTTGTAATATTATAATACAGTATGTCCCTCATGATCAGATCAGCATGTTTATCATGTTCTCCAGTCTCAGCAGCTTCATCTTCTCTTCTGGTCACTGGTGTGGTTGTGGGATTGAGTGTTTGCCTGTTCACCTATTTTATTTATTACTTATTTTTGTTACTTTTATTTACTATGTTTTTATTTATTACTTATTTTTTTATTACTACTTGTTTTTCATTTACTATTTTAATGCTTGTTATTTTACTTATTACTTATTTGTATTAACAATTTTTTATTTATTAATTTTTATTACTTATTTTTATTTATTACTTTTTTGTTACTTTATTTATTACTTATGTTTTTCATTTAATACTTATTTGTATTACTTGTTTTTTATTCAATACTTTTTTATTTATTATGTATTTAATTATTTTTTACTTTTTTATAAAATATAAAGGAATAGAGCTGTGAAGAAAATGCTAGGTCTAATTCTAGCATGGACATAATCATTTTGAACTATTTGCAAATAATATTTTAAAATCTGCATGTTCACTCTTATTTATATGCCTAATGTGTCAAAAATGCAAAATGTTCGGAATATTCAGAATGCAAAATGTCTTGTCACATTCAGTTAGGAATGAAATAAATAATGTAAATTATATCATACTTTAATTAAAAACGGACATTAATAGAAAAGATCAGTAGTTTGCACCACTGGATATTACTGTGGGCAGTTAAACATAGGCTATCTATCGTAAAACAGTTGACTAATATTAAATGTTTTGCTACTTCCATCATGCCTCGCTCTTACAATGTTAAAACTGATACTTTGAACTGGAATTCACGCTCTACTTCTGTGAACAGTAAACCCCTCCTACTTTGATTTAATTGGTCATCTCAATTACTTTGACAGTGACGAGTGCTATTAGACCACTGACCAGCCTAAAAACGTCATTTTTAAGCCTTTTTTATCGTCCGAACAATAAACAGAGCGCTGCATAATCATGTGCAGCAGAACACTGCAAGAGCTTACAATATTTGGGGGACAATTTGACTATTTCTAACTATTGGGGGGGAATTATTGTCCCCCTCAATGTCTATAGTGATTATGGCCCTGGTACAACCCCCAAAAGGACAAAATGGAGGCGAAACACCACCAACTGTCCAAAAATAATTCCCATCCCATGCACCAAAAGCTGCCGTGAGACGAGAGAATATGTGCCACTCTCAATGTCAAGTCAAGTCACTTTTATTTGTATAGCGCTTTATACAATACTGATTGTGTCAAAGCAGCTTTACAGAGTCAAGCAGGAAAACAGATTGTCAATAATGCAAGAAGACAATAACAGAGTCATTTTCTTAGCTAAAGTCAGCTGATTGATGATTCAGTGATGTCATCATCCATTTCAGCTCTCTTCCAATAGTGTCTGTGTAATCAGTCAAGCGTCCCCAACTAAGCAACCCAAAGGCGACAGCGGCAAGGAACCAAATGGAGAAAAACCTTGGGAGAAACCAGGCTCAGTCGGGGGGCCAGTTCTCCTGTGACCAGACGAAACTAGCATGGCGTGGTTTATTTCCAGGCTGAACACAGGTGCAGAGGATGTGTCTGGTTCACGTGGTCTTGTGCCGATGGTCGTCGAGGTGATGAGGTCTTCACAGGAGAACTGTCTCTGGGGCTCATCTAGTTAACATGGTCTCCGCTGACATTCAGGGCTGTAGAGGTAGGAAGTGTTCCCGGTTCCGGTTGACCTAATTACTTTACTTTTAGTAATTTAGCAGACGCTTTTATCCAAAGCGACTTACAAATAAGAAAAAGTAATTAAAACTAAAAGCTAAAACTCTATAAATACTATATATATACACACATTTAAGAAAATAAAAGAAATTAAATAAAAATTACAAATGCATACAACAACATTTCAAAACTAAAACATTTAAATGAAAAAAAAGCTTTTAAGAAAATAAAATAAATTAAATAAAAATGACAAATGCATACAACAACATTTCAAAACTAAAACATTTAAATGAAAACAAAAAAAATAAAGCTAAAAACAATTCAAAAATATTAAAAGAACAAAAGGTATGAGTATAATAATGATTCTAACATAACACTAAGCCAAACACCAAAAAACAACTACATATGTGTATGTACAGCCACACACATATACATATACATATACATATATATAAATACTAGGGCTGCACGATAAATCGCATGCGACACTCAACTGCGTTAATTAATGCAGCTTATAACAAATGCGATAGTGTGTTATGTGTAAGCCAGGTTAAAGAGATGGGTCTTTAATCTAGATTTAAACTGACAGAGTGTGTCTGTCTCCGGAACAACACTAGGTAGATTGTTCCAGAGTTTCAGCTCTATATAGGAAAAGGATCTGCCACCCGCAGTTGATTTTGATATTCTAGGTATTATCAAATGGCCAGAGTTTTGAGAACGCAGCGGACGTGAAGGACTATACTGCGATATGAGCTCACTCAAGTATTGAGGAGATGATTGTGTCAAAGCAGCTTTACAGAGTCAAGCAGGAAAACAGATTGTCAATAATGCAAGAAGACAATAACAGAGTCATTTTCTTAGCTAAAGTCAGCTGATTGATGATTCAGTGATGTCATCATCCATTTCAGCTCTCTTCCAATAGTGTCTGTGTAATCAGTCAAGCGTCCCCAACTAAGCAACCCAAAGGCGACAGCGGCAAGGAACCAAATGGAGAAAAACCTTGGGAGAAACCAGGCTCAGTCGGGGGGCCAGTTCTCCTGTGACCAGACGAAACTAGCATGGCGTGGTTTATTTCCAGGCTGAACACAGGTGCAGAGGATGTGTCTGGTTCACGTGGTCTTGTGCCGATGGTCGTCGAGGTGATGAGGTCTTCACAGGAGAACTGTCTCTGGGGCTCATCTAGTTAACATGGTCTCCGCTGACATTCAGGGCTGTAGAGGTAGGAAGTGTTCCCGGTTCCGGTTGACCTAATTACTTTACTTTTAGTAATTTAGCAGACGCTTTTATCCAAAGCGACTTACAAATAAGAAAAAGTAATTAAAACTAAAAGCTAAAACTCTATAAATACTATATATATACACACATTTAAGAAAATAAAAGAAATTAAATAAAAATTACAAATGCATACAACAACATTTCAAAACTAAAACATTTAAATGAAAAAAATAAATAAAGCTAAAAACAATTCAAACATACACAAATAGGAAAAAGTAATTAAAACGAAAAGCTAAAAGCTTTTAAGAAAATAAAAGGTGTAAGCCAGGTTGAAGAGATGGGTCTTTAATCTAGATTTAAACTGACAGAGTGTGTCTGTCTCCGGAACAACACTAGGTAGATTGTTCCAGAGTTTCAGCTCTATATAGGAAAAGGATCTGCCACCCGCAGTTGATTTTGATATTCTAGGTATTATCAAATGGCCAGAGTTTTGAGAACGCAGCGGACGTGAAGGACTATACTGCGATATGAGCTCACTCAAGTATTGAGGAGATAAACCATTCAGAGCTTTATAAGTAATTATCTACAGCCACACACATATACATATACATATACATATATATAAATACTAGGGCTGCACGATAAATCGCATGCGACACTCAACTGCGTTAATTAATGCAGCTTATAACAAATGCGATAGTGTGTTATGTGTAAGCCAGGTTAAAGAGATGGGTCTTTAATCTAGATTTAAACTGACAGAGTGTGTCTGTCTCCGGAACAACACTAGATTAACGTTTCTGCATTTGACATTGAGAGCATAGGTCATAATTTAAATATATTTTTAAGATGGAAAAATTTGTTTTTACAAATGCTAGAAACATGGTTTTCAAAGGAAGGATTGCTATTAAATAGCACACCTAGGTTCCTAACTGATGACGAAGAATTAACAGAGCAGCCATCAAGTGTTAGACAGTGTTTTAGGTTATTACATGCGGAGGTTTTTGGTACAGTAATTAAAACCTCTGTTTTTCCAGAATTTAGCAGCAGGAAATTACTAGTCATCCAGCTTTTTTATATCAACTATGCATTCCATTAGTTTTGTGAATTTGTATGTTTCATCAGGCCGTGAAGAAATATAGAGCTGAGTATCATCAGCATGAGAGTGAAAGCTAACTAGTGTTAATTTTGTCAGCTGTTTTTCATTTAGTCTTAGGCTTAGTCCTGTGTCAAATGTAACTTTTAGGTTTTATCACATTTAGTCAACTTGTCCTGTTTTAGTTTTAGTCTACTAAATGTCTGAGCATTTTAGTCTAGTTTTTGTCAGTAGAAACTTACACATTTTCGTCATGTTTTCGTCTTACTGTATAATAGTAAAATGACAAAAAAAATATATAATTTTGCTCAATTTTAATTGCAATAATTGTTGTAATTTGGGAAATGTATTTTTACATTTCATCAGAAGTTGCTCTTTCACCAATAAGCACAAATCAATAGAATATTGACTCGTATACATGGTTTATTTTATCTCATCTAGTGTACAGATTTATAACGGGATATCAATTACAGGCTAAATAAACACCCAAGACAGATATACACTCGCCCTGTCTACATTATGAAAACTGGTGTTACAAAAACCTACTCTCAAATATTATAACAGAGAAATTCTTAATAGTAATTACAATAATTCCAAACTGCATTAATGTTTCTCTTTTAAAACAATGGCAAAAAAGGCTTATTGCCGCACAGAGGTTGCGTAAGTAACGTTACAATCAGCAAACAATACAGTCGTTCCATGACAGAACACAGACCGGCTGAATCAGGGGCCTCCGCGATGTTCATCTCGGCTTATTCTGTGTCCGAATAAAACATCAGATCATGCACAGACTATCCTGTCTTTTTTAATTAAAATCTATATTTATTCACACCGGCTCTTGAAGACCTCTATGCAAACACACTTGCCCAAAAAAGTGCGGGGGACGAATTTACGTGATATTAAAAGTGGGGGGGGGACACGTCCCCCGCGTAATCTACGCCCCTGGGCTGAATGACACTTTCATTTAAGGAGAATACCTCAAACGGAGATCGCTGAACTCCAGCTTACTCGTACAGTATTGTATATGTCTGTGTTTTCAGATCATGGCGCCTCCGCAGAGAGAGGGCGTGTGAATGGTTGCCAGATTGCATAAAGCAAAAAGCCAGGCAGAGTACATATCCGTTTAACAGAAAAGCTCTGATTGAGGAATTTGACCTCTTGATATCTGGCAACCACAAGCATGAACTCTGAAATGTTTGGGCTCCACTTTTTTCAACAAAAATAAAAAGATTTTGGTAAAGTTTTTGTTCTTTTAACTACATTTAAGTCACGTCTTTTTCGTCAATGATGACCGCATGTTCATTTAGTCTTAGTTATCGTTTAATGACCATATTGTTGCCTCGTCATCGGCTCGTTTTCATCAAGGGAAAAAAAAAACTTTGTTTTTGTAATAGGAATGTAAAACGAAATTAACACTAAAGTTTCCTAATGATATCTCCCAAGGGTAACATGTAAAGTGTGAAAAGCAACGGTTCTAGTACTGAGCTTTGTGGTACTCCATTCTGAACTTGTGATTGATATGATATCTTGTCATTCACTGCTACGAATTGATGACAGACAGGTAGGTAAGATTTGAACCATGACAATGCAATTCCACTAATGCCAACATAATTGTGTAGTCTACTCAAAAGAATGGTGTGGTCGATAGTGTCAAACGCAGCGCTAAGATCCAGTAGCACTAATACAGAAATACAACCATGATCGGATGATAAGAGCAGGTCATTTGTAACTCTTATGAGAGCAGTCTCAGTACTATGATATGGTCTAAATCCTGACTGGAAATCCTCAGGGATACCATTTCTCTCCAAAAAGGAACATAGCTGCCTTTTCTAGTATTTTTGACAGAAAATGGAGATTTGAGATTGGTCTGTAATAACTAATTCTCTAGGATCAAGTTGTGTTTTTTTTTTTTTTTTATGAGAGGATTAATAACAGCCAGTTTGAAGGTTCTGGGGACATATCCTAAAGATATTGACAAATAAATAATATTCAGAAGAGGATCTATGACTTCTGGAAGCACCTCTTTTAGTAGCTAAGATGGAATAGGGTCTAACATACGTTGTAAGTTTTGATGATTTGACAAGTTTATACAATACTTCCTGTTCTATTGCAGAGAATGAGTGGTATTTTTTCTCAGGGGATCTATAGTCTGATGCGAAAAAAAGTCATTACTGCTGTGCTGTTGGGAAATGTCTGCGTCTGTTGATGCTTTATTTATTTTTTTATTTAGCCACTGTATTGAATAAATACCTGGGATTGTGTTTGTTCTCTTCTAAGAGAGATGAAAAGTAAGTAGATCTAGCAGTTTTTAGAGCTTTACTTTAAGTAGAAGTACTTTCCCGCCATGCAATACGAAATACTCCTAGTTTTGTTTTATTCCAACTGCGCTCCATTTTCCGGGCTGCTCTCTTTAAGGTACGAGTGTGCTCATTATACCACGGTGTCAGACTGTTTCCTTAATCTTCTTTAAGCGTAAAGAAGCAACCGTATCTAAAGTGCTAGAAAAGAGAGAGTCAATTGTTTCTTTTGCAACATCAAGTATTTTTGATCTATTGGATATGCTGAGGAATTGAGACAAGTAGGAAGATTATTTACAAAGCAGTCTTTTGTGGTAGAAGTGATGGTTCTAACATATTTGTAACACGGAGGTGAATTTGCAGCTTAAACTACATAGAGTATACACGAGACTAGATAATGATCCGAGATATCATCACTCTGCTGCAGAATTTCAACAGCATTAAAGGGGTCATATGATGCGATTTCAAGTTCTCCTTTCTCTTTGGAGTGTTACAAGCTCTTGGTGCATAAAGAAGATCTGTAAAGTTGCAAAGACTATTTCAAAGGGGAAATTCTTTATAAAAGTTAAGAGTCATCCACGCCTACCTAAAACGGCTCGTTCTAACACGCCCCCACATGTCTACGTCGCTATGTGGGAAGATTTGCATAAAGTATTAAATCTAGAGTATGATTTCGACAATGAGTAGGTCCTGAGACATGTTGTCTAACCCCAATAGAGTTCAGAATGGCTATGGATGCTGATCCCAATGCATCTTTTTCATTATCAACATGAATATTAAAATCACCAACAATTAAGACTTTATCTGCAGCCAGCACTAACTCAGATAGAAAATCAGCAAATTCTTTGATAAAGTCTATATGGTGCCCTGGTGGCCTGTATACAGTAGCCAGTACAAACGTCACAAGGGATTTATCATTAACACTTGTTTCTCTATGTTTATGTAATGTTATAAGAAGCACCATTACTTCAAACGAATTATACTTGAAACCAGAGCTCTGAGAAATACTGAAAATATTACTATAAATTGTAGCAACACCTCCCACTTTAGACGTGGCTCATGTTTATAAAAGTAATCTTGGGGGGTAGCCTCATATAAAGTAATGTAATCATCTGGTTTTAGCCAAGTTTCTGTCAAACAGAGCACATCTAGGTTATGATCTGTGGTCATATCATTTACAAAAAGCGCTTTTGCAGAAAGGGATCTAATATTCATTAAGCCAAGCTTTATCATTTGTTTATCTGTATTATATCTGTTTTTTTATTTGTTGAACATCAATTAAATTGTTACCCTTAAATTGTTTTGGATGTCTTTTGTATTTGCTAGTTTGGGGAACAGACAGTCTTTATAAAAAATAAATTGTTGAGTAAAGTCGTTATTTTTGTTTTCTTTGCATGCAAAAAGTATTCTCGTAGCTTCATAAAATTACGATTGAACCACTGATGTCACATGGACTATTTAAACGGTCCTTTACTACCTTTCTGGGCCTTGAACATTTCATTTGTGTTGCTGTCAGGGTCAGAAAGCTCTTGGATTTCATCAAAAATATCTTAATTTGTGTTCCGAAGATGAACGAAGGTCTTACTGGTTTGAAACGACATGGGAGTGAGTAATAAATTGACAGAATTTTAAATTTTGGGTGAACTATCCCTTTAAGAGGCCTATTAAAAGTGTTGAGCAAGTGGTGGCATTGAGCTGATAGTTGTTGGTTTTTCTTCTGCTTTGTTCTCTACAGCTCTTTTCCACTTGTCTTGACTGCAGCCGCCTATTGTCGTCTATATTTAAAGCAAGGCTTTTGGCCGACATACCGAGACCAGAGAGCTACTCACAATCTCACCAGAATGAACCGCAGTTCAGCTGCAAATTACAGCTGAAAGTATAACTCAAATTACATGAAAAGGCCTACATTAGATGTCACCTTGTGATTTTACTTAGTATTTTCTGAACTGTCCTTAATGTGTGTGGCTGTAGGTGTGAATGAGCAAGATAACATTTTCAGAACAATTCTGAAATAACTTTTCTGTGAAAGTCTTTTCAAGTAGAGAAAATAAGCTAAATATCTTAGAATCCATCTCTTTTTCTTTGTATTTATTCATGTATTCCTGTAAAGTTGTGTCTCCTCCTTTCTCATCTCTTCTTGAAACACAGGAAGTGTCTGTTTTAGAGCACACAGGACAGCAGTAATTTTATTAATGTGTCGGTATGGGGTCCAGTGCACTGCCTCTAATCTTCTGTAAGTATTTTATTATATTCTATACCAGGGGTGCAAAACTCAGTTCCTGAAAGGCCACAGTCCTGCAGTGTTTCCAACTTTGTTACATGTAGTTCTCAAATCAGCTCAAATTTGCAGGGCTGCAGACCTCCTGAAACTGAGTTTGGCTCCCATCTTCTACACTGTCTTCTATTTTCTGTTTCTAATATGTTGTATTCAGTTGAAGATAAATTTCAACAGGTTGTGCTGTGTGTAGGAGGGTTTGTGTCTTGAGTCTAAATGCTAATTGTTTTCTTTATTGTCCCCCCTTGCCAATTTTGCATGTCTCTCTTGTTTAACACACATGATTCAAATCATCAGCTCGTTAGAAGAGAGCTCCATGCATTAACTGTGTTCCGACTGACATCATGGAAGTGTGAAGGGTTAATTAACCATAATCAGGAAATTTGCATAGTAGTCATGTCTCGCACACTTTAATGCCCTTTGAATGGAACATATACGCTCCTTTCGAACTGGAATTATGTCAGAATATCCTGTGATGTCCACTTCGCAGGGCACTTACGGTCGAATAGAATAAACAGCTGAAGTGATAAGAGAAACATACAAGATGTGCAGAGCGGGGGGTCGCGAGGACCAGGATTAAGAACCGCTGGCATTTTGACACAACATGTCAAACCAAATGCCAACAAATGATGCTCAATCTTATTTTAGAACTAATTTATGTTTTCTGAGACACTTTTTCCACTTATTTTTAACCAGTTTGTCTCAATGTCATTTTTAGCGGATGTGTGGAGTCAGTTCTCTTCACATTCTTAGCAGAAAAACCAGAGCTATAGTTCATTACGTTGACATATGAACATGTTCCACTATTGCTTGACAATCAGAAAGACTTTGGACTCCAGTTTGAAAAACATAATTATCATACATCGTATTTATCATGTTTTATTTTGTGACATTTTTTTATTGAAAAATGAGCTTTTGCTATATTTCTTTAAAATAAAGGCCACTTGTTTTGACATGTTGCAAATATGTATATGTTGCATCAGCCTGTTTACATTGTGAACTCTAAAAGCACTGAGGTCACTTGCAGCAGTTTTCTTTTCTGGTTCACTTTAACTGAACTGAGTTTGGTTCATTTAAAATATACTTCATGTGTAAACACCTTAAGTGTCTAAATTCTTTTTTGCAGCCACTGTAAAGTAACAATTAAGTTGATGGTACCAACGTCAAACAGGAAGTGAGGCTGCGTGTATCTCAAACACTTTGACCTCATTTGTATAGAAGTTTTGTAGCTTGTTTTGTTCCAATGAATAATCAGTGGTGTGAAATGTTAACCACGTTACTGCATGTAACATGTTTGCAAATATTTTACACAAAAGTGAATTTTTATGTTGTAGTGAACAGCCCAGTTTATAGTTTAAGCACCTCCACACTCACTAATGCATGGAGTATGCATCTACATGTAACTGGGAGCATTCTGAAAGATTGCTTATGTGTTTTCAACACTTAACTAATAATCACTTTATTATTAGCAACACAAGACTTCAACAGCCAATGACAAGCTGGGGAGACTGAACTGATTTTCTACTGTTTAGTGGTAAAGGGATAGTTCACCCAAAAATGAAAATTCTGTCATTAATTACTCGCCCTCATGTTGTTCCAAACCCCTAAGGCCTTTGTTAATCTTCGGAACACAAATTAAGATATTTCTGATGAAATCCAAGAGCTTTCTGACCCTCCATTGACAGCAAGGGAACTATCACGTTCAAGGTCCAGAAAGGTAGTAAGGACATCTGTAAAATAGTCCATGTGACATCAGGGGTTCAATCGTAATTTTATGAGGTCATTTGTTGTACGTTGTGAACCTCAGTGGTTTAAAGAGATTATCTGTGCAGCAGTGAATCCATCAGTGAATCGACTCTCGTATCAGTTCACGAGTCCTGTGACGTCATTGTGTGTGTTGATGTTGACGTTGCTCATCAAAACACAGAAAGACACTTTCAGTTCATGTAAAATAAACTAAAATAGCCATGTTTCAGTGACTTGCATTGTGTTGAATGAATGAAAATGCATCATATCTGTATTTAATGCTTGATGTCTGTTTCATCTGCGTTTAGTGCTGATGTTCCTCATGCAGTCTGGACTCACTGAAGGTACTGTGCCGTACTGCAGTACATTTGATTTAACAAATGTTAACTGTTTTCTAGGCCTTTGATGTTTATTTGCCTACAATGCAGTGTTTTTGTCATGAGGAGGTTTTGAGTTCATAACAGATACTGATACAGTGATACTGTTGGTGATCAATATTTACTCCTATGTGTATTAATACAGAGAGACCAAAAGCTGTAGTGAAGGTGACTCCAGATCAGCGTGTGTTCAGAGGAGAGACAGTCACTCTCACATGTGACATACAGAGAGGAGGAAACATTCAGTGGACATACAGCTGGTTTATAGATGGAGACACTCGCTATCCATACAGAACAACAACAGCAGAGATCAGTTTCAGAGCTGATTATGTGTCTGATAGTGGTGAATACAGCTGTAGAGGTGAGAGATCAGACTCACAGAGATCAGACATCTCTTTCTTATCTGATGTACTCAGTGACACATGATCCAAAAACCATAACGTCATCGGTGACGTGAATATCTATCACTACACTAATTCGCCTCCCTAGGTTGGCGTAAGCAAAATCACTACAATGTACTATGATATAATGTCATAGTTACTGCCGTGAAAATTGCATGATTCTACATTTGATATATTTTCAATTGCATCTTTCATGTTTTATGAAAAATAAGCAAATAAACCGTGGAAGCAAAGAGAGGAAACAATACAAAATTCATTTGGGACACGTATGGTATAGAAAAGCAAAAATACAAAAAGAGAGCAAAACAAATATAAAAACAAAATGAGCAAGGAAAAGCTAAACAGACAGCACTACAGAAATTGACATCACATTGGATATTGGATACAATATTGTCATTTGTTGTGTATTGTGAACCTCAGTGCTTCTCAGTGCAGCAGTGAATCCATCAGTGAATCGACTCTCGTATCAGTTCACGAGTCCTGTGACGTCATTGTGTGTGTTGATGTTGACGTTGCTCATCAAAACACAGAAAGACACTTTCAAGTTCATGTAAAATAAACTAAAATAGACATGTTTCAGTGACTTGCATTGTGTTGAATGAATGAAAATGCTTAATGTCTGTTTCATCTGCGTTTAGTGCTGATGTTCCTCATGCAGTCTGGACTCACTGAAGGTACTGTGCCGTACTGCAGTACATTTGATTTAACAAATGTTAACTGTTTTCTAGGCCTTTGATGTTTATTTGCCTACAATGCAGTGTTTTTGTCATGAGGAGGTTTTGAGTTCATAACAGATACTGATACAGTGATACTGTTGGTGATCAATATTTACTCCTATGTGTATTAATACAGAGAGACCAAAAGCTGTAGTGAAGGTGACTCCAGATCAGCGTGTGTTCAGAGGAGAGACAGTCACTCTCACATGTGACATACAGAGAGGAGGAAACATTCAGTGGACATACAGCTGGTTTATAGATGGAGACACTCGCTATCCATACAGAACAACAACAGCAGAGATCAGTTTCAGAGCTGATTATGTGTCTGATAGTGGTGAATACAGCTGTAGAGGTGAGAGATCAGACTCACAGAGATCAGACATCAGTGCTGCTGTTACACTGACTGTATCAGGTGAGTCTTCAGATTCATAAGTATAGGGTGAATAAATATAATATTTGTGACTAATCCGATCCTTGTTGTTCCTCCTGCTCACCATCAGAGGGCTCTCTCACCATACTGACTATTCCTTCCCAGAGACTCCATTTCCCATGATTCCCTTTCCAGGAAATAATAACCTTACACTTGTTTCCCAATACCCGGACTATTTAAGATACACTCACACACACACTCGTTGCTGAGTATTGTTGGTCTGTAGCTGCAATCATAAGCCTTCCCCATGTTTCTATGTTTGCCTTGCCTTGTTGTTTTACCTTGGACTGTTTACCTTGTTTTTGCTCGTTTGCTGCCTGCCCTGACCATTGCCTGTTTATTGGATTACTCTTTTGTCTCGCCCTGTATTGTCCCTGTTTGCCGGTGTTTGACCGTGCCTGTTTTTGACCACTCTTTTGAATAAAAGGCTCGCATTTGGATCCTCAACTCCGTTGTCACGTCTCCACGTTACAATATTGTATAGAGATCAGATATCAGTGCTGTGTCCTGGCCAAATCGCCTCCACTGGCCCTTGTCTGTCATGGCCTCCTAATAATCCCCATCCACTTGATTGGCTCTATGACTCTCTCTCCTCTCCACCTGTAGCTGGTGTGTGGTGAGCACACTGGCACCATTGTCCTGTGCCATCCAGGTGGATGCTGCACACTGGTGGGGGTTGAGGAGAGGCCCCCCCCCAGCCTTGGCTGCACGATAATGGATGCTGCCCACTGGTGGTGTTTGAGGAGAGACCCCCCCCCCCATGATTGTAAAGCGCTTTGGGTGTACAGCAATACACAATAAAACTTTGTTAAAACTCTCAAGACTCACATCCACATTTTAAAAGTCAAGTCACTTTTATTTGTATAGCGCTTTATACACTCCATTGGTGACAGATATGGAGAAAATAAAAACCTTGGGAGAAACCAGGCTCAGTCGGTGGGCCAGTTCTCCTCTGGCCAGACGAAAACCAGCATGGTGTGGTTTATTTCCAGGCTGAACACAGGTGCAGATGACTCGTCTGGTTCACGTGGTCTTGTGCCGATGGTCGTCGATGTGATGAGGTCTTCACAGGGGATCTGTCTCTGGGGCTCATCTAGTTAACATGGTCTCCGCTGACATTCAGGGCTGTAGAGGTTGTCTCTAGGTGCTGATCCACCATCTGGACTGGATATGGCTACGGTGACCTCGGAATAAGAATGAAAGAGACTAATATTAGCGTAGATGCCATTCTTCTTACGATGCAGCGAGTACATCGGGTGTTATGGGAAGTGTTACCGGTTCCGGTTGACCTAATTAATGCAGCCTAACAATCCTTCAACAGATTTTAATTATAGAAATGAGATAGTGTATTATGTGTATGCCAGGTTAAAGAGATGGGTCGTTAATCTAGATTTAAACTGACAGAGTGTGTCTGCCTCCCGAACAACGCTAGGTAGATTGTTCCAGAGTTTGGGCGCTAAATAGGAAAAGGATCTGCCACCCGCAGTTGATTTTGATATTCTGGGTATTATCAAATGGCCAGAGTTTTTGAGATCGCAGCAGACGTGAAAGAGCATATATTAGCTCGCTCAGGTACTGAGGAGCTAAACCATTCAAGGCTTTATAAGTAATTAGCAAGATTTTAAAATGTATTCATTGTTCAATAGGGAGCCAGTCACAAGGAAACAGAAGAAATGACAGATCGTATCTTCTGTATTTTGAGTGATTATCAAAAAAAAAAGGAAGGCAGGACTTGGTTCTATCCATCACTTGTCAGTGTTTTAGTAGATTCTGAGATGTGGCCACTGCACTAAACAAAAGAGGCAGATGTGGATGTGAATGTGAGCTTGCAGTGGAAAGAAATAGACAAAGAAAGAGCCAGAGATTTAGCCAAGGGTGCAAAACTCAGTTCCTGAAAGGCCACACAGTCCTGCAGCCGCTAGTTTCAGCCCTGTTACCTGTAGCTCTCAAACAAGCCTGAAGGACTTGATTATTGTCACGCCTGCCAACCGGAGCACCTATGATAGCCACAAGAGGGCACTCCTTCCGTCTTTGTCTTCTTACCATGGACTGCATTTCCCATTACCCATTGCCTGGACTCATCATGCCTGATTACTTTAAGCTGTTGCTCTTTACCTTGTTAACTCACGCTGTATAAGCCCTGGGCCCTACTCACAAAACATGTTATCTTAGCACTGAGTTCTCCTAAAGAGCAGTAAAAGTTTTTACCTTAGAGGTTCCTTTTAAAACCTGTTCACAAAGCTGCTGAGACCAACTTTTACTAAGGAATTGGGAGAAATCTTAAACTAAGAGAAAGGGCAGGGTGAACTTTTTATGGATGATATCAGCAAGCTTACTAACTATGCCCAGAGTGATTGGCTGAGAGGGGATGGCTTTCTGTAAGTGATTTGATTTTAGAAATATTGTAGAAGGTGGTAAATGTTTACCTAATTAAAGTATCTTTAAATTAATTAAAACATGTAAGTTGTAGCAACTTTAAATGGTCGCTCGTTCTAGTATTAACCTAGATAAATGTGCGTTACTGAGTGTTTGTGCGGAAGCTAGTAGCACACGAAGCCGTCATGGATCACTTTTTCCTCATAATTGTGGAAACAAAATATGTCATCATTTTTGCTCATACAGATAAGAGTAATACATCATTCTACTCTTCTTTGTGTGCAAAGCACATGAACTTCACATGTGCAATCACGTGTTAAAATCACATGAGAAATATGTGAAACACATGAAACTTCTGGTTTTGGAACATTTTCATGGTGTAAATGTGTGAAACCCAAGTGATCACATGTGGACAATATGTGATCACATGTGTTTAAGATGTTTTGTGGATTCGGCCTTTGATGTATTCTTGCTCTCATTGCGAAGTCTTGTTTATGTTTTACACTGCATACACAAATACCATAGGTTAAAGAAAGAGGAAAAAAATAAAGAGACAAACAAAATTCTCAATATAGAAAACAATCAAAATCAACCATCAAAAACACTAATCCTGTAGGAGGCAGAGTCTTCCTATATAAGAAGGGGGCTAATATAACAGCACCAGGTATGCAAAAGAACTGCACTGCAAATAATAACACAGCAATAGTGACAGACAACAATGACCACCCCAGGTGAAATAATGTCCGTGGTGCTGTCAAGACCCAGCCCACTTCAGGAAGCACTCAGCTCCTACAAACAAAACAAAAGAGAAAGAAAAATCACAATCACATTAAGAAAATAAACCAATTAATTAAATGATTATTAACCACGAAGAGAAAAAAATAAAAACCAACAAACTTTTAGAAAGAGTTCACAAAGAAAAAAAACAGGATTGCCATCACTCAAAACTAAAGAAAACACATACAAAAGACAAAAATTATACCATCACAGATGTAAGTCACATCAAATTTAAACTAATTACCGGTCATATGGTTACAAGATGACCCATACCATCACTACCGCATAGCGGCAATCAATACAACTGATGAGAACTATTACAGTGACAGTAATACGATCAAACTACACAAACAAAATACCAAATCACAAAAAAACAAATAAGCAAGCATCAAGCACACTTGGACGCTAGACGTGGACGTAATTAGGCTCCAAAAGCAGCAGTGTGGCTCAAACAATGAGAAATAGGAAATGAGCTGTATTAGTAACTGCTCCCGCTCAACCTATTCTAACACACACACACACACACAATCATTAAAAACAAACAACAATTACAACAACAGTTTGGTAAAACATGCGAGGTTATTTAACCATTAGAGCAATTTACCTACCCGGTAATCCGATGATGTAATACTCATAACAATAGATATAGGAATCGTACGACAACTTCTTTAAAGGCTATAACGACAACAGCTGGTGCTGCGACCTGGATTGAGTTATACTGCAGAGCCGCAACAATGGGAGCCGTAAAGGCACACCGCACTGAAACACAAAACCTACATTAAACTGAACCCAATTAGTAAAGTAAAGATCGCATAAATCACTGAAAAACACACCAAACAAACAGCCAAGCTAAACGGCTACAAACACCTACCTCGGTAGTCCATAACAAAAAGGAAGGGGGCGGGCTTTCGACCATGATGCACTCCAGGAGGCATGACCAAACAACTTATATACCCTAACCGGACGGTAGCTCATTGGCCACCTATTTAATGATTGTGACGTTTTAAATCAATAACATCACTACATTCTACCCCCTATTTTTGTGTCGTCATCCCGGCGATAAATTACAAACAACCAGGGTATCAAGGCCTAAATATCCCAGAACTAATGCTAGATACAGACCCTGGAAAGAAAACTACGTCCCTTACGTTTTCCACTACTCGTGGAAGGTGATGGATGTTAGAATGTTGTCCCGCTGTAGCTCGTCTTGTTCTCCGCACAGCATCAACACCATCCCTAAACTGGCCAGGGGAAAGAGAGACAGACATACCCATAGGGCGCAAAGCAGCTTCATGCACCAAGTCAGCATTTACTGGGGGCAAGGACACTACCCCAGAGGTCCCAGCCACTTCCAGTGGGAGTGGTGCTGGAGTTTCTTGAACCGCAATAGATGCCGATAGTTCTGAAGCAGCAGAACATACCCCTATAGTCTGCCCTGACCCAACCTGATGAGCTTCTGGAGCAACTATACAAAGATCCAGTTCCTCTGAGTCCCCTGATGAAGACAGATGCCTAGCTGGGGAACTATCATGACAAACAACAACTGAGGGGACTCGCTGTATTCGAGTCCTCATCAGAGAACGATGAACGTGCTTAATATTATCCAGATCATCCACAGGTGCAAAAGCATACATGGATCCTCCATCTTTTGGTGCCCGCACAACCTGATACACCACAGAGCTCCACAGGTCCTGGAGTTTGTGACGGCCTCTCCCACTATGATCCCAGAGATAAACCAATTGACCCTCCCTCAGTGGTGTATCATGCACATGCTGGTCGTGCTGTTTCTTGCGACATTTGGCAGCAGCCTTTAAGCGCTCCCGTGCCCCCTCAAACGCCACCTGCATTCTTGTCTGAAGTTCTACAATCCACTCATGAATACCCCCTTCACCAGGCTCCTGAACCCTACCCAACAGGAAATCAACAGGGAGTCGTGGCTCTTGGCCAAACATCAGAAAATAAGGAGACTCACCCGTAGCCTGGTGAGGAATGGTGTTATAACAGAACAAGACATGTGGGAGGCATGATGCCCAATCCCTTTTCCTGGAAACAGGCAGAGTGCGCAGAAGATCATGAAGGGTTCTGTTGAATCGCTCATACTGGCCGTTACCAGCCGGATGATAGGGCGTAGTACGGGATTTTTCGATCCCATAAAACATACAAAGTAGTTTCATAAGGGCCGACTCGAAATTCCGACCTTGGTGAGAATGAATATGACCTGGAACCCCAAATTTAAAAAAACACTCTGTAACCAAAACTTGTACTACAGTCTCCGCTGATCCCTAGTTGGAACAGCCAGTGTGTACTTACTGAACACATCTGTTAAAACCAAAACATTCTTGTGTCCAGAACAAGAAGGCTCCAGCATCGTAAAATCAATTGCCAAGATCTCATTTGGCTTGGAAGCTAAGACATGGCCCATAAAACCCAGAGCAGGTGGTTGGAGGGCTTTAGCCAATTGACATTGCTCGCATTCCCGACACCACTGTGCCACCTCTGCTGCCATCCCTGGCCAATAACACCGCTGACGTATCAGTTCGGTAGTACGTTCAACGCCCTGGTGTCCATGCTGTTGGTGCAGCTGAGTCAATACATCCTGCTTTAAAACTGCCGGCAAGATTAACTGCAGTACTTCCTCACCTCCATCAGGGCATGACACACGGCGATAAAGAACCCCGTCCTTCTTCACGAGGCGGTCCCACTGACGAAACAGCGTCAACACAGACGTGGGGAGCTGTTTACATTCCTTAAAGCTGGGAAATAATCCCTGTTACCAAAACGATAAAACCCCTTGGATATCAGAATCCTCTTTCAGCAGCAAACTCAGATCTTCACGGGAAAAACAGGGCAATGCTGTAATCACTGCTTGGTCAGCCTGTACTACAGGTTCTACCTCCGCTGCCTGCCTTACCGCCACTGGAATAACAGCACCCACTAAAAAACTGCTCTGGTGTCTCTTTACAAAACTGATTTTGTTCTGTGACCCCCAGTTTAGCAGATGTCAGGTAGCTAAAGGGATAGTTATCTGCAAAGACAATGCACTTCTGACCCAACAAGTACTCCCTAAACTTTTCAGTCATGGCCCACTTGAGTGCCACTAACTCCAAGTTCATGGAGCTATAATTGGTCATATTGCGCTCAGTGGGCCTAAGACTGCGGCTGGCATAAGCAATAGGGCACACCTTAACTTCTTGTTCCTGTGAGAGGACTGCACCAAGCCCACTATGGCTAGCATCCACCTCCAGGATAAAGGGGAGGGAGAAGTCTGCAAGTCTGCAAGTCCAGCCAATTTGGCAAACCCCTCCACGAAGCGGCAATAATAGCTTGCAAATCCCAGAAATTAACGCAACTCTGCCACATTAGATGGACATCGCCATTCAGCCACAGCTTTAATCTTTGCAGGGTCGGTGGATACCCCATCGGCCGATATGTCGTGGCCCAAATACTTCACCTCCTTTTTGAAAAATGCACACTTACTTAACTTTACCTTAAGTCCTTCACGTTCTAAGCGACTTAAGACTACCTCCTGAGGTTCCAAATGTTGAGCTACAGATGTAGAAAATATCACCACATCATCCAGGTATAAAAGTAAAGATTGGCACTGTTGGTCCCCGAACAAGCTCTCCATTAACCTCCGAAAGGTACCTGGAGCATTACACAGGCCAAAGGGCATACGGTTCGACTCAAAGAGTCCAAAAGGTGTAAAAAAGGCTGCCTTAAAGTGATCTTTCTCTGTGACTGGAACCTGATTATACCCACTAGCCAGATCAAGGGTCGAGAACCAACAAGTGCCACTCAGGGAGTCTAAGTACTCATCAATCCGGGGCAGGGGAAATGCGTCTTTCCTAGTTTTGGCATTAAGCTGACGGTAGTCGACACACATGCGCAGACTACCGTCTTTCTTTTTAACCAACACAATTGGCGAGGCATATGGGCTACAGCTTTCCCGGATGATCTCAGCCTCCAGTAACTGATTTATATGGGCCTTCACCACTTCATACTCTGATGGAGGTATTCGCCGAAAACACTGCCGAATCGGAGTTTCATCAACCAAGGAGATATCTTGGGAAATCAAATTTGTACACCCCAAGTCCCCCTCCCAGGTAGAGGACACCGACTGAAACTTATACAGTAAAGCCCTTACCTGACTCTGCTCAACCTCTGATAAACTCGACAGGTCCACTGCCTCGACCTGCTCCTGGATGGTGGATCCCACCTCCGCATTCTGATCACCAACAACAGCCACCACAGGCTGAACCTCGGTAACACCTGTGGGCAAACTCACCACATAAACACTGCTTAACTTACCAATCATGGAACGAGGATAAAGCATGACAACAGTCATGCCAACATTAACCAAAGGTATATAAGCAGTCCCTTGGCCTACCTGAATTACTGCTGGAAAAGCCAGCAACCCAACAGGCAAACCGGACTCAGGGGGCTCAAAAAGTACATTTCCAGTAGAATATTCAGCCGAGCAGGTAGCCGGCACCAACTTAAGCATGCCTCTTGGAATGTGACACGGCCTACGACCCCGAACCTTACCCATATGATCTATACTAGTTACATGGTTAACGTCACAATATTGTAGTGCCTGAAATACAAAACGCGGAGCTTTTGACACATCTGGCAAATCAAAAAGTGCAGGGCCATGCTGACCAAAGAGCTCCTGGTAGCATTGTTTCAAAACATTCATTCCGAGAACCCCCGGAATCCGATCACACAAGCCACCAGGAGGATCTTTGACAACAAGCACCCCGCAATTTGAAAGCCTGGCCACAGAGCTCAATATCCAACTCCAAATAACCAAGATAGGGAATAGATAGAACATTGGCAGCACAAAGCTGTAACCACTGACATGACCTAAGTCGCTCCTGACCCCATGGTTCAAAATGCTGCGAAAAGCAGCTTTCTGTAATGGTGGAGACCATAGAGCCTGTATCAACTAAGCAGGGCACCGGCAAGTGGAATACGGAGCGCGCTGGGGAGCCCGCTCCCCATCACACTCTCTCGAAAATGACCTGGCTTTTGACACCTTCCACAAATTACAGGACCACTGCGAGGCACTCGACTACGCATGTCTGAACCTTGCCATCGAGCAAAGTTTTGCGTAAGCTGATTTATTTGCTCTTGCTGCGCTCTCAGCATTTCTTTCAACTCACCCAATTCAGACATCGGAGGCGAGCTATGAGCCCCCACCCGCGAATCCCCCTGGACGGCATACTGAATGCCATGTGCTAAAGGGACAGATAAACTTCGGGCCCTCACACCTCCCGGCATCCCTTCCTGCTCCCATCGAAGGACTTCATTCCGAACCTCTAACAATGTGGAATTTGGTTGTCGACGCACCAGCTGTTTAAGCTCCCGTCTCAATGTGCTATCATTAACATGTTCAACAAATTGATCTCGAAGTACCGTTTCAGCGTTTACCATAACATTCGGCGACTGTTGCTTAACCCTCTCCAGGAGGCCCATCAAGGCGAGGGAAAACTCCAAAAGCGAGCCTGTATCAACTAAGCAGGGCACCGGCACTCCACCCATTGACACAACAAGATGAGGACAGGAGGACATCAAACGGGAGTCTGGCACAGGATCATTTGAGAAAACAGAGCCAATAAGATCCCCAGCCGAGCTGTGGCTCTGCAGCCCGGTGGGCACTAGTTTTCTGGTTGCGCAGAAGTATAAGTCTGCCTACCCCCCACAGTGGAATACGGAGTGCGTTGGGGAACCCGCTCTCCATCAGACTCCCTCGCAAAATGACCTGGCTTTTGACACCTTCTACAAATTACAGGACCACTACGAGGCGCTCGACTACGCATGTCTGAACCTTGCCATCGAGCAAAGTTTTGCGTAAGCTGATTTATTTGCTTTTGCTGCGCTCTCAGCATTTCTTTCAACTCACCCAATTCAGACATCTGAGGCGAGCTACGAGCCCCCACCCGCGAATCCCCCTGGACGGCATACTGAATGCCATGTGCTAAAGGGACAGATAAACTTCGGGCCCTCACACCTCCCGGCATCCCTTCCTGCTCCCATCGAAGGACTTCATTCCGAACCTCTAACAATGTGGAATTTGGTTGTCGACGCACCAGCCGTTTAAGCTCCCGTCTCAATCTGCAATCATTAACATGTTTAACGAATTGATCTCGAAGTACCGTTTCAGCGTTTACCATAACATTCGGCGACTGTTGCTTAACCCTCTCCAGGAGGCCCATCAAGGCGAGGGAAAACTCCAAAAGCGTTTCCCCCTTTTGCTGCTTCCGGGAAAAGAAAGCTTCCTGCAGAGCTACATACGACAATGAACATCCATATAACTCACGCAGTGCTTTAATAATTTTCTCAGGATCTCCATGCACCTCATCTGACCGATATCATACCTTGTCTCGCGCCTCCCCTTCTAAATGATCAAAGAGAAAGAAGGCCTGATCTGCAGGGGATAAATAACGAGCCTGCATACATGCTCTACCTTTCTCAACCCATTCATTAATACTCACCCCAGACTTTCCACTAAATTTTGGACACCTCCTATCTCTCGGCACGAATACAAACATATCGGTTTCTGGAGTATTAGTACTAGTAGATGGTGGGACCCCAGATACATCCACCATGGCAGGAGCACTAGGCCCAGCAACACTAGCCTCTTGCGATGCCCTTTCCTGGCGCAACCTCTCATTGTCAGCTCTAAGTTGAGCCGCAAGCTCTTTGAGTTCCTGTAATTCTCCATCCATTATATCTTCTAATACAAACAATTAACCATTAAGGGAGTCGATTCAGAAACTGCAGTCTCCAGAGCACACACTGCTGCTTTATACCTAAAGAGAAAAAAAACAAAAGAAAAAGGTAAGACAGACACACACAAAGTCTTACAAAAACCAATACAGAATTTCACGCCTCCGCTGAATATTCTATGTACCCTGCCGACTACGCCACATGTAGCAAGTGGCCCAATTGTAGTGAATATGCCACCCCGAAATACCAGGGAAAACAACCCAAATACGGACATACAACTACGTTCCACATAGAAAATGCGAGAGGCGTGAATTTCCATACAAACAACTTTTATTAAGGCTAAAAGAATTGGCCAAAAAAAACCCACAGCCAGCACACACAAATACCATAGATCGAAGAAAGAGGGAAAAAAGAAAGAGACAAACAAAATTCTCAATATAGAAAACAATCAAAATCAAACATCAAAAACCCTAAACCTGTAGGAAGCAGAGTCTTCCTATATAAGAAGGGGGCTAATATAACAGCACCAGGTATGCAAACGAAGTCACGCCAATCAGAATCACGCCCACAAATGTCACTGCAAATAATAACACAGCAACAGTGACACAATGACCACCGCAAGTGAAATAATGTCCGTGGTGCTGTCAAGACCCAGCCCACTTCAGGAAGCACTCAGCTCCTACAAACAAAACAAAACAAAAGAGAAAGAAAAATCACAATCACATTAAGAAAATAAACCAATTAATTAAATGATTATTAACCACGAAGAGAAAAAAATAAAAACCAACAAACTTTTAGAAAGAGTTCACAAAGAAAAAAAACAGGATTGCCATCACTCAAAACTAAAGAAAACACATACAAAAGACAAAAATTATACCATCACAGATGTAAGTCACATCAAATTTAAACTAATTACCGGTCATATGGTTACAAGATGACCCATACCATCACTACCGCATAGCGGCAATCAATACAACTGATGAGAACTATTACAGTGACAGTAATACGAACAAACTACACAAACAAAATGCCAAATCACAAAAAAACAAATAAGCAAACATCAAGCCCACTTGGACGCTAGACGTGGACGTAATTAGGCTCCAAAAGCAGCAGTGTGGCTCAAACAATGAGAAATAGGAAATGAGCTGTATTAGTAACTGCTCCCGCTCAACCTATTCTAACACACACACACACACACACACAATCATTAAAAACAAACAACAATTACAACTACAGTTTGGTAAAACATGCGAGGTTATTTAACCATTAGAGCAATTTACCTACCCGGTAATCCGATGATGTAATACTCATAACAATAGATATAGGAATCGTACGACAACTTCTTCAAAGGCTATAACGACAACAGCTGGTGCTGCGACCTGGATTGAGTTATACTGCAGAGCCGCAACAATGGGAGCCGTAAAAGCACACCGCACAAAACCCACATTAAACTGAACCCAATTTCCCCTCAGCTTCCCATACATCATTAAACTTACCTGAGAGCAAACAGCACACCACACACAGTATGTCTCAGCAGCCTAACACCACACTAAAGAAGTAAAGATCGCATAAATCACTGAATAACACTCCAAACAAACAGCCAAGCTAAACGGCTACAAACACCTACCTCGGTAGTCCATAACAAAAAGGAAGGGGGCGGGCTTTCGACCATGATGCACTCCAGGAGGCATGACCAAACAACTTATATACCCTAACCGGACGGTAGCTCATTGGCCACCTATTTAATGATTGTGACGTTTTAAATCAATAACATCACTACAATCACCAAAAAGAAGTCTGTAGTTTCACCGGATGGATGCATGGATGAATTATTACGTTTTGTGAAACATTTACAAAATTTCAACGAAAGAGTTTAGTCACTTAATGTTTTTGTCTTTCTTCACAGATTCACCCAGATCTACACTGACTGTGACACCAGACAGTCCTGTATTCACTGGAGAGACAGTCAATCTGACGTGTGTGATTGAGTCTTACAGTAACTGGAGATATGAGTGGTATAAAGGCACAGACAGTGTAATGTTACAGATGTCTGAGCGTTACACTGTAAACAGAGACACTCTCACTATCAGAGGAGCTACTGAGTCTGATCAGGGTCAGTACTGGTGTAGAGGACAGAGAGATGAAAGACCAAAATCATCACAATCAAGCTCTGTTTATCTCAATGTGACGGGTGAGTTAAATATCATTCCTCCTAAAAACTCACTTTACTACATGAACACACACAGCGTCCAGATTTCAGCTCAACAACAAAAACGGTTATTTTGAAAATGTAATTCAAACTGGAGGTCAAATTATGAATAAGGATTGTGGTTGATAATTGTGGTTAATAACTATTATGTATTGCATATTTTAGTAAATGTAGTCAGTCATTATATGGAGAAACTTCTGTTCACAGTCCACCTCAGGCGTCGTAGGCTGAAATTCTGTACACACTTTACATATAAACTGCAGACATAGTGAGGGTCGTACAGTTGTGTTTTATACTAAACCTAACACCTCAGATAAACACATAATGCAGCTAAATTCAGTTCAGAATGAAGTTGTCAGTTTTGTGAATGAACAAACTTTGTCTGTAAAAACAGTGTTCAGCACTGAATTAGAGTGACAGAGTATGTACAGTGAGTGCAGCACACACTTTCTCCCATGAAGGGCCAAAAATTTTACTTAAGAAAATAAACATTATACCAGACTGTATTATATTAGAATTAAAGTTTCCATGGTTCTCATCATTTATGAGTTCATAATATAAAAAAAAAAAATGCATAAATAAAAAGACAACATTACTTTGTAGTCAGCTTAACTAATGCAGTGTATTTTCAAAGATTTATAGTTCAATTAAAATTATAGCACAATAAAAAACAAACACTTTCATTTATAGTATAAGAGAGTTCAATGCCTAACACTGCTATTCAAGATAAAAGCAATACAGCCATATGCTTGTAAAATCAGTGACCTCTAATGAGAGACATGAAGCTTGCTCCTTAATTTTCAAAAGTTTTCCAAATTGGGCTGCAGCTGAATTACTGACAAAGTCAGAATATTATAGGTGAGAGTCAGTTTGCTGTTCAAGTTCATCAGACTGAAAGTTCACAGAGGTAGGTACTGCCAAACAGAGACAATGGGTCTCATTCACTTATAATTGCGTAAATTATTCATGTTTAAACGCACATTCGAACTTCTCACGAAAACGTTCTGCCTAATTCACAACACATGAGTACACACATTAATTTGTTCTTAACCTCGTATTCTAGATGTTTTCACTGACCCAACTACATTGTATTTTGTAAATATAAACAAATGTTGATTTTGATGGCTGCAACACTCTCCAAAAATGTTGGAACAGAGGCAAAATAAAAGTGCAAAGGTTGTAGAATATCCAAATTAAATGGGAAGTCCATGGTTATTAGATTAAGACAACGGCAGGTCTCATTCTGCATGTGCTACAACAAAGAGAAGGAACAAATATTCTTGATTTTATGGCATTTCACAAAACGTCCCAACTTTTCTGGAATTGGGCTTATAATTACTGTCAGACTTTCAAAATCCTTCATGACTTGAAATAAGATTATAATGATTTAATTTTAAAGCACAGCCACCACAACATCAGACTTACTTTGCGATCATTCTGAGGTTACATACAGATTTAAAATCATAAAAAGAAATAGTTGAATAGCTATACTGTTTTTGGGTGGGGTTTATGACCTACACTGCAGCAGCCATCAGACGGCGATCAAACTGTTTGGGCTTCACTTGTTCTGAACCAGTGTTAATTTCATTAACGAAAACTATGAAGAACAATGTTTGTCGACGAGCTTTTTTTCCCATGACTGAAACGAGACGACTTTTGTATTGTAAAGTAACCTCTCATATGTGTAAACATCAAGAACATTTGATTTACTGTTTCATGAACCCTTTAAAACTTCATCTTAACAAAACAATGAATGTGACTTATGACAGCACCTATTTGTGCCTGAAAAATTTCATAAGGTAAGAAACAGATTAACGTTCCAAAAACTAAATTTCCCCACCTTAGGCCCAAAGTACCAGAGATGTAATAAACATTCAGCTTAAATATCAACCATTATGGGTTTTTAATGGTCGATTCTTAATCAATTTCATTTTATATATAAAATAAGATGGATAATACACAGTTACTGTGTTGAGTTAATACTTCATTGCAAGTCTCTTTTATCTTTATCTTTGTCTGCTTTTATATGTTCACAGATTTACCCACATCTACTCTGATTGTGACACCAGACAGTCCTGTATTCACTGGAGAGACAGTCAATCTGACGTGTGTGATTGAGTCTTACAGTAACTGGAGATATGAGTGGTATAAAGGCGGAAACAACAGTGTAATGTTACAGACGTCTGAGCGTTACACTGTAAACAGAGACACTCTCTCTATCAGAGGAGCTACTGAGTCTGATCAGGATCAGTACTGGTGTAGAGGACAGAGATATGAAAGACCAAAATCATCACAGGAGAGTGAACGAATAAATCTGTCTGATAATGGTAAGTACTGTGATAAACACTCACCTGTTCAACATTATCAGGCACTAAAATATATGCACTGATGCATTTTTAATTAAGTAATTATCAGTTTTGTGTGGCTTAAAGACGCCTCCTTTTGGGCAAATAAGGTTTATTATAGATGTTCTAGATGAGTAAATATCAATGCTATCTTTGTTCAAATTAATGTTATACCCAGCAGGAGCATGGGGGGTAAAGTCAGAAGTCTTGAAATATTAGGTTTTATGAAATATTATCATATGTGACTTATGATCAGATCAGTATGTTTGTCATGTTCTCCGGTCTCAGCAGCTTCACCTTCTCTTCTGGTCGTTAAATGCTACTCAGTACAACAACATTGGTCCTAAAAAAAAAACAACAATCTTTAAATGGACAGAACCACAACCTTTTTATTGCATCGATATGATTTCTTTGTAGAACAGCAAATTTAAATCATACACCAAATCAGCTAATTTCATTTACAACATCTCTAGCAAATAAAGCTGGAATAAATGCCTGTTCAAGAGCTTATTTGTCAGCTTTGAGTTCTATATAATTGATTAAATGGGGAAAGCTTCAAGTAAAAACTAATACAAAATTCAAGTCCAAAATAATGTGCAACAATAACAACAGGTCCAGTCAAAAATTTATTGGCCAAAGTCTTTCATATCTGTCCTTCATATCGATCACAAGCAATATAAAATGCATTGCAATGGCGGTAAAAGTGCGTGCGTAGCAACAAAGAGTCCAATTTCCTTTCAAGTGTTAGATAATCCACCGATTCAAACTCAGATTCTGTTGCCTCATCAAGATAAGGCATAGAACTACTTTCCCCTTCAAGAGGGTACCTGTCAGTTTCATGAGGATGGCTGTCTCCAGGAAATAACTGGGCAGTTTGTGGCTCACTGTCTTTTTGGTTCTGCATTTTGAATAACGATTTTTGCTCTAAAGTCTGTAATGGAAAAGCTGCAATGTTTCCGACTTCTGTGACCACTGAATGATGAAATCAGATTTGTTTTAAAATCACACTGGCTAAAAGGGCACCTTACAGTTTCATGATTTTTTAAATGGCTCCTAATATGTTTGAAGTAATCAGGTGTTTTACAAATTTCCTTAAAGT
>NW_015646344.1:840028-844023 GCF_001515625.1 Sinocyclocheilus rhinocerous | reverse complement strand
GGGAAAAAAACTGGCATCGTATGACTTAAGGCAGCTCGAAGACGAAGCAGAAGTTGAACTGACCATCTTGGAGTCACCTAACGTTAAGCAGTTGTACAGACGCACATATTGTGAACAAATACCATTCAAATCTTATTGTAAATTATTATCATAGCCTGCATAGAACAGTACCTGCCAGAGCGATTGCACTGTCGGAAAAAAAACTGGCGCCGTCTGACCCGAGGCAACTCGAAGACGAAGCAGGAAAATTGAACTAACTTGCCGCCACCTACACCGTTGTACAGAAGCGCATATTGTGAACAAATTTCATTCAAATCATATCGTAAAAACTGATAACGTTACACATAAAAAAAAAAACCTTACCATGTGATCACATTCATTGACGGACTAAATGGGCACCGCCTGAGCCAACTCGAAGTCCACGTCTGTACAACCACATATTTTGAAAAATCAAAATCAAATTTTACCGTAATTTATTATACAAAGAATAGCACCTACCGGAGCAATTATGTTAACGTTAAGTTAAACTCACTTGAAGCCACCTACGTTGTAAAGAAGTGCATATTGTGAACAAATTTCATTCAAATCATATCTTAAATTGATACACAAAGAACCACCACTTACCTGAGTGATAACAATGATGGACTAACGTTACCGCCTGAGGCAACTCTAAACCGAAAGAAAATACGGTGTACAAAAGCACATATTTTGAACAAACATAATTCAAGTCTTATGGTAAATATTATATATAGAACAGCACCTACCGGAGCGATTACACTGTCGGTCAGAAAAAAAATTGGCGCCGTCTGACCTGAGGCAACTCATAAGACCAGGCGGGAAAATTGAACTGACTAACTTGCCACCACCTATGTTGTACAGAAGCGCATATTGTGAACAAATTTTATTTAAATCATATCGTGAATTGATACACATAGAACGACACTTACCGGAGCGATCACAATGATGGAATAAACTGGCGCCGCTTGAGGCAACTCGAAAATTAAGTGGGAGAAATGAAAATGGCGTTGTATATAAAAAAGTGATCGAACTGCGCATGCTCATCTCAGCTGGCTAATCAGAGCAGACTGCGCTTGTCAAAAGAGGGGCTTTGTTGAAAACGACGTGTTTGAGAGAGGCGAGGCATAGAGGACCTACAATAATGTACAGTATTTGATAAATAATGTGTTTTTTGAACATTAAAGCATGTCAACATATTCTGTTACACCAAATACACAAAATAATGATCTTTAAAATAGCATCATAGACCCCTTTAAGAAATGTGAACTGCTTATGCACATGCTTGACTGCAAGACTTTACAGATACTTATGCACTGTATTATCTGTACAATTGCAAACAAATCTATCTATAATATATAGTAAAACATTTTTACCAGTAAGCACTCATGTTTAACACAATTCAGTGTTAACTGCCCTAAAATTTATTACATTATACATGCACAGCAATTAAATAAATAGTATAAAATATAGAATAAATAGTATAAAACCATAAAATGTAATTTGGCACTTGGTTGACAGAGTTAAATATGTTTTTTGTCTAACAAAATAATGCTTGTCTTTTTGCCAAGTCATTAAGATGGATAAAGATTTTTTCTTATCCACATACTGCTTTTTACATTAATATATTTTTCATTTTAATTTAATCAAGTGTGAGATTTATATTTAATAACTAAGAATACAAACAAAATCAAACATTTGTATGTTTTCTTTGCATGAGTTTTTCACAATTGTTAATCTACTGCCATTTTAGGTCAAAGTAATTCCAGGTTAGCAGCACTAAACTAGTCAACCTTTTTGTTGTTGTTGTTGATTATGCAGTTATTGTTATGAACAAAATGAACGACCATATTTTGGACAGTTCACTGCATGTCACGGGTGATCTCTGAGTATTTTCAGATTCTTCTCTAATACCATAAGTAAAAAGAAAGCACAGTAAGTACACATTATGAGTATGAAACTGATAGCAATCATAATTCAGTCAGTGTTTTGATTTTCAGAGCATTGTGAAATCATGGTGTACAGAGCACCACTATTAGAGTAATGTCTCTTTCCTGCGCTGGAATACATGTTTGTGTCTTTAGCATCCTTCACCAGATATGAGGCATGCAAATACTGATGAATAAACCATGAATTAACACTCGTGAAGGCCTGTTCATTTATGTGAGATTACCTTGTGCGGTCAGTCATAGTCCTTGTGGTGGATTCCTGAAGTAAAGTTGGTCAGCATCTAGTTTCTACAAAAAGTACCAGAAGCTATAGAATTATTTTAAGCACACTTTGAAATCCAAGTTCTTAAAATAAGATGCATGATAAACAAACCAAAGCAAACCAGAAGAATCTCATCAGCTCTGATGTGTTGTAAAGTGATGATACACTCATTCACCCCCATAGAAAGATTACGCAAGCTACAGAAATTAATTATGTATATTGTTAAAATATACAAGCATGTAAAAGTTCAGAGGAGTTCAAACTTGAACACAAGTTTGCAGCATGTTTTTAAGTTGCTTCCCTTTACTTGTAGATATGATCTACCTTTATGTAGGACTAATATATTTAAAATATATATATTTTATGTCAGCTGCCATCAGTCTTTTAAATTACAAATATGTTTATGTAAATTATTAACGGAAGTCTTTGTTTGTGTCTGTGTTGTGGTGGTGGGTGCTGGTTTTGTTGATTGTATGGTTTACTGCTGGCTGAGAAACAAATTGCCTTCTTGGGGATAATAAAGTTGACCTTGACAAAGTATCAGGGTCTCTAATATAACCAGCCAGCAGAGGGCAGATGTCTGATTTACTTACATTCACACAATCACAGTTTTTAGCACTGAAATAAAATAGTAGGTACATCAGAAGGTCCAAAGATTTTGTGGGAACACAAAACTGATATCTGTGGTCAGGGCTGGACTGGGACAAAAAATCGGCCCAGGCATTTTTAAAGGTACTCTGTGTATGCCAGATATGCGAAGTTTGGGCTTGTGGGAATGGTCATGATATTTAAATAACCTTGGTATGAATGAAAATGTGTTATTTTGAACAGTGTGTGTTGTACGACACTTTATAAGAAGTTATTAAAACTTGCAGGAATACGCCCCACTGCATGCATGTGATTCATGCATGATAAAGGAACAGTATGGGGCGTGGCTAAGCCCCGCAGCCACTATCTGATTGGAACAACGACCTGTGGGATGGACCGAAGTCAGCCTGCTTAAAAATGGACACAAAGCCCTCGTGGCTCGCTCGCTCTCTCTCTCTCTAGAACTGGGGCTTTCCGCCTTGGTGACCGTGCGACAAAGCACGAGCGAGACTCCCAAGGCAACCGACTTTCGAAGCTCCTACGTCACAAGGCAACCAACCAATCACCACCGAGGGCTTCCCCAAAAGAACGTCAATCAGGCGCCAGATCAACAGCCAATCAGCAACGGAATTCCCTCCAGCAGCCACGAGGAACAACTCAGCTTTTCAACTGTCACCCAAAAACGCAAGCACAAACAAAGTCTCCTATCTGCTGAAATCGGTGCTGAACCATTAAAGTAGTAAATGTAAGACAAATCTCTGCTTTGTGATTCTCTCAGGTTGAATTTAAAGAACTTGTGAAAACGAGTGTTAGAACTTTGGAACTTCATGCAAACTCCGTTAACTTTAATTCCTCAGAGCTATATGTGTGTGTGTATGTGTATGTTTTAGCGTAGGTTAATGTAATCTAGAATAGCCAATAAATTCTTGTTTTCATTTATAAAGAAGTATTGTCTGGTGTCGTGACATTTTAAAGTTGAACCTTGCCAAGATCTTGCTACCTAGCTCTTGTAGTAGCTTACAACTTATCAAAGCACGTATTAACCCGTGGCCAGGGAAAATACAAATACTCAAATTGTTAAAATATACTGAGGTTAACGTCTCGCTGGACGACCGTTGATAAAGTATAAACTATCAAATTTGAAATCAGTTCTAATCAGGTTGACTTCGAATCTTCAGATC
>NW_015646344.1:837995-838871 GCF_001515625.1 Sinocyclocheilus rhinocerous | reverse complement strand
ATTTATAAAGAAGTATTGTCTGGTGTCGTGACATTTTAAAGTTGAACCTTGCCAAGATCTTGCTACCTAGCTCATAGCTTACAACTTATCAAAGCACGTATTAACCCGTGGCCAGGGAAAATACAAATACTCAAATTGTTAAAATATACTGAGGTTAACGTCTCGCTGGACGACCGTTGATAAAGTATAAACTATCAAATTTGAAATCAGTTCTAATCAGGTTGACTTCGAATCTTCAGATCCGATTCCTCTCAAAACCTGAGCTAGAAATAGAATTAATGAGTTAAATTCCTTACATAATGGTGGAGAAAAGAAGCTGGCAAATTCGACTTAAGAATTAATGACACCAAGATATTATTGTGAATCTTTCCTATTTTTATCCGAAAAAATAGATTAGATATAGAGAAACAGAGTTTGTGAGTTATTGTACCTGTTATTATAGCATACCAGTGTGTTGAATGAATGTAGTGAAACTCGAGTTGTGTTGTTAAAGAATTGAACTGCAGTAAAACATTTTAATTTTGTCCACCGAGACAAAATAGAGAACGCCGTTTCAAAATTGTCTTCCATTTACCTTTCACTCTCTTGCGAAACCCTACCCAGCTAAGAGGACTGATAGGCATCTGCCAAAATTTGAACAAGCATCTAGGAACTATCTAATTGGTGGACGGTGTCAATCTTAAAAGCTAAAAAACCCAATACTGTCATTTTAATTGTTTATCTTTCACCCGGAGGAATTTTAATAACAATCACAGTCCTGTGGTTTGTGGTATTAAGAAATCCCCATTCCCAAACACCGGTTTAGAAGCATCCTTCTAAATCAAACTTAACCAAAAGGGAAAGTATGTTTACACATACGAGGAATTTGTTTTCGTG
>NW_015646344.1:834440-836561 GCF_001515625.1 Sinocyclocheilus rhinocerous | reverse complement strand
TTTAAATCCAGGTCCCGAAACTAGGATTGACTCCTTTCACCAAAAATTTTTTTTTTGTCGTAAAGCGTTGAAACCGATGGCTAGTCGACACCCCAGTGCGTACAGCTACCTTCACCTACGATCAACACGACACTGCCACGCGCATTATCCTGCCCAACCAAACTTTATGGATCAATGTCCCTAAGGGCTCGATCCTTCATATCGATGATTTAGTATTGTACCACCTTACCGGCGACGAGTATCAGGCCGAACTCGAAATCTCACCCTTTCGAGAATCTATCGCTCGCCTTCCGCCCGCTGGTCGCGCCAATCATTCGGTCTTGGTCTGCCGCTGACACAGCGCTTTGCGTTTCAACTATTGTAGGATATGTTGTGACTCTGACACTTGCCTTCCTCCTCCACAAGATAACAGACACTGATATGCCATGGAATCAACCATCATGAGGTCTAAACTAATCACCCCAGCACATGACTTCAATATTCTGGGTCGACTTCCTTCCAGTCTTGCGTCATCTACTCAGAGGAGTGATAAAATACTAATCTAATCAGGAGATAACACAGAGATCTTTTGTATCAGGACTGAAGAGTTATTTCACAACCTATAGATACCTCGTGATGTCTTGTGACCACCAATGAATGGAACTATTACATCCAAGGAAAAGGACGAGTAATTTAATCACACCCTCAGGCTTGCAAAACAACAGACCTAAGGAACAGTGATAACGTGATTCAATCTATAAAGCGTGACGCCACATGACCCATTGAACATCTGCATCCTGTCCTTCTGAAATCCAACTGACCTGCGTTTTCTCGTTGCAACAGAGGAACACTTGCATGATGATTCTAAAAGACAATCATTTAAATAATTTAAAGTATCGGAGCAATATACTCCCAAATAATAGGCTTTCTGTTTGATGTGTTTATTGTAACCTATGAAGTTTAATCGATGTTTTGTAACCTCTTTTTATAGATAAAGTGATTAAAGGTACTCTGTGTATGCCAGATATGCGAAGTTTGGGCTTGTGGGAATGTTCATGATATTTAAATAACCTTGGTATGGATGAAAATGTGTTATTTTGAACAGTGTGTATTGTACGACACTTTATAAGAAGTTATTAAAACTTGCAGAAATACGCCCCACTGGAAGCATGTGATCCATGCATGATAAAGCAACAGTATGGGGCGTGGCTAAGCCCCGCAGCCACTATCTGATTGGAACAACGACCTGTGGGATGGACCGAAGTCAGCCTGCTTAAAAATGGACACAAAGCCCTCGTGGCTCGCTCTCTCTCTCTAGAACTGGGGCTTTCCGCCTTGGTGACCGCGCCACAAAGCGCTCCCATGCCGTAACATCACGAGCGAGACTCCAAAACTCAAACACTTCAGTTGAAACTCCGCGACTGCCGAAATGCAAAGTCTAAACCCAAGCAAAGGAACTCTCAGAAGAACTCCAAACATCACTCTCTGTGCCCAAGGCAACCGACTTTCGAAGCTCCTACGTCACAAGGCAACCAACCAATCACCACCGTGGGCTTCCCCAAAAGGATGTCATCCAAACGTCATCTCAGCAACCAATACAAAAGCTCCGGGATTCCCTCAAGCAGCCAACAAGGAAGCTTTTGTTTTCATCACAAATGCAAGTAACAAACAAAGTCTCCTATCTGCTGAAATTGGTGCTGAACCATTAAAGTAGTAAACGTAAGACAAATCTCTGCTTTGTGATTCTCTCAGGTTGAATTTAAAGAACTTGTGAAAACGAGTGTTAGAACTTTGGAACTTCATGCAAACTCCATTAACTTTAATTCCTCAGAGCTATATGTGTGTGTGTATGTGTATGTTTTAGCTTAGGTTAATGTAATCTAGAATAGCCAATAAATTCTTGTTTTCATTTATAAAGAAGTATTGTCTGGTGTCGTGACATTTTAAAGTTGAACCTTGCCAAGATCTTGCTACCTAGCTCATAGCTTACAACTTATCAAAGCACGTATTAACCCGTGGCCAGGGAAAATACAAATACTCAAATTGTTAAAATATACTGAGGTTAACGTCTCGCTGGACGACCGTTGATAAGGTGTAAACTATTAACATTTGAAATCAGTTCTAATCAGGTTGACTTCGAAT
>NW_015646344.1:831908-833235 GCF_001515625.1 Sinocyclocheilus rhinocerous | reverse complement strand
GGGCTTTCCTCAGAACTCCGTTAACATCATTTCCCTGAACCTTTGTGTGTATGTGTGTGTGTGTATGTGTGTTTTAGCTTAGTTTAATGTAATCTAGAATAGCCAATAAATTCTTGTTTTCATTTATAAAGAAGTATTGTCTGGTGTCGTGACATTTTAAAGTTGAACCTTCCCAAGATCTTGCTACCTAGCTCATAGCTTACAACTTATCAAAGCACGTATTAACCCGTGGCCAGGGAAAATACAAATACTCAAATTGTTAAAATATACTGAGGTTAACGTCTCGCTGGACAACCGTCGATAAAGTATAAACTATCAAATTTGAAATCAGTTCTAATCAGGTTGACTTCGAATCTTCAGATCTGATTCCTCTCAAAACCTGAGCTAGAAATAGAATTAATGAGTTAAATTCCTTACAATGGTTAAGGACTCAACTGCTCAGATTGATTTGGGCAGGTCATTCCACCAGGAGGGAACAGTTAATGAAAAAGTCTGTGAAAGTGATTTTGTGCCTCTTTGGGATGGCACAATAATACGCCGTTCACTTGCAGAATGCAAGCTTCTAGAGGGCACATAACTCTGAAGTAATGAATTTAGGTAAAGGGGTGCAGAGCCAGTGGTGGTTTTGTAATGCCTTGAATTTAATGTGAGCAGCTAGCCAGTGCAAACTGATAAACAGAGGTGTGACGTGCGTTCTTTTCATCTCATTAAAGATTAATATTGTAGCAGCATTTTGGATTAATTTAAATATATATATGATAGGCCTATACACTACCAGTCAAAAGTTTTTGAACAGTAACATTTGTTATATTTTTTAAAGAATACTCTTCTGCTCACCAAGCCTGCATTTATTTGATCCAAAATACAGCAAAAGCAGTAATATTGTGAAATATTTTTACTATTTAAAATAACTGTTTTCTATTTGAATATATTTTAAAATGTAATTTATTCCTGTGATTTCAAAGCTGAATTTTTAGCATCATTACTCAAGTCACATGATCCTTCAGAAATCGTTCAAATATTCTGATTTCCTGAAAAAAAAAGAAAAGAAAAAAAAAACGTTTATTATTTTTATTATGTTGTAAACAGCTGAGTAGAATTTTTCAGATGATGAATAGAACAGCATTTATCTGAAATGGAAATCTTTTGTAGCATTATGAATGTCTTTATCATCACTTGATCAATTTAAAGCATCCTTGCTAAATAAAAGTATTAATTTCTTCGAAAAAAAAGACTCCAAGCTTTTGAATTGTATAGTGTATAATGTTACAAAAGCTTTTTATTTCAGATAAATGCTGATCTTTTGATCTTTCTATTCATCAAAGAA
>NW_015646344.1:828032-831736 GCF_001515625.1 Sinocyclocheilus rhinocerous | reverse complement strand
AAAAAAAATTCACAATATTACTGCTTTTGCTGTATTTTTGGATCAAATAAATGCAGGTTTGGTGAGAAAAGACTTCTTTAAAAAACATAAAAAAATATTACTGTTCAAAAACTTTTAACTGGTAGTGCATGTATGTATCACACTCATATCACATCTAGTTGTTTTGGATAAGGTCGCACATTAGGATAGGTTAGACGTCTGCCTCCGTTGCGAGTCCCTATCAAGCACTTTACAGATTCAACTACTCTCCTCCTCCTGCCTGGCTCTTTGGCCAGCATCACTCACCGCAGAGCAAGCCTGTTCTTGATAAATCTGCTGTGAAAACGTGGGGAAAGCCGACGAGGAAGAAGTTGGAGTGAAGCGATCTTTATATAGGCGGAGCAAAACACTTCATCGCTCCATCTATAGCACATTGTGATTGGATGGTTTACGCTGTCTATACAGGAGACAAACCAATGGGCCACTGGCTGCTCGCTGTCCCTGCGTGATGGTCCTTGGCAAAAAAACAAACAAACAAAAAAAAAACCCTTCTGTTGGCCCCTTAAGTCCGTCGGCCCACCGGGAAAATGCCTGGTATGCCCGATTACCAATCCTTCCTTGGTGAAATGCTCTGGAAAAAAAAAAAAAAAACATCTTGTCGGCCCCTTAAGTGCGTCGGCCCACCGGGAAAATGCCCGGTATGCCCGATTACCAATCCAGCCCTGTCTGTGGTCTCTCATGAACAAGTTTATCCCGTTACAGTTAACTTCCGCGTTCCAGTCCTGGAAATGTGAACATTGCTCCACAAAGGACGGAGGGCAGAGGAAACATGTTTTGAGCAAGATATGAATCACACATTTTACATACTTCAACAGTGCTTCTTGCTTTATAAAAATTTATTACACATTTCTTATTTAACCAAACTTCAACAACATATTTCATGAGTGCAAGCTGATGACAGTCTGGAGCCCAGAAACATTTCTCTCATCTTCTCAAAAATCTTTGTTTGTTAATTACACTCAGCTAAAACCCACCTGCCTTTTCTTCCAGTTGACACAGCAACACTGACAAACTATGTATAGTGAATGGCCTGAAGTGTCTATAACCAGCCAGCAGAGGGCAGATGTCTGATTTACTTACATTTGTTTATTTAATGAAATGTGTTGATGGATGCATGTTATAGTATGTTGAATTTGAAAAAAAATTGGCATGAATTTGTGACTATGTAACCATGAATTGTATGCACAGCACGCGTGCCTCTGAGATATGCTAGTCTCGAGAGTTTGTTTATAGGATCAAAGGAAGCAAAGTTTCCTTACTTTAGCAAAGGAAAAGCAGTCTCCTCTTGGCTTATATCGAAATCCTCAGACATCTTTCTTTGCAAATCTCCGGTTTGTACTTCTAATTCGTGACTGGCGTTTTGTTTTGTTCTCTCTCCACGTTCGTCACTAATCACGCAACGCTGACGTGCTACGACATCCGGCGGCACATCTTCCGCGTATGACAGATGGCGGAAGTGATATAAAAGTGTTTATTACGTTTGAAATGTGGATATGTTTTTTCTGAGCTATTGGATATGCTGAGGAATTGAGACAAGTCAGGAAGATTATTTACAAAGCAGCTTTTTGTGGTAGAAGAGATGGTTCTACCATATTTGTAACAAGGAGTTGAAATTGCAGCTTTAGCTATATGGAGTATACACGAGACTAGATAATGATCCGAGATTTCATCACTCTGCTGCAGAATTTCAACGCCATTAACATCAATTCCATGTGACAGTACTAAATCTAAAGTATGATTCCGACAATGAGTAGACCCTGACACGTGTTGTCTAACCCCAATAAACGAGTTATACTTGAAGCCCGCCTTCTGAGAAATACTGAAAATAGTGTTATAAATTGTAGCAACACCTCCCACTTTAGACGCGGCTCATGTTTATAAAAGTAATCTTGGGGGGTAGCCTCATATAAAATAATGTAATCATCAGGTTTTAGTCAGTTACTAACTGTTGTTTCCTTACCTCCAGAAGTCCATTCAGTCTCCGCTATTCCGATTCTTCTCAGCCCCGGGTAATCTCCAGGATTCCTACTACTATCATAACCAAGATTACCAAGAAGTTAAGATACCCAGAACTCTCTCATGTCTCTTTTACTCACCTGCCTTCGATCCTAACCATCACAGCATTGACAATAAATCTTTTTATTTGTTGAACATCAATTAAATTGTTACCCTTAAATTGTTGTGGATGTTTTTTGCAGTTTGGGGAACAGACACAGTCTCTATAAAAAAGAAATTGTTGAATAAAGTCGTTATTTATGTATTCTTTGCATGCAAAAAGTATTCTTGTAGCTTCATAAAATTACGGTTGAACCACTGATGTCACATGGACTATTTAAACTAGGGTGACCATACGTGCCATTTTCCCAGGACGCGTCCTGGCCAGGATTTCTATATTGCCTAAAATATCTAGGTTTTGGCTTTGTTTGCGTGTGCAGACCGATCAGTGTATGACATCAAAATACCATACAGATGGTTCCTTTCAAGGCAAAAAAAGCAAAACCTGTACCGCTTACAAACCGGGTAATATACCAATTGATGCTCACACAAAAGAAATTTACCTATACTCATGTATTACATACACATTTGAACATTACCCTTAGCAGGCGGCAACAAATTAAAGAAAAGAAAAACTAACTTTAGATCACACAATTCAACATAAAAAAAATTCAGAAAACCCCAACATAGTGGTCACTGAAAAGTAGACGTCTGGACATTAATCATAGGTTGAGGAGAAATACACAGCTCAATCCGGTGCAAAGCGATAGTCGAATTACACAATGCTTAACACAGACCGTCAGGCAACAGAGCTTCAATCCGGAAGCAACGGGTTAAACGATCAGTCTATAACCACGGGCCGTTGTAGAACCAAGCAAGGCACAATCACAGCACGACTGTCTTAAAGCCCAAGCGGACAGCCGCACCAAGTTTGCAACACACACACACAGAAAGGGGGGGGGGTTGGGAAGCAACTCCGCACAACCCGCAGCAACGCCAGCAGCGAATTGAAATTACAGCAGTCTGTCAGCCCACCACAACGCGCTCTAGGCGTCGAAAGAAAAAAAACCTGCAAACACATACGAGAAACAAAAGGGTTACTAACGAAACAACACTTACCCCATACACAATGTGCCACAATTAAAAGGCCATACCTCCGTGAATGACGACCGCCGCACAGATTTACACAATTAAGGAACAAGGCACCTGTTTATTACACGCCCTGCATCTCCTCAGTCCACTCTCGGGCACGATACACAGGCAAACAGAAACGGTAACGCTTAGATGACGCACATCCGGGTCGCACACGTTCCCCCTTTTATACCGTACTTAACAAGGCTTTCTCCGATTTAGTAATTAACTAGTGTTCAACCCCCTATGTAATCAATGCATCCTGCCACACTCATATGAGGACATTATATTTTAGTGTATTTCTCTGAGACTATGCATGCCACAGTTTTAAGTCTGGATGTCCTGTTTTTTTTACATTATTTTAAATGTTCTAAACCAGGGGTGCCCAACCCTGTTCCTGGAGATCTACCTTCCTGCAGAGTTTAGCTCCAACCATGATCAAACTCACCTGAACCAACTAATTAGGATCTGAAAGAGCACTTGATAATTACAGACAGGTGTGTTTGATCAGGGTTGGAACTGAACTCTGCAGGAAGGTA
>NW_015646344.1:823833-827743 GCF_001515625.1 Sinocyclocheilus rhinocerous | reverse complement strand
AAAGAAAATTCAGAAAACCCCAACATAGTGGTCACTGAAAAGTAGACGTCTGGACATTAATCATAGTTTGAGGAGAAATACACAGCTCAATCCGGTGCAAAGCGATAGTCAAATTACACAATGCTTAACACAGACAGTCAGGCAGCAGAGCTTCAGTCCGGAAGCAACGGGTTAAACGATCAGTCTATAACCACGGGCAGTTGTAGAACCAAGCAAGGCACAATCACAGCACGATTGTCTTAAAGCCCAAGCGGACAGCCGCACCAAGTTTGGAACACACACACACAGAAAGGGGAGGGAGAAGCAACTCCGCACAACCCGCAGCAACGCCAGCAGCGAATTGAAATTTCAGCAGTCTGTCAGCCGAACCACAACGCGCTCTAGGTGTCAAAAGAAAAATCAGGGTTGGAACTGAACTCTGCAGGAAGGTAGATCTCCAGGACCAGGGTTGGGCACCCCTGCTCTAAACAATGTAATGACATGGAAAAAATACAATTTTTTTTCCTAAAATGTTTTGCCGGGTCTTAAGAGGTAAATTTGTGTTCTGAAGATGAACAAAGGTCTTACTGGTTTGAAACCACATGAGGGTAAGTAATTAATGACATAATTTTCAATTTTGGGTGAACTATCCCTTTAAGAGGCCTAATAAAAGTGTTGAGCGAGTGGTGGCATTGAGCTGATAGTTGTTGGTTTTTCTTCTGCTTTGTTCTCTACAGCTCTTTTCCACTTGTCTTGACTGCAGCCGCCTACTGTCGTCTATATTTAAAGCAAGGCTTTTGGCCGACATACCGAGACCAGAGAGCTACTCACAATCTCACCAGAATGAACCGCAGTTCAGCTGCAAATTACAGCTGAAAGTATAACTCAAATTACATGAAAAGGCCTACATTAGATGTCACCTTGTGATTTGACTTAGTATTTTCTGAACTGTCCTTAATGTGTGTGGGTGTGAATGAGCAAAATAACAGTTTCAGAACAATTCTGAAATAGCTTTTCTGTGAAAGTCTTTTCAAGTAGAGAAAATAAGCTAAATATCTTAGAATGCATATTTTTTCCTTTGTATTTATTCATGTATTCCTGTAAAATTGTCTCCTCCTTTCTCATCTCTTCTTGAAAGACAGGAAGTGTCTCTTTTAGAGCACACAGGACAGAAGTTATTTTATTAATGTGTCGGTATGGGGTCCAGTGCACTGCCTCTAATCCGCTGTAAGTATTTGATTATATTCTATACCAGGGGTGCAAAACTCAGTTCCTGAAAGGTCACAGTCCTGCATTGTTTCCAACTTTGTTACCTGTAGTTCTCAAATCAGCTAAAATTTGCAAAGCTGCAGACCTCCTGGAACTGAGTTTGGCTCCCATCTTCTACACTATCTTCTATTTTCTGTTTCTAATATATTGTATTCAGTTGAAGATAAATTTCAACAGGTTGTGCTGTGTAGGAGGGTTTGTGTCTTGAGTCTCAATGCTAATTGTATTCTTTATTGTCCCTCCTTGCCCATTTTGCATGTCTCTCTTGTTTAACACACATGATTCAAATCACCAGCTCGTTAGAACAGAGCTCCATGCATTAACTGTGTTCCGACTGACATCATGGGTTATTTGGGGTTATTTAACCGTAATCATGAGATTTGCGTAGTAGTCATGTCTCGCACACTTTAATGCCCTTTGAATAGAACATATACGCTCCTTTCGAACTGGAATTATGGCTGGGAATTATCCTGTGATGTCCACTTTGCAGGGCACTTACGGTCGAATAGAACAAACAGCTGAAGCGATAAGAGAAACATACAAGATGTGCAGAGCGGGGGGTCGCGAGGACCAGGATTAAGAACCGCTGGCATTTTGAGACAACATGTCAAACCAAATGCCAACAAATGATGCTCAATCTTATTTTAGAACTAATTTCTGTTTTCTGAGACACTTTTTCCACTTATTTTTAACCAGTTTGTCTCAATGTCATTTTTAGCAGTGATGTGAAGTCAGTTCTCTTCACATTCTTAGCAGAAAAACCAGAGCTATAGTTCATTACGTTAACATATGAACATGTTCCACTATTGCTTGACAATCAGAAAGACTTTGGACTCCAGTTTGAAAAACATAATTATCATACATCATATTTATCATGTTTTATTTTGTGAAATTTTTTTATTGAAAAATTAGCTTTTCCTATATTTCTTTAAAATAAAGGCCACTTGTTTTGACATGTTGCAAATATGTATATGTTGCATTAGCCTGTTTACATTGTGAACACTAAAAGCACTGAGGTCACTTGCAGCAGTTTTCTTTTCTGATTCACTTTAACTGAACTGAGTTTGGTTCATTTAAAATATACTTCATGTATAAACGCCTTAAGTGTCTAAATTATTTTTTGCAGCCACTGTAAAGTCACATTTAAGTTGATGGTACCAACGTCAAACAGGAAGTGAGGCTGTGTGTATCTCAAACACTTTGACCTAATTTGGTTAGGAGTTTTGTAGCTTGTTTTGTTCCAATGAATAATCAGTGGTGTGAAATGTTAACCACATTACTGCATGTAACATGTTTGCAAATATTTTACACAAAAGTTAATTTTTATGTTGTAGTGTACAGCACATTTCAGGGCCCAGTTTATAGTTTAAGCACCTCCACACTCACTAATGCATGCAGTATGCATCGACATGTAACTGAGAGCATTCTGAAAGATTGCTTATGTGTTTTCAACACTTAACTAATAATCACTTTATTATTAGCAACACAAGACTTCAACAGCCAATGACAAGCTGGGGAGACTGAACTGATTTTCTACCATTTAGTGGTAAAGGGATAGTTCGCCCAAAAATGAAAATTCTGTCATTAATTACTCACCCTCATGTTGTTCCAAACCCCTAAGGCCTTCGCTAATCTTCGGAACACAAATTAAGATATTTTTGATGAAATCCAAGAGCTTTCTGACCCTCCACTGACAGCAAGGGAACTATCATGTTCAAGGTCCAGAAAGGTAGTAAGGACATCGGTAAAATAGTCCATGTGACATCAGGGGTTCAATCGTAATTTTATGAGGTCATTTGTTGTATGTTGTGAACCTCAGTGGTTTAAAGAGATTATCTGTGCAGCAGTGAATCCATCAGTGAATCGACTCTCGTATCAGTTCACGAGTCCTGTGACGTCATTGTGTGTGTTGATGTTGACGTTGCTCATCAAAACACAGAAAGACACTTTCAGTTCATGTAAAATAAACTAAAATAGCCATGTTTCAGTGACTTGCATTGTGTTGAATGAATGAAAATGCATCATATCTGTATTTCATCTGCGTTTAGTGCTGATGTTCCTCATGCAGTCTGGACTCACTGAAGGTACTGTGCTGTACTGCAGTACATTTGATTTAACAAATGTGAATTGTTTTCTAGGCCTTTGATGTTTATTTGCCTACAATGCAGTGTTTTTCTCATGAGGAGGTTTTGAGTTCATAACAGTTACTGATACAGTGATACTGTTTGTGATCAATATTTACTCTTATGTGTATTAATACAGAGAGACCAAAAGCTGTAGTGAAGGTGATATCATTGCGCCTGCTGCACTCATGGTACGGCAGCAAAGTTCCTTGATTATTACGCCAGAATGAGAGTATAGTTCCTCGCCATATCGTCCTAGAAAATCGCAACTTTTCATTTTCCGTCGGTCTTAGTACACGATGTAACTACAGAAGAGTCAAGTTTTAAATAGGAAAAATATAGAAACTCTTTGGTCATTTTTGAGCGAGATGCTAACGGTCTAATCAGATTCAATGATCTATGCTAAGCTACAGCTAAAAGTGCTACCGCCAGACCCGGAGATCGGCTGAATGGATTCGAAAACAGTAAAACTCAACTGTTTAACTCTAGGGAAGTTGGAAAATGAGCCTATTTTCAAAAATAGCGGAGTGTTCCTTTAA
>NW_015646344.1:822277-823325 GCF_001515625.1 Sinocyclocheilus rhinocerous | reverse complement strand
TCTCATTCCGGCGTAATAATCAAGGAACTTTGCTGCCGTACCATGGGTGCAGCAGGCGCAATGGTATTACGCAGCGCCTGAAAATAGTCCCCAGCTAGGTAACTTCCAATAAGCCTATTTTCAGGCGCTGCGTAATATCATTGCGCCTGCTGCACCATACTGGCCTAGAAAATCGCAACTTAGTACACGATGTAACTATAGAAGAGTCAAGTTTTAAATAGGAAAAATATCTAAACTCTTTGGTCATTTTTGAGCGAGATGCTAACATCTAATCAGATTCAATGATCTATGCTAAGCTACAGCTAAAAGTGCTACCGCCAGACCTGGAGATCGGCTGAATGGATTAGAAAACAGTAAAACTCAACTGTTTAACTCTAGGGGAGTTGGAAAATGAGCCTATTTTCAAAAATAGTGGAGTGTTTCTTTAAGTTTCTTTTCATAAGAAAACGTACTCGGTTAAAAAAGCCTTTTTCTCCTGAACTGAAGCCTTTTTTATTCACGCAGTAAAACTGCACGGCCAGTGGTTCGTGCAGTGTATTAAAAAAACGTACGAACCAATGGTTAGGCAGCGGAGCTGCACAAGCCTATGACGACGAAGCCCGCCAAAGCCAGCCAAAGCCATTGCTTGTGTGTGGTGTTCCGTCTTTTTCCCCTTTTGTTGCTATTTTCTTCTCTCTCTGCCTATCTCTCTCTCTCTCCTAGGATCTTGCCATTGGTTTATCGGCCTGTCAGTCTTAATTAAAACGCTCATGATGACAAATCTTAACCTGAACAGAGTAACATCCGACCGGAGGGATTTGAACAGAGAAGTATGTCACGTGACTTACATTGTCCATCATGTAGGTTGTAACAGTGGTTAGACACACTAGGTAAGGAGCGTGTGCCACCCCTATGTACTTTTGTTTGTAGAGAGTATAGGCTTAGTTAGGGCGTTCTTGCGCCGAAGATCTGTGTGGATTTTCTTTCCAGATAATTTAGCTGGGGATTGGGGAGAAGCTAGAGTTTGTGCTTTTGTTTTGTTTCTTTTGTTTTGGCACTGCTCGTGTTC
>NW_015646344.1:820961-822113 GCF_001515625.1 Sinocyclocheilus rhinocerous | reverse complement strand
TAATTTAAAACATGTTGGCTTCACCACCTTTATGAACTTTTGTTTGTAGAGAGTATAGGCTTAGTTAGGGCGTTCTTGCGCCGAAGATCTGTGTGTATTTTCTTTCCAGATAATTTAGCTGGGGATTGGGGAGAAGCTAGAGTTTGTGCTTTTGTTTTGTTTCTTTTGTTTTGGCACTGCTCGTGTTCTTTCCCTCCGTGTTTGTGTAAACCCAGACTGTAAATATTTGTACATAGTGTGCATATGTTTCGTACTATTTCGAACCGAGGTTATGTTAGTAACCGAATACGTTCCCTTTCGATACTTCACTCATACTGCATCTTGCTTAGACGCATATGGGAACATAGTACAATCACGCCGTGCTAATGTAGTAGAACGACTAAAGGTATAAACTTCCATAAGCAACCAATGCTCATAGAGAAGTCAACAATAACCCAAGGCTAAGACGGGCTGAGCTTCCTAGGTCACACCCGGCCTGGTTAATCGTTCCAGAGTACTCCCGTAACTTCGACACCAAGGGGTCGAGAGCTAACCGGTGAAACAATGCCAGAGAACTTGGGCGTGATACGGCCAAGTGCTCTCTGCCAGATCTGTTTACGCAGCGCATGTCACTTTAAGCGGAAAGGACCCTGGCCTGCAAGGCCGGGACTTCCAGGTTATAAAACCTTGCGAATGTGGACGGCGAGGCCCCGCCGGCCGCCTCACAAATATCCGCAAAGGACACACCACTGGACCATGCCCAAGACGAGGCGATGACTCTAGTCGAGTGGGCCCGTACTCCAATGGGGCATTGGAGGCCCAAAGAAGAGTACGCTAGCGAGATGGAGTGTACTATCCATCTAGAGAGTCTTTGCTTCGTAACTGGAAGCCCTTTGGTGCGGTTTCCGAAGCTGACAAAGAGTTGTTCCGATCGCCTATAGGTGGTGGAACGCTCAATATAGATTCTCAAAGCTCTGACGGGGCAGAGCAGAGATAGCTCTCTGTCCTCTTCAGTTGGAGGAAGCACGGAAAGCGTAATGACCTGTGCTCTGAACGGAGTGGAGAACACCTTAGGTACGTAACCGTGCCTTGGTTTCAGGACGACTTTAGTGTCGTTAGGCCCGAATTCCAGGCAGGCAGGGCTAATAGAGAGCGCCTGCAGGTCCCCTATTC
>NW_015646344.1:818863-819248 GCF_001515625.1 Sinocyclocheilus rhinocerous | reverse complement strand
CCGAAGCTGACAAAGAGTTGTTCCGACTGCCTATAGGGGGCGGAACGTTCAATATAGATTCTCAAAGCTCTGACGGGGCAGAGCAGAGATAGCTCTCTGTCCTCTTCAGTTGGAGGAAGCACGGAAAGCGTAATGACCTGTGCTCTGAACGGAGTGGAGAGCACTTTAGGTACGTAACCATGCCTTGGTTTCAGGATGACTTTAGAGCCGTTAGGCCCGAATTCCAGGCAGGCAGGGCTAATAGAGAGCACCCGCAGGTCCCCTATTCACTTTACTGATGCCAGTGCTAGAAGCAGAGCAGTCTTCAGCGATAGCGACCTAATGTTGGCAGACTTTAGCGGCTCGAAAGCGGGGCCCTTCAGGGCCCTCAGCACAGTGGGCGGGT
>NW_015646344.1:818418-818838 GCF_001515625.1 Sinocyclocheilus rhinocerous | reverse complement strand
GGTAGGGGGACGAGGCGGATTCAGCCTCCTAGCACCCCTCAGGAAGCGGATGACCGCGCTATTTCTGCCCACTGATTGACCCTCAATAGGGGCATGAGAGGCCGCTATAGCCACCACATAGACTTTGAGCGTGGATAGGGAACGTCCCTTATCCAGCAGCTCTTGTAGAAATGACAACACCTCTGCCAAATCGGAAGTAAGGGGGTCTTTGCTGCGGTTTAGACACCAAGCAGAGAAAAAAGACCACTTTAAGGCGTAGAGGCTTCTCGTAGACAGAGCTCTAGCCTCCGAAATTGTGTTTAAGACTCGCTCTGGGAGGCACGAAGGCTCCCGTCGAGCGGCCAGGGGTGCAGGGCCCATAAGTCAGGCCGAGGATGCCATAATGTCCCGTTCGCTTGAGAGAGGAGATCCCGTCTCAGT
>NW_015646344.1:815013-816445 GCF_001515625.1 Sinocyclocheilus rhinocerous | reverse complement strand
GGGGGACCCTTCAGGGCCCTCAGCACAGAGGGCAGATCCCATGAAGGGACGGTTAGGGGACGAGGCGGATTCAGCCTCCTGGCGGATAAGAAGCGGATAACCGCGCTGTTTCTGCCCACTGATTGGCCCGCAATAGGGGCATGAGAGGCCGCTATAGCTGCCACATAGACTTTGAGCGTGGATGGGGAACGTCCCTTATCCAGCAGCTCTTGTAGAACCTCTGCCACCTCTGCCAAATCGGAAGTAAGGGGGTCTTTGCTGCGGTTTAGACACCAAGCAGAGAAAATTAAGGCGTATTGAGAGAGGAGATCCTGTCTCAGCGGAACAGGCCAAGGGGCCGCTATCAATAGCTGAGTTAGCGCCGATAGCCACAGCTGGTTCATCCAAAGGGGCGCCACCATGAGAACCCTGTGTTCTCGTTCCCTTACTCGCCTGATTACCTGTGGGATCAGAGCGATCGGGGGAAAAGCATAAAGAAGGAGGTTGGGCCAATCGTCCCTGGTCTTTGAGAAATAGATTGGGCAGTGAGAGTTTTCTCGGAGGCGAAGAGGTCCACCTCGGCCTCACCGTAGATCTCCCATATCCTCTGAACCGTCTGCGGATGGAGCGTCCACTCCCCTTATGGGACTTTGCTCCTTGATAACATATCCGCTCCTTGGTTCAATTTGCCCAGTATATGCGCTGCTCTCAGCGAGAGTGGGTTGAGCACATGGTGCCCTTTAGGACTGGCAGGAAGAACTGACAGGCTCGACATACTGCTAGTATTTCCAGGCAGTTGGTGTGGAAGCCTTTTTCTGCCTTCGGCCAGTGGCCGAAAGTCGGTATGCCCTCGCACAGCGCCCCCCAACCTGAATTGGAGACATCTGTTGTGACAACTGTCCTTCTGCAAACCATTCCTATGGCCACTCCCTGTTCCATCTAGTGAGATTTTTTTTTCTCCCGGGGGTCAGGGTAGTTACACAGGCCTGACGCACCCTGATCTGCAGGATTAAATTGAGAGGCTGGTCGCCGTATGGGTGCCCCACACTCAGAAGAGGAAATTAACTTTTCCATGAAAATGCTTTAAGAAAATGCTTTGCCAGACTTAATGCTTTCATAGCAGAGCAGTCAGCCCCCGTGCGTGCTGCCTCAGCGTGGGCGTGGCCCAGACACATCCAATTTGAAGCTATCAGTGATAATAATCATTCGTGACAGCATTCTCTTTTAATCCATCTAAAAAAGATCAAACCGCTCATTAGAAGAGGAGTTTTGATGATCTTTATGTGTAACACTCAGGCAGATAAAAAATGCTGCACACATTCTCTCAAATCCGCTCGTAGCGGATGAGGGGAGGGGCGGGGCCCTCTTTATTCAAGAAGGCGAGCCGCGAGCAAAGCAGAGCGAGACATGAACTCTCGTAGTAAGAGCGGTCTGTCTCAGCAGCGCAGCCTCA
>NW_015646344.1:814466-814920 GCF_001515625.1 Sinocyclocheilus rhinocerous | reverse complement strand
CTTTTAATCCACCTAAAAAGATCAAACCACTCGTTAGAAGAGGAGTTTTGATGATCTTCATGTGTAAACACTCTGGCAGATCAAAAATGCTGCACGCATTCTCTCAAATCCGCTCGTAGAGGACGAGGGGAGGGGCGGGGCCCTCTTTATTCAAGAAGGCGAGCCGCGAGCAAAGCAGAGCGAGACATGAACTCTCGTAGTAAGAGCGGTCGGTCTCAGCAGCGAAGCCTCAGTGTGGGCGTGACCCAGGCGAGAGGTGCGTTCAAATACAAAGCTGTCAGTGATATTGAATCATTGGTGACAGCGTTCTGCTCCAAACCGCCTAGGAGGATTGAGCCGCTCGACAATGAGGGGGGGCGATCCTCTCGTGTAAACACACTGGCAGATCAAAGAGCTGCGTAGATAGTGATGCAAGTGGGGGCCTTGCCGGCATTAAATCACTCAAGCCTGATCA
>NW_015646344.1:814020-814439 GCF_001515625.1 Sinocyclocheilus rhinocerous | reverse complement strand
TTCAACCCGCGAGCTCGTCGTTGCTTCCTCCGAGGTAGCTGGGAGGAGAGAAACATGAGCGAGGGGAGGCGGGGCCGTCTTCCGCGAACGAACGGGGGAAGACTGCTCTTGTGGTTAAAAGCAGCCCATATCTGTGAGCGCAGCCATAGTGACAGACACACAAATTTGAAGCTGTCAGCGGCAGCATCTGCTCCGATCTACTTTGTAGGATAGAGCCGCTCGATGTAAAGAGGGGCACTGATCCTTTTGTGTGAGACACGGATCGAAGCGCAGCGGGGAGAGCGAGTACGCAGGCTCTGTGTCGGCGTAAGATCGCTCAGACCCAGTTGCTTAGTTCCCAGGCTTCGTCGTTTCTCTCTTCGAGTCTTGCTGAGAGAGGAGAAACGTGAGAGCGGGGCTGTATAGTGAAAGGCGGTCCG
>NW_015646344.1:784690-813946 GCF_001515625.1 Sinocyclocheilus rhinocerous | reverse complement strand
GTCGTTTCTCTCTCCGAGGCTTGCTGAGAGAGGAGAAACGGGAGAGCAGGGCTGCCTTAAGTGAAAGGCGGTCCGCGAGTGGAGAAAAGCGAGACTCATGCTCGAGTGAGCATTCTGTCTCAGTAAGCACGTAGCTCACTGCCCTTCTGCGGCGGATCCGAATGCAACGGAGAGAGAGCACGCAGGCACAGCGCCTGCATGAGATCAGTCAGACCGATTGCTTATTCCCTGACTCCGCTGTTTCCCTCTCCGAGGCTCGCTGAGAGAGGAGAAACGGGAGAGCTGGGCTGCTTTCAGTGAAGGCGGTCCACGAGTGGAGAAGAGCGAAACTCATGCTCGAGTGAGCATTCCGTCTCGGTGAGAGAACAGTCTCTGCGTGGGGTCTGCCCAGACAGATGACATACTCATTGCTCTTCTGCATCGTGCAAGTTTCCCTGCACGAGCCACACTCGCAGAGCGACATTTGCAACAACGTCGCTAGAATTTGCTCTTTTAGGGCTTACCTGCTAGAAATAAGCTCTTTTAGAATCGCCGGATGGCGGCAGGGGAAACGGACCGGAACTGCTGTGTCACTGTAGCAGCGGAGAAGCAGGTCAGCTGTGCTGAGAGGTCCCGATTTCAGTTGCGAAGGCGTGTCAACGGCGAGCAGGCTTTCAGGATCAGCGATGAACGTAGAGTCGTCGCTGAAGGAGAAGAAATCTGAGAATCCTGTGGCGAGCGCCCGCTTATATAGCCAGATGCCCCGCCCATTCTGGCGGGCTTTGGCTGGCTTTGGCGGGCTGCGTGAATAAAAAAGACTTCAGTTCAGGAGAAAAAGGCTTTTTTCCCATATGCGTCTAAGCAAGACGCAGTATGAGTGAAGTATCGAAAGGGAACATAACTCTGCCATAGCAAGACCCAAATGAATCACTTGAATTTTATGCATCATATGCACTTTATTCATTTTTCATTTATGGTTGCACTTTATTATGATGCATTTTATTCCTTCTTTATTCATTATTCATTTAGCAGTTGTTGATTACTCTTGTCTATATTTTGTTAATAAAATTGATCTTATTAAACTTGTGTCTTCCTTGTGTTGATAATACAGTAAGAGGTTCAAGTTAGGTATCCCACCAATCTTTCTTATCTGATGTACTCAGTGACACATGATCCAAAAACCATAACGTCATCGGTGACGTGAATATCTATCACTACACTAATTCGCCTCCCTAGGTTGGCGTAAGCAAAATCACTACAATGTACTATGATATAATGTCATAGTTACTGCCGTGAAAATTGCATGATTCTACATTTGATATATTTTCAATTGCATCTTTCATGTTTTATGAAAAATAAGCAAATAAACCGTGGAAGCAAAGAGAGGAAACAATACAAAATTCATTTGGGACACGTATGGTATAGAAAAGCAAAAATACAAAAAGAGAGCAAAACAAATATAAAAACAAAATGAGCAAGGAAAAGCTAAACAGACAGCACTACAGAAATTGACATCACATTGGATATTGGATACAATATTGTCATTTGTTGTGTATTGTGAACCTCAGTGCTTCTCAGTGCAGCAGTGAATCCATCAGTGAATCGACTCTCGTATCAGTTCACGAGTCCTGTGACGTCATTGTGTGTGTTGATGTTGACGTTGCTCATCAAAACACAGAAAGACACTTTCAAGTTCATGTAAAATAAACTAAAATAGACATGTTTCAGTGACTTGCATTGTGTTGAATGAATGAAAATGCATCATATCTGTGTTTCTTCTGCGTTTAGTGCTGATGTTCCTCATGCAGTCTGGACTCACTGAAGGTACTGTGCCGTACTGCAGTACATTTGATTTAACAAATGTGATTTGTTTTCTAGGCCTATTATGTTTATTTGCCTGCAATGCAGTGTTTTTGTCATGAGGAGGTTTTGAGTTCATAACAGTGATTTATACAGTGATACTGTTGGTGATCAATATTTACTCTTATGTGTATTAATACAGCGAGACCAAAAGCTGTAGTGAAGGTGACTCCAGATCAGCGTGTGTTCAGAGGAGAGACAGTCACTCTCACATGTGACATACAGGGAGGAGGAAACATTCAGTGGACATACAGCTGGTTTAAAGATGTAAACACTTTCTATCCATACAGAACAACAAGAACAGCAGAGTTCAGTTTCAGAGCTGATTATGTGTCTTACAGTGGTAAATACAGCTGTAGAGGAGAGAGATCAGCTTCACAGAGATCAGACATCAGTGCTGCTGTTACACTGACTGTATCAGGTGAGTCTTCAGATTCACATCTGTTTAATGCTCATTTATGTGTTGCTCCAGTGTGCATAAGTATAATATTGTACAGCTCTGACTGATTTAATTGAACAATGTATTTAGAAAACGATTTGCTAAAATAATTATATTAACAGCAACAATGAAATAAGAGAGTACAGTTTATCCGTCAACCAGATGCATGTGAAAGTTGTGTTACTATAACCCTGCATGTTTTCTTCAGAAAAATGAAGAAAGCATGAAAAAGCATTAAAACTCTGAGGACTCGCATCCACATTTTAAAGTCACAAGGAAACAGAAGTAGTGACGGATCATATCTTCTGTATTCTGAGTGATTATCAAAAAAAGAGAGAATAAAAGGAAGGCAGGACTTGGTTCTGTCCATCAATTGTTGGTGTTTTAGTAGATTCTGAGATGTGGCCACTGCACTAAACAACAGAGGCTGATGTGAATGTGAGCTTGCAGTGGAAAGAAAGAGCCAGAGTTTTAGCCAAGGGTGCAAAACTCAGTTCCTGAAAGGCCACACAGTCCTGCAGCCTCTAGTTTCAGCCCTGTTACCTGTAGCTCTCAAACAAGCCTGAAGGACTTGATTATTGTCACGCCTGCCAGCCGGAGTGCCTATGATAGCCACAAGAGAGCACTCCTTCCGTCTTTGTCTTCTTATCATGGACTGCATTTCCCATTACCCATTGCCTGGACTCATCATGCCTGATTACTTTCAGCTGTTGCTCTTTACCTTGTTAACTCACCCTGTATAAGCCCTGGGCCCTAGTCACAAAACATTTTATCTTAAAACTAAAGCTGTGTCCCAAACTGAAGTGCACAGACACCGAATGGCGCATTTGAAGTGTGATTGTGTCACAGTGTCACGACGTAAACTGTCCCAATTCAGAGGCCCTGTCCCAAATGGAACACTTCATGTGCACTTTCGTTCTTGCGGACTTACAATGGCCGCTGCGTACACGTGTCCGTTAAGTCCATGAGACCGTAGGGTGTCCCATTCATCATTTTAGCGTTCAAAAGGGTGCTCGAGAGTGCCCCCTTTGCGGCCGTTATGCGCCCTCGATCCGCACTTCTGCCGAGCCCTCACCGGGGCGAGCTACGCAGCAGACTTCTACCCGACAGTCAAAGCGGCATTACGTCACGAAAGTGCAGACTCACAGGAAGATCGTGAGGGTTTAGGGTGCCATTTGGGACAGGGCCAGAATGTACCCTCCGAGGACCGCATTCCAAGACCGATTGCGTAACGAAGGCTGACGTATTTCGAAAGCGACTTCAAATGCGACCTCCATTTCCCAGGAAAATAAAGTGTACATCTGGGTAGGGTTGCACCAGCCATTCTTAAGTTCTTACTTAAATTAGAACGTTAAGTCCACACTAGAGGCTTAGTAACAACTAGCTAGTTTGTAACTAAATCTATACATTATTTGGTTGCACCGTAAGGCAGGACCTTGCAAGTAGTTTGTAAACTCTCCGTAAAGTAATGCATAGTCTCATAATATGACGTTTACCCTAAATCATCCAATAGAAACCTTCAAATGCGCGAGCAGAACTTGTTTAAATGCTATGAATTTTGATTTATCCTTCATTCTAAATTATTTTGCTTCACGTATAGCCTACTAACGGTAAAAATATAAACAAGTTTCCATAAAAAATGATACATTGATAACATTAGTCTATAGGCCTATGTAAGCTATTTTTATATGTAACTAACATTCAGAAACTATAATTGAGATAAGGATCAATAAATACTAAAACAAAATTATTTATTGCCATTTATTTGTTATTTCATTTGGCATGCGCAACACGGACCGAAGCACACAGAGGCGCACTGTAGATGATGGGGTGTTGAAGACGCGCTAAAAAAGAAACAATTCACAATGTTTATTCACATATTGTTCTCTCTCTTAATATGTACGTGAGTGTAAATGTCAGCAGCATCATATATGCCTAAAGGATTGAAGGTTGTCGGGTAAAAGAAGAGCATATTGATGCAGTTCACTCAGTCTGCTATTTTATTCCAACCGTTTCTCCTGACTCTTCCGTAAATATTTAGTTTATACGTAGAGTTACACTTCAACTAAGTGTAATGGTGCAACGAAAAAAATAGTAGTGCGTAAGTCCATCTTCAAGAAACGACTAAAAACACATCTGTTCCACCTTTATTTGACCCTCTAACTCTAGCACTTTCTATTCTATTTTAATTCTACTTAATCTACATTTATCTTCTTTTTTATATAATAATAATAATTTATATTTTTCTATTCTATTTTTTCTATTCTATCTACTTGTTTTTCTTTGTTTGTGTGTGTGTGTGTGTATATGTGTGTGTATAATAATATAATAATATAATATATATATATACACCCTGCTACGTGTACTGCGTTAGGCTAACCGAGACTTGTCATTTGCACTTATATATTGTATTACTGCTGCACTGATGTGTATGTTGCATTTTACTTCTGAATATGTTCAAGGTTATTAAATTGAAAGTTGCCTACTAAATATACTGTTGGGTAGTTTAATCTACAACAATGCATCATGTTGTAAAAGACCATACTTTTAGTGTTGCTGTCTGCGAGAAAAAAATAAAACTTAATACTTCATATTTGTACGAGAATGTCAAACAGAGCACTGTTCAGCTGTGACAGCTGCCGCTGAACATTGAGCTGTACAATGCTCTATTTTTTTTATTCACAGTTTTATTTTTGCTAACCTGTCTACATATGATCACCATGGTCAAGACAATAAACTATATACAATCGCACCCTTTGTAAGATATCAGTCAGCATTTGAACTGCTATGTGTGTCTGTGTGTATTTTGTAGTTTTTCATATGTATCATTACATTATTCAAGTAAGCTCCAAGCCAATTCCTGCATTTAAAGTTGTAATCCGACGCAGCAAACCAGTGTAACTTGCCTGGCCTCGGTCTTGGCTAAGCCTGAAGTAACATCACCGTCTCCTCCATTTATGACGTAAAACATAAAAACAAAAATCCACCTATCCTGTCAGGATTGTCCTCTCGTCAGCTCTTCTCTCTCACTGTTGCCATGCGACAGAGCGCTAATCGGGAACCTCTAGTGTCGCAATTAGGAAATCCTGTGAAGGCGGAGCGTCCTTCATGCACTTCGGAGGCCTGGTCTTCGAAGTCCGTGGCCTTCGAAGTGTGCACACTCAACTTTGGGACACAGCTTAAGAGTTCTCCTAAAGAGCAGTAAAAGTTTTTAGCCAAGTGTTTCCTCTTAAAACCTATTCACAAAGCTGCTGAGACCAACTTTTACTAAGGAATTGGGAGAAATATTAAACTAAGAGAAAGGGCAGGGTGAACTTTTTATTAATGATATCAGCAAGCTTACTAACTATGCCCACAGTGATTGGCTGAGAGGGGATGGCTTTCTGTAAGTGATTTGATTTTAGAAATATTGTAGAAGGATGTAAATGTTTACCTAATTAAAGTATCTTTTGAAAATTAAAACATGTAAGTTGTAGCAACTTTACATGGCTGCTCGCTCTAGCATTAACCTAGATAAATGAGTGTTACTGAGTGTTTGTGCGGAAGCTAGTAGCACATGAAGGCGTCGTGGATCACTGGCACTTTTTCCTGATAGTTTTGGAAACAAAATATGCCGTAATTTTTGCTCATACAGATAAGAGTATTATATCATTCTACTCTTTTTTTGTGTGCAAAGCACATGAACTTCACATGTGCAATCACGTGTTAAAATCAAATGCGAAATATGTGAACCACATGTGAAACTCGCATGAAATGTGGTCTTGACCCTTTGCCTACTATTTGGATTAAGACTGTAGATTTCTGAGCCACAGCCATATCACCCTGCAGCCCAAGACTGGTTGACCACTGAAGCTAAGCAGGGCTGAGCCTGGTCAGTACCTGGATGTGAGACCTCCTGGAAAAACTAGGTTGCTGTTGGAAGAGATAACCGGTGTCCTGGCCAAATTGCCCCCCTGGCCTTTGTCAATCATGGCCTCCTAATAATCCCCAACCACTTGATTGGCTCTATGACTCTCTCTCCTCTCCACCTGTAGCTGGTGTGTGGTGAGCTCACTGGCTGCCGTTGCATCATCCAAGTGGATGCTGCACACTGGTGGTGGTTGAGGAGAGACCCCCACACATGATTGTAAAAGCGCTTTGGGTGTACAATAAAGCGCTATATTAATGCATCATTCATTCATTCATTCATTTCCCCTTAATAAAGCTGTGTTTGGATCTTCAACCCAAGGCTCAGAGCAGTGATTTGTTACAATTAGCAGGATCAGGTGCGTTTAATTAACGTTGAAGCTAAACTCTGCAGAGCTGCAACAGTTAAAGTGGACTAAATGGAATAAACTGGAGAAGTCCAGCAAACATCACCAAAAGAGAAGTCTTTGTCATTTCACTGGATGGATGCATGGATGAATTAAGTTCTGTGAAACATTTACAAAATTTCGAAAATCACTTTGTTTTTGTCTTTCTTCACAGATTTACCCAGATCTACACTGACTGTGACACCAGACAGTCCTGTATTCACTGGAGAGACAGTCAATCTGAAGTGTGTGATTGAGTCTCACAGTAACTGGAGATATGAGTGGTATAAAGGCACAGACAGTGTAATGTTACATCCGTCTGAGCGTTACACTGTAAACAGAGACACTCTCACTATCAGAGGAGCTACTGAGTCTGATCAGGATCAGTACACGTGTAGAGGACAGAGAGATAAAAGACCAAAATCATCACAATCAAGCTCTGTTTCTCTCTCTGTGATGGGTGAGTCGAATTTTATTCTTCCTAAAAACTCACTTCACTACATGAACACACACAGCGTCCAGATTTCAGCCGAAAATAAACATAACATTATACCAGACTGTATTATATTCAAATTAAAGTTTTCATGGTTTCCATCATTTATGAGTTCATAATACAAAAAAAAAAGAGTTCAATGTCATTTCATCAAAGCTAACAAATCTAAAGACTTGTTGAGCAGTGTAAACTCTGTCAGTGATCATAACGGGAATTTAGCCACTGTTCAAATCACAGACTCAATCACTTATAGACTCCAGCAGTTATAAAGAAAACAATTACAGTATCGATAAATCACGCTACTAATGGGAACAGTGTGAAACTGATTGTTTAATCATTGGCTTGATTTACGAATGCATAAACAGCAGAAAACCACTTTGTGACGACGAACATCTGTACACGAGCCCTTGCATATTACACAGATCAGGCCATGATGCTCATGAAAGGCAGTTTCAGGATTTTATCGAGGTTAGGGTTAGAAACTTTGTAAAGTTAACAGAAGTATCACTCTTGTGATTGATGGACAGATATGAGTTGTTCAAAACCATAGACTGTCTTAAAAAAGAAAGGACAACACTTCTCTACATCCTTCCACTATAGAAAAGTGAAGCCAAAACATCCTTAGTATGGCCGCTGTCGTCTTGCACCAGTGACATCATTTGGAGCCAGAGTCTGTGCAGTATTACTGATCATGAGCTGGAGCCGCGGTATTCAAAATTCCACCCAAACTCCTGCAGACCAAATCGCAAGCTCACAATCATGACCCCACACCCTGTTTTTATAGCATCAAATAATGAAAACTGGGGGGGAACAAACTGTAAAACCATTGAACTACCTAAAATAATTTAAAACATCTTTGGGAAAAACATTTTTGAAGTGTAATTTGATGTTTTAGTTTGGCTCACATCCAAGAGGACGGGGTTTATGACCTACACTGCAGCAGCCATCAGATGGCGATCAAACTGTTTGGGCTTCACTTGTTCTGAACGGCTCTTTTCAGAGCAAGCCATTTTGTAGCATTTTCCTTTAAATGTTAATGAGCGCTGCTAACCCCGCCCCTCTCTTCCGAGCTGCTCTCAGAGAGACTGTTTACAAATTATTAGGAAAGGCCATGGGCGGCGCTAGGGAGGGGCTAGCAGGTGCTTCAGCACCCCCAATAAAGACAAAAGCTCCCCAATAGCACCCCCACAGATTTTTTTCCTGGAATCAATTATAGGCCTATACATGCTAGCCTGTTGTATTTAATAATTAAGATGATGATAAAAAAAGAAACGAAACAAACAAAAAAACATTTGATTCCTTATGCATGTATAACTCGTGCAATGCAATAACGACGATTCTGCAAAGTTCAGCTCCAACCCTGATCAAACACACCTGAAGCAACTAATTAGGGTCTTCAGGATCACTTAAAAATTAAAGGCAGGTGTCTTTGATTAGAGTTGGAGCTAAACTTTGCAGGACAGTCGATCACCAGAAGCAAGGTTGGGCACCCCTGCTACAGCCTATTCCGCGCTCAAGCTCGCGCATAAAGCAATTGCCTCAAAGCACCGGCAAAGTGATTATGAACGTGCCGGGGGAAAAGAAAACATTTTAAATATTTATTAATAAACTAGTGCTTTCACAAATACCTCCAAATCTTACCTCCAAAAACCCCTCGCACATTCTTATTCATTTCAAAACTGTACACAAAATGTATTGTACCCCATATAAGCGATACTTGATGAAACTCTCATCAAATCCTAATTGCAGTCTGTGTAACAATAGCTCTAAAGGTACTTTTTTGCATATGTTTTGGGACTGCTCAGTTATATCCAATTTTTGGAAACATGTAGTTCAAGTACTAAAACATATCACAAAGTTGCAGTTTGACCTTGATCCTTGTCTTATGTTGTTAAATGATGATTCTTCCTACAACTTTACATTAGTTCAGAGAAGATTGTTAATGTCTGGTTTCACTGCTGCTAAAAAAACAATTACACAGCAATGGTTCACTCCTGACATGGATCTTAGAAGATTCTGGCTGCTGTCTTTTCATTATATTGTTTGTTTAGAACGCAGCACTGCAAGGATTAATGGGGCTAGAATACAAACTGTCACTTATTGGAGTAGTATAGCCCAAGCTCTAAAACAATTGTTTTAAATTGATGATGCATTATTCTGTGTGGAAATTTGCTGCCGGGGTTTATTTGTATGTTGAGTGGGCGAGTTTTCCTCATATTTATTTTATTATTCATATAAAAAAATAATCATCTGTTTTGGTTATATTTACTATTAATTGCAGGACTCCAGACTGCGACCATTTTTTCTGCCTGTGTGACTACATTTTGTGAGCGGTCGCACTCGCGCGACCACCGCGTTGTTCAACTCATAAGCGCTGCCATTTCTGTTGCATATGAGAAACATCAAACGGCAACTCGTTTGAACTGCAGTGCTTTAGATTGTAGAGCCTGGTTTATACTCGCCGCGTCAGCAGGAGCGCAAAGGTGCGCGCAGCAAAAATGAAACACTGGATGGTTTTCACACTAAAGTAAAAGACCGCTTCTTAAACCAGAGAAGGTGAACATGTTGGTATTCTTGTGGGGGGGAACATGCAAGCACTGTCACCGGCAGCAAGTTTAGTTTTACTTTTCTTTTTGTTTTCCTTTTGAAAAGCTTATCTTTGCTGTTTACCTCATGTTATGCTGTGGAGGCTCTCTTTTATTTTTATTATTATTTGATTCCTCAGTGTTTGCTAAACATTCTGTAATTTATCTCATATAAATTATATAATACAGCATGTGGTGTATGCCATGCCTCGTCTTATTCATTTTGTTAATAAACGTTTTGTAATCTAGTTTGTCATTGTATCTTACTGTTTTATTGTTGTTGTGCTTTTTAATTAAAAATAACAATGAATTCATCTTTTGTTTTAGTCTTAAATAGTGAAAGGTGTGTAGATGAAAGCAAAACAGACAATTATCTTTTAAACGTAACAAGATTGCGAAATCGAAAGTGAAAGCATCTGTAAGGGAAACAGGTCAATTTAGCTCAAAGGGAATCATTTAAGATTTTAAAGGGAATTTGGACAGAATCACTGTTTTACGGCTGATCACTGAGACGGCCAGCGATTCATTGAACGGGCCGTATAACATCAACTCTGCAATGGATATTTATATCCAAAATATAGTGAAAACACTATTATATCTCTGACCATTAATCTTGCTTACTTGCCCCAAAATGGACAATCTCCTTCCTGAGATGTTATGATCAGTGTGTTCTCTGTGTTAATTTTGAAAGCTGTTCTGTGAAAGTTGGTTGGTTAGGCTTGCTTCAGACTGGCTTGTGGCGCCAGGATCTGATTTACGAACATCCTGTGTCTTAGGCCTCTGTGGAATTCGACTCCTCACTGCATTGATTAATCCCATGTTGTAGCAAAAAAATAAAATAAATAACGTGCTAGTGCCACCAGCTGAGAAAGTTAGTCGCAAAAGAGCGACCAGTGGGAAAAATGAGTCTGGAGCCCTGAATTGCCCAGCTCCCTCTGTCAATGATCTAGTACCCCCTCAGCACCTGCGTTCAAAATTATCTGGCGCCGCCCCTGGGAAAGGTGATTTGCAGATTCATTAAAAAAACCTTATACTCACTTCTTCTGTTGGTGAAGCTGGATCACGAATGATTCGCGCAAATATAAACGCATTTAGGTAGATCGGGGGCGCATTCCCTTCAAAAACAATGTAATCCACTGTGTCTTCAGCATCTCAGATGTCAGGAGTAAATTACAACACTGTCAGCACTGTAAACAACACTGGGTGGATTTTTTTTCATTATGTACACACGCTGCCAACACACATTTCAGTTCAAACAGCTTGTAAAAGTGCATGTAGCATCCGATGACCCCTTTAACGAAAACTATGAAGAAAAATGTTTGATGACAAGCTTTTTTTTACCATGACTGAAACGAGACTACAGTATTTTGTATTGTAAAGTAACCTCTCATATGTGTAAACATCAAGAACATTTGATTTACTGTTTCATGAACCCTTTAAAACTTCATCTTAACAAAACAATGAATGTGACTTATGACAGCACCTATTTGTGCCTGAAAAATTTCATAAGGTAAGAAACAGATTAACGTTCCAAAAACTAAATTTTCCCACATTAGGCCCAAAGTACCAGAGATGTAATAGACATTCAGCTTAAAGATCAACCATTATGGGTTTTTAATGGTCGATTCTTAAACAATTTCATTTTGTATATAAAATAATATGGATAATACACAATTACTATGAGTTAATACTTCATTGCAAGTCTCTTTTATCTTTATGTTTGTCTGCTTTTATCTTTAACAGATTCACCCAGATCTACACTGACTGTAACTCCAGACAGTCCTGTATTCACTGGAGAGACAGTCAATCTGACGTGTGTGATTGAGTCTTACAGTAACTGGAGATATGAGTGGTATAAAGGCGGAAACAACAGTGTAATGTTACAGACGTCTGAGCGTTACACTGTAAACAGAGACACTCTCACTATCAGAGGAGCTACTGAGTCTGATCAGGATCAGTACACGTGTAGAGGACAGAGAGATGAAAGACCAAAATCATCAGAATCAAGCTCTGTTTCTTTCTCTGTGACGGGTGAGTTGAATTTTATTCCTCCTAAAAACTCACTTTACTACATGAACACACACAGCGTCCAGATTTCAGCTCAACAACAAAAACGGTTATTTTGCTAATTTAATTCAAACTGGAGGTCAAATTATGAAAATTCTTGATGCCCTGAAATTTCATTATTTTTGTTGCCAATTTCAGTATTACACAAAAAAAATAATACTAATCTAAGTAAAAATAAGCTTACTGAAGACAAGTAAAGAGTCACAAATTAAGCTACAACTCAACAAAGATCATAAGAAATCGACCAACTTGAAAAACAAAACTCTGAATAACAAATATTATATTATATAAAGAAAATGTACAAATAGACTGAATAGTCTTCACTGTATAAATTCAACATACATTCATTGTTATTTATTTTACAAAAGTGATTCAGTCAAGGACAGTGAGTGGTTTTCTTTCTGATGTTTGATTTACATTATTGACACAAATGACAACAGCAGCTAAATTAGGCTGCTTTAGAGGAATAGTTCACCCACAAATGAAAATTATGTTGTTGTTCTAACCCTTTATGAGTTTCCTTCTGCTGTTATACACAAAATAATGTATTTGGAACAATACTGGTAACCAAACAGTTGCTGGGCCCCCATGACTTCCATGGTATGAAAAAAAATAAATAAATACACTATTGGAGTCAATGGGGACCAGAAACTGGTTATGATCTTTCTTCAAAATATATTTTTATGTTGAGGAGAACAAGGAAATTCATATTGGTTTAGAACAATTTGAGGGCAAGTATATGATGACAGTGGTGACTATCGCTTTAAGATCTCATCATATAATGTTACTTATAAATGTTATATAAAGAACTCCAGTTTAGTCAGTCGCAATACGAGCAGGTGCGCGCCGCACGTATCAGGCTGAGGCTGAACCCGTCTTAACGCACGCATTTACCAGAATGAATTCTGCCCCGCTGCTTATTAATGTCCATGAACAGTTTAAAACCATTTGATTTTACTTGCTTAAAACGCGTTTAAATGATAAGCTTAGCCTACATCATGATGCGCAAAACGATTGATAGGATTTCTACCGGATTTTCTCCCCACCCTTAAGCGAATATGTAGTTTGTTCAAACAGAAAAAGCAATATACATCCATCAAGTTAATAACCAAACTAACCTAAAAATCTGTGGGGATGATGACGCTGTGTTTTTTCTGCTCCATGTGCGCGGTCCACTCGGTTCCAACAACTTCCACTCCATCAGCTTTAGTAAAATAACCTGATAGCTGGGGATTTTACTGGCTAAGTTATGTTTTCTGTTGTTTGTATTTTACGTTTTTCGTTTATTGAGCCCCTCTCTCTCAGAATTGCTGACATTTTTACTTATCGGATATTGTTCTTTGTGCGACTATTTCCAGATCGGAGTGTGAATGCAGATATGGGGCAGCGATCACCTGATTGATATACGTGCACATATCGTTAAATAAATGTATTTGATTTGTAACCAAATTCAGATTTTACGTTTTAATCTCTAATGCTAATGCACGGAATTTATGGAAAAGCTCCACTAAATAATAGCACTAAGAGGGGGGCGTGGTGGGGCTTTGACGATCGGCGCTACAGATGGCCAGTAAATCTACTCCACAGCCAATCACGGGCCCCCTCCTTGCTCGGCCCCGGGGCTTCAGCCCCGCCTAGCCCAATGGTTAATACGGCCCTAGGTGAGAGTCAGTTTGCTGTTCAAGTTCATCAGACTGAAAGTCTGTTCACAGAGGTAGCTGCCAAACAGAGACAATGGGTCTCATTCACTTATAATTGTTAATTAATTAACAATGAATACACACATTCGAACTTCTCACGAAAACTTTCTGCCTAATTCACAACACGTGAGTACACACATGGATTTGTTCTTAACCTCGTATTCTAGATGTTTTCACTGACCAACTTAAATGTATTTTGTAAATATAAACACATTTTGATGGCTGCAACACTCTCCAAAAATGTTGGGACAGAGGCTAAATAAAAGTGTAAAGGTTGTAGAATACAACCTTTGGATATAGAATATCCAAATTAAATGGGAAGTCCATGGTTATCAGATCAAGACAATGGCGGGTCTCATTCTGCATGTACTACAACAGCATGGTTTTGTAGACACAGAGTGAATGTGTTTGACAGGCCTGCCTGCCGTCCAGATCTGACTCCTATTGAACATGTGTGACCAGTCATGAAAAGGAGAACCAGACAACGACGATCACAGACTGTCATCTATCAAGCCAGATTGGATGAAAAGATTGCTTGCAAAACTTTAACAATTAGTATTCTCAATTCCCAAACAACTAAACACTGTAATTAAAGGAAAGTTGATGTGACACAGTGTTAAACATTCCTCTGTCCCAACTTTTTTTGGAGTGTGTTGCAGTCATCAAAATCAAAATGTGTTTATATTTACAAAATAAAATTAAGTTCGCCAGTGAAAACATTGGGATTTTTTTTTTTTTTAGTCCATTAAATAAAGGTTAAAGAGAAGGAACAAATATTCTTGCTTTTATGGCATTTCACAAAACGTCCCAACTTTTCTGGAATTGGGCTTATAATTACTGTCAGACTTTCAAAATCCTTCATGACTTGAATTAAAATTATAATGATTTAATTTTAAAGCACAGCCACCACAACATCAGACCTTGAGATCATTCTGAAGTTAAATACAGATTTCAAATCATAAAAAGAAATAGTTGAATAGCTATACTGTTTTTGGGTGGGGTTTATGACCTACACTGCAGCAGCCATCAGACGGCGATCAATCTGTTTGGGCTTCACTTGTTCTGAACCAGTGTTAATTTCATTAACGAAAACTATGAAGAAAAATTTTTGTTGACAAGCTGTTTTTCCCATGACTGAAACGAGACGACTTTTGTATTGTAAAGTAACCTCTCATATGTGTAAACATCAAGAACATTTGATTTACTATTTCATGAACTCTTTAAAAGCTTCATCTTAACAAAACTTACTGTGAGTTAATACTTCATTGCAAGTCTCTTTTATCTTTATGTTTGTCTGCTTTTATCTTTAACAGATTTGTTAATGGTGAGTAAATACTGTGATAAACACTCGCCTGTTCAACATTATCAGGCACTACAATATATGCACTGATACATTTAAAAATTAAGTAATTATCAGTTTTGTGTGGCTTAAAGACGCCTCCTTATGGGCAAATAAGGTTTATTATAGATGTCCTAGATGAGTAAATATCAATGCTATCTTTGTTCAAATTAATGTTATACCCAGCAGGAGCATGGGGGGTCAGAAGCCTTGAAATATTACGTTTTATGAAATATTATGTGACTTACAATGAGATCTGCATGTTTGTCATGTTCTCCGGTCTCAGCAGCTTCACCTTCTCTTCTGGTCACTGGTGTGGTTGTGGGATTGAGTGTTTGCCTGTTGTTCTTCCTCTCACTGCTGCTGATGTGGAGATACAAGAAGAACAAAGGTGTGGAGCAGTTCATAACATGATTAATACAACTGAACAGCAACAATAACGTTTCTGAGTAAAGGCTCATGAGAAGATCTGAATATCAGACTAAAGAGTCACTGCAGATACTCTTGAGTGATCATAATGCTCTTTGTTTCTGTTATAGATCAGCAGCGTAACATTAACCAGACATCAGTCCCAAATCAATCTGCACAATCTCAACTGGAAAACTCTCCTCTACAGTCTGGTCAGCCTCAATAACTAATTATTAAAAGGGATAGTTCACACACACAGACTCACACTCACACACAAAAAGAATTACCCATGTCATTTCAAATCTATATGACTGTCATCTGTGAAAAAAAAAGATATTTTGAAAAAGATTATAATAATAATAAAAAAAAAATATATATATATATATTATAATTATTAATATATTATGCCCATATAATAAAAATCAGTTGGGTTCAACTTGGACCCCAGCATTGTTCAAAATATATTTTTGAACCATCCCTTTATTCTTCATACATAAATATGCTTTTTACCTCATATCTTCAAATGCTTGTTTGCTGTCCAGCAGGTTCTGATCACATTTATGACGACGTGACTGAAGTGAATAAGAGAGACAAAGGTTGAGTCTTAAACCATCTAAACACATACCGTTCGAAATCAGCAAATATCATTCAATCATGTCGACTTGTTTGTTTTAGATGATCCAGAGCCATTTTTGGAGGTCACATATTCAGAAGTCATTGTTAAGAAAAAGATGTCTGTGGATAAAGGTTAAAAACCCTCTTCACTACAATTGGACAATAGAGTCATCAGTCATTAACCAGTAATGTTGATGGTGTGTCTATGTATGTTGCATAATTTTTTTTGCAGATGATACCATGGAAGAGTCAAATGATGTAACATACTCAGAAGTCATTTTTTGGGGTAAACTATCTCTTTTAGTATGAACCATCATACTACATCATGCTACAGATCAGAATGATTCCTGAAGTCAAGTCGCTCATTGAGGAAATGTATACATCTTACATTTGATAATTATTTTATTGTTATTGATCATTTGTGTTCTTCAGATGCTGATGCTGGAGTTGGTGATGCAACTTATGCTCAACCTATTAGGAAGAAGAATAAAACACGTAAGAATTATGTTACAACTGTACAATAATTTTACAATAACTGACAACAAGCTTACAAGTTGCACTCGTTCCTGCAGATTGTGGCATATATTGGTTCTTTTTCATTATAAATCTGCTTTCAGTTCAGTTACTTGTGATGATCAGAAATTCATCGTGATCTTAGAACAGTAAATCATCAGCAGAATGAGCTCAAATCAGAGGTTTGCATCATTCACATCTCCTGCATAATGCATCATCTTTTCTCTGTTTAAAGGTCCCTGAGTGCAGAGAAGACAACAGACGGCTAAAAGAGATTCACACCAGCAGACACAGTAACGCTTGCATTGCTTAAGAAATGTGAACTGCTTATGCACATGCTTGACTGAAAGACTTTATAGATACTTATGCACTGTATTATCTGTACAATTGCAAACAAATCTATCTATAACATATAGTAAAACATTTTTACCAGTGAGCACTCATGTTTAACACAATTCAGTGTTAACTGCCCTAAAAGTTATTACATTATTCTACTGGTGCTGCAGAGCAATTAAATAAATAGTATAACATATAGAATCAATAGTATAAAACAATAAAGTGTAATTTGGCACTTGGTTGATAGTTAAATATGTTTTTTGTCTAACAAAATAATGCTTGTCTTTTTGCCAAGTCATTAAGATGGATAAAGATTTTTTCTTATCCACATACTGCTTTTTACATTAATATATTTTTAATTTTCATTTAATCAAGTGTGAGATTTATATTTAATAACTAAGAATACAAACTAAATCAAATATTTGTATGTTTCCTTTGCATGAGTTTTTCACAATTGTTAATCTACTGCCATTTTAGGTCAAAGTAATTCCAGGTTAGCAGCACTAAACAAGTCAACCTTTTTGTTGTTGTTGTTGATTATGCAGTTATTGTTATGAACAAAATGAACGACCATATTTTGGACAGTTCACTGCATGTCACGGGTGTTCTCTGAGTATTTTCTGATTCTTCTCTAATACCATAAGTAAAAAGAAAGCACGGTAAGTACACATTATGTGTATGAAACTGATAGCAATCATAATTCAGTCCGTGTTTTGATTTTCAGAGCATTGTGAAATCATGGTTTACAGAGCACCACTATTAGAGTAATGTATCTTTCCTGCGCTGGAATACATGTTTGTGTCTTTAGCATCCTTCACCAGATATGAGGCATGCAAATCACGCAGATACTGATGAATAAACCATGAATTAACACTCGTGAAGGCCTGTTCATTTATGTGAGATTACCTTGTGCGGTCAGTCATAGTCCTTGTGGTGGATTCCTGAAGTAAAGATGCTCAGCATCATCTAGTTTCTAAAAAGTACCAGAAGCTATAGAATTATCTTAAGCACACTTTGAAATTCAAGTTCTTAAAATAAGACGCATGATAAACAAACCAAAGCAAACCAGAAGAATCTCATCAGCTCTGATGTGTTGAAAAGTGATGATACACTCATTCACCCCCATTGCGCAAGTTACAGAAATGAATTATTTATATTATTAAAATATACAAGCATGTAAAAGTTCAGAGGAGTTCAAACTTGAACACAAGTTTGCAGCATGCTTTTAAGTTGCTTCCCTCTACTTGTAGATATGATCTGCCTTTATGTAGGACTAATATATTTAAAATATATATATTTTATGTCAGCTGCCATCAGCCTTTTAAATTGCAAATAAGTGTATGTAAATTATTAATGGAAGTCTTTGTTTGTGTCTGTGTTGTGGTGATGGGTGCTGGTTTTCTTGATTGTATGGTTTACTGCTGGCTGAGGAACAAATTGCCTTCTTGGGGATAATAAAGTATCAGGGTCTCTAATATAACCAGCCAGCAGAGGGCAGATGTCTGATTTACTTACATTCACACAATCACAGTCTTTTAGCACTGACATAAAATATTAGGTACATCAGAAGGTCCAAAGATTTTGTGGGAACACAACACTAATATCTGTGGTCTCTCATGTACAAGTTTATCCCGTTACGGTTAACTTGCGCGTTCCAGTCCTGGAAATGTGAAAATTGCTCCACAAAGGACGGAGGGCAGAGGAAACATGTTTTGAGCAAGATACGAATCACACATTTTACATACTTCAACAGTGCAGCTTGCTTTATTAAAATTTATTACACATTTCTTATTTAACCAAACTTCAACAACAGATTTCATGAGTGCAAGCTGATGACAGTCTGGAGCCCAGAAACATTTCTCTCATCTTCTCAGAAATCTTTGGTTGTTAATTACACTCAGTCAAAACCCACCTGCCTTTTCTTCCAGTTGAGACCGCAACATTGACAAACTATATACTGTATAGTGAATGGCCTGAATATTGTGTCAGTTTGTGAGCTTAAAGAGGAACTGAGAAGTGTGAGGAAGTCTGTTTTTGTCTCTTCTGTTTCACTGTACCTGCTGTCACGGATGCCTCAGTCTGTCGTCTAAACGTCTGGACATGAACATCTTTCAAGAGTCCCGCTGCTCCATTTTAGGAGTTCTCCTGGTTTTCCTTCTCCAAGGTGAGTGACTCGAGAAATACAGCAGTTATTCCTGTATAGGGAATGAATATGAATATGTTAAATGAATTAAATATAGCCCTATTCGAACAGTAATTATTTTCAACATTTACAGTGGTTGGTGTAGGTTTTTACTGAAATGCTGGACAGTAGGCTATTTACAGGAGCAATATTTCATAACTGCACCACAGCGAGTGGGAGCTGTTAAGAACAACAAGAAGAAAAGCACATAAACATTTGAAATGGGTCATTATTAACAGGTTTGCATGCAATGCAATACAGCAGACAATCATGCGATTGGCCCCGTGAGCAGCACGTTCCCGGGTTCGTTGGATCACAGAACTCTCTTCTGCACTGTGAATAAATCGGTTTTATCACTGAGGTGCCATGTAAATGTATTTTTACAGACGCCCACATGAGAGACAATTACAGTCCAAATAGGGGTTATGTTTATGTTTATTAAATATGAAACTAAATGTGTTCAATGCAATGCGTGCTTAAAGTGGTTTTAAAATTAAAATGTATTGTGTATTTTTATTTTACTGATTGAAGCAAATGATCGGACAATTAGGTCACATCATTGTGTCATCTGTGAGAAAAGACAGTTCAGCTCAGGAAACCTCAAGCTTTATCTTTAGAGAACGTGGCCAGTTGCAATGGAGCCTTATTTCTGTTGCAGCCAGCATTAGACTAATTCTAATAAAAGTTAGAATATTATGATATTTTGTGGTTTAAAGTTGAAACAAATTGCCTTCTTGGGAATAATAAAGTTGACCTTGACCTTGACAAAATGTCAGGGTCTCTCATTCCTTAGTGTCTATAACCAGCCAGCAGAGGGCAGATGTCTGATTTACTTACATTTATTTATTTAAAGGGGTCATATGATGTTGCTAAAAAGAACATTATTTTGTGTATTTGGTGTAATGAAATGTGTTTATGCGGTTTAAAGTAAAAAAAACACATTATTTTCCACATCTCCTTGACATGGCTGCTTCAACACTAACTGCGGTTACTGACACCATGCCTTCTTTCTTTGCGTGCACATTTGCGGCGGGATTATGCAAATATTTCCACATAGTGGGGTAGATATGTGGGGGCGTGTTAGAATGAGCCGTTTTAGGGGGGCGTGGCAGAGTCTTAACTTTGATAAAGAATATCTCTTTGGTTTTGAGACTTTAGTCTTTGCAACTTCAGGGATCTTATCTATGCACAATCAGCTTGTAACACTCCAAAGAGAAAGGAAAACTTGAAATCGCATCATATGACCCCTTTAATGAAATGTGTTGAGGGATGCATGGTATATTTTGTTGAATGTGAAAAAATATGGCATGAATTTGTGACAGTAACCATGTTTTGCTGTTTGTTCTGTATTGTAGGGTCATGTGCGGATCCAGATGTTGAGGTGCACAAAGCTGTTGGAGACTCACTGGAATTAATCGCTGATTATCCAAAAAAAGATCTTGAAGTGCAGTGGAAATATAATCTGATTATATTTGCTGAGTATCAAAATGATAATTTCCAAAAAGTTAAATCTGAGTCATTTAACGACAGGTTAAAGATAAATAAGGACACTATTAGTGTAACAGTAACAGACCTTAAACTCCAGGATTCTGGAAGATTCTTTATTGTTGCAGTAGGAAAATCTGAACAATATGACACAAAATTCTTTGTACTTCATGTTCATGGTGAGTTTAATTGTTTGATATTTATTCTGTCAATGCTGTTAGGATGCAAATAACAAATTCTAAAACAACTCATTTAAGAACTGACACTGAATATGTTTGTGGTCATTTCACTGAAGTTAAATAGTTCTTTAATGAAGGAATTAGTATGCTTATATAGTAATTTAGCATATTATTCTCCTACAGATCTCATCAGAGAGGTAAAGATTGAGTACAAATATTTCTGGCTGCAATCAAAAAACATCTGCATGTTTCATCTCCGGTGTCTGGCGTCTGGAGATCCGAATCCCTCCTACAGCTGGATCAGTCATCAGACTCAAGGATCACAGCTGAATATCAGCCTCGGTTTAGCAGAGAACGCTATACTCAACTGCACAGCCAGCAACACCGTCAGCGTCAAGTATACCACTGAGACTGTAGTGTGCACAGAGAAATCTGATGGTCAGCGTTTCTGTGTAAAAAGTTAAATGCTTAAATTCTCTAAGGATTATATAATTTACAAAAAGATTACTTTGAAATAAAGACAAACTAAGAAACAGGCCCGCTCATTTTTGGAGACCCATTTGAATGGCGATATATGTATATTTGTTGATCTGCTCTCAAATGATCTTGTTAGATTATAATTCATTATGATATGTACATGAGCAATTTTAGGATCCGTACACATGGACGCAATTAAAACTCAAATCTCTTCAAGCCACCAGTTATACAGCATTTTTATTTATCTTATTTACTTGTTTATTTTTGATTAAATGAACTTGCAAACACCTTGTCATGTGTCACATGCTGCTCAGTGAATCTAAAACACACACATCAGCAAACCACAAACTACATTTTAAGTGTTGCTCAGTGAATCTAAAACACACACATCAGCAAACCACAAACTACATTTTAAGTGTTGCTCAGTGAATCTAAAACACACACATCAGCAAACCACAAACTACATTTTAACCACAATATGGCACAGCAGCCACATCAGGTGCAATTGTTTAATACTAAAAAAAGTACCAGTATGGTCCACAAAAGGGGTTCTCAACTCTGGCCCTCGAGGTCCACTTTCCTGCAGAGTTTACCTCCAACCCTGATCCAACTCGCCAGCCTGTAATGATCCTGAAGAGCTTGATTAGCTTGTTCAGGTGTGTTTGATTAGGGTTGGAGCTAAACTCTGCAGGAAAGTGGACCTCGAGGGCCAGAGTTTAGAACCCCTGGCCTACATTCTCCCCTTAAAGGGATAGTTCACCCAAAAATTAAAATGTGATGTTTATCTGCTTACCCCCAGGGCATCCAAGATGGAGGTGACTTTGTTTCTTCAGTAGAACACAAATGATGATTTTTAAGTCCAGCCGTTGCAGTCTATCAGTCTTATAATGGATGGAAATGGTAACAAAATCTATGAGAGTAAAAAAAACATGCACAGACAAATCCAAATTACTGATCCCCAGTTAAGCCCGGGAAGGGCTCCTGATCCCCAGTTCTGCCCGGGAAGGGCTCCAGCCCCAGAGCTCGTGACTGGAAAGTCACCACTCCCGAATTAGTTTGCGCGAGAGAACGTAATCTTTTAGTTTTAAGTCGGTTTGAACAATCCGGATAAGCGCAAGTAAGTACCATTTTGATTAGCCGTCGTACCTACAATGTTTGTGCACTGTGTAAACAATGAGTGACGTATACGCATGAGAGATCACTTCCAGCGCTTGCATAAACTACGCCAGAGCGCACCGGATGCCGTGCGCGCGCACAAAGACAGTTGGACATAGTAGTGTATTAGAGGTAAAATATGATATAAATACTGTTCGGTTTCTGGCACAAACTGATCGTTTCGTGTCTTAGGACATCAATGTGTCGTCACGAGCCGCAGGGTTTAATTTGGATTTGTCTGTGCATGTTTTTTTTACTCTCATAGATTTTGTTACCATTGCCATGCATTATACGACTGACAGACTGCAACGGTTAAAGTTAAAAATCATCATATGTGTTCTACTGAAGAAACAAAGTCACCTACATCTTGGATGCCCTGGGGGTAAGCAGATAAACATCACATTTTCACCTGTGAACTTGCAGATCGATTAACCCTGACCTCACCTCAGCGAGATGACTCATTTGATGTCATTTCCAAGATGAGGCAATTCTACTTCCTGTGAGCAAAGTATGGAGCTAACTTGCATCAACTTAAAAACAAGACTTGACATTAGACATATTATATTTATGTAATGATGCCTTGATTTCTGAATTTTGTCAGCTGTTTTCAAAATGAATGGCAGCATTTTGTGTTTTGCATTTCTTACCATTATTGCCACAAAATCATGAAAAGCTCTGGTTGTGTCATGGCAACATCATGTGGTCAACATGTGAAGGTGAATGTGATTGACTGGAACTCACTGAGGTTTGAAGTGGGATGTTTCAACCCTGATGTCCCCACATCTGACCTCTGCTGTGTTCGAAATCGCCCCCTCATTCACTATTCCCTATATTACTCCAATGTAGGGAGTGAATGAAAACGAGTGAACAAATTCGGAGACTGAGTGCACCGGAAGGGCTGCTGCTTTTGCACAGTTTGTGCTTACTGTTTGGTAATCATTTGAAAACTTAGCAGACAGGCAGCTCAGGTAGCAATGAGAAGATTTACATTAAACTCTGTCATGGAAACTAGCATAAAAAAAACAATTACACTATTTAACCCTTTCACTGGTGAGTTTAAAATATTCTAGCGGTCCCCCCAGAGTGAGGTTTTTTAGGCGACCGTTATTTTAGAACGTTTCCCCTTGTTTCCATGGCGACGCGTCATGCTTGTCACGTGACACACTACGGCCACAATAACGCTGTCTGTCTGACAGATGGATTGCTTTTATTTCGTTTTTCCTTTTTTAATCAAAATATTAATGAACTTGCTTACCATGTCATCAACTGATCTGATATTCCGATTCACAGATATGGGTAAATGAGTGTGTTTTGTCGTTTAAAAACCGTTCCAAATGATCTTGATCGTGATCTGTAACGTGAGATGGGCGCCGCCATGTTTGTTCGCGCTGCAGTTCAGAGAATCCTTTGTCAGTCGGATTTACCACACGTAAATTCATCAATTTCTCTCGAAATACATGCAAATAAGTGGCCGGTGAACTGGGAGAAGAATAGAGTGAACTTTATAGTTACTTACTGTGTATCTGATATTAATAAACACGTCAGCAAATTATATTTGAATGGATTGTAATTGCTGCTTCCATTAACATCCGTGTGTGTTTTACGAACTCTAAATGTATTGATTTACTAGTACGTATGTGCATTTAAATGTCTGAAACCTAAAATAAACATTATGTGGTTAAAAACACTGCAGCGGCGTCTCAGCGTCAGCCAAAGCGTGAAAACAATCCCCCATATGTGGGACTGTACCGCTCAACAGGTTAATAATCAATTAAAAATAAATGTATATCTGTAGGATATCACCACTGATCTGACTCACATAGGATCAGCGGTTTGTTTGTTGGATGGATGGAGGATTCAGCTGCAGACACTATCTTCTGGTGAGACAGGGGTGTGTCTTAATCATCTCTCAGTAGTCAGGGCACTGATCAGGGAGTCGGCCATTTTAAGGACTGTCTCAAGCGTGAAATCCTTCCAGTGCACTGGAACGTTCGCTCCCTGAAAAATCCCACAATGCACCGCAACAACTAGAGCATCGATGCTCACTATGCTCCCTTACTGGAAAGTGCGTCACATTTCTAAAGTGCTAAACATCAACCACACATTTCAGCATAATCACACATCGCTAGACAGGAAGTGAACACATCTAGTTAACACTTACAATTAATATTCAGCTGAAATGTTGTAAGGACATGTAACAGAAGAGATTAAAAAATAATATCAAAAAGAAATCGGTCCTGCCTGTTGTTGATTAGTTCCAGCGGTGACGTTTTGCAATGTTGTACGTACTCCTCACTGTCCCAATGTGCAGCGAGCCAGAGTACTTACCAGTGACCGGATTCATGTACACGATAGTGATTCACGAGGTCGGAGCGGATTGAGACGCAACCACGGGAATTCATTCAGCACGACCCTCACAGTGCATTGTGGGTATTCTCTAGCTGTTGCGTGTACACCGCTTGTACATTCGTGATTGCGGTGCATTATGGGATTGAACGATTGCACTCAATAACGTCCACTATAATTTCGGACGTCACTACAAATGGCTGTCTAGGGTGCGATTTCGGACACAGCCCTTGTCTCGCTGCATTACAATGATGGCTAGATGCTTAGCAACCGACGACCAGTCGCGTGCCTTATATTTAAGTGCTTTGGACCGTCACGAAAACATAGCGTGTTGCATAAACAGTCGCCTTAATTGTTGACCCCGGTTAAACGGGCAGTCGTGGCCTAATGGTTAGAGAGTTGGACTTATAACCCGAAGGTCACGGGTTTGAGTCTCAGTAGTGGCAGGAAATGTGAATGAACAGTTCACTGAAGTGTCCTTGAGCAAGACACCAAACACCCAACTGCTCCCCTGGATGCTGGGTGTGTGTGTGTATGTGTGTGTGTGTGTGACAAATGAGGACATAAATTTGTATAATGACAAAGGTATGACATAGGTATTACAAGTAGAAGGTGACTTTTCAGGACATTACCCCATGTCCTCACTTTTCAAAACGCTTATAAATCACACAGAATGGAGTGTATTGAAAATCTGAGCACGCACAAAGTTTCCTGTGAGGGGTAGGTTTAGGGGTAGGGTTGGTGTAGGGCAATAGAATATACGGTCTGTACAGTATAAAAACCATTACGCCTATGGGATGTCCCCACTTTTCACAAAAACAAACCTGTGTGTGTGTGTGTGTGTGTCTGTGTCTGTGTGCGTGTGTGTGTTCACTAGTCACTGCTGTGAGCACAAAATCTGAGTCTGGGTTACCATACTTGGCCACATGTCACTTTCAAAATTTTACACAGTGTGAGACGTGAATAGAGGTTTAGAATAAAAGTTTAGAATGAACCTATTATTAATTAATTATTTCAATTAGTAAAATGTAATACTTATGAAAAAAGCCTGCTGGACAGTTACTAGAATAAACCTGTTTTGCACTGCTTAGTGTATGCAGTTAGATTTCTTGACGGGGCCGGAATTTTCTGCTGACCTTCTGACTAATACTTTCTGTTTGAACTAAAACCTCTGTCTGTTGAGTTTCACTTCCTCTGATGGACGCAGTGTCGTTGCATTGCAGTGTCCTGCACAGTCTAAAATGACTGATTCTGATGTGGAAGCAACAGAGGGTGTGTCTTTGTACATGTGAATTGAATAAATGTACTTTTTTTTTTACACATTCTCGTCTGGATGAGATGTGAGATGATGAGAAAGTTGCTTTGCTCTGGCTCGCTGTTAATGTGTGGTTACATGAGTCTGTTGCATTGTGGTTCACCTGCTCACCACACTGTAAAGTCCAATAGTTTACCTTACTTAGATGTAACTAGTTATCTTTATTGGATTTTACAGTGCATATGCAAACTAATGTTATTCTTTCACAGCACCATCAGCGAATGAAGCTTGCTGTTTAACTCAAACAGGAACAGGGACTCTGACAGATCAGGACAAAGAGAGTCTCTTTTCTAAGTAAAACTTCCTTATTCCATCTAGAATTTCACTTCACTTGGACTCCCTGATGAGCTGCCAGTACTTTGGGTCATTTACAGTAACACACATCTAAATGCTTAACCTTCACTTCCCACATGTTGGTGGACTCAACACTTGCACTCTTACACTAGACCCTAGTGGGAGGTGCAAACAAATTTAGACCAGAAAGCCCCTAAACCTCAAGCACAACTTTCAGAAGGCGCTTCTTAAAGGTCTCGTCACCAAAGCTCTTTGTGTGTTGTTATTTGTGCAGATACCCACAAACTGAGAGATGCAGAGCAGTCGGTGTGAGGAAGTCCGTTTTTGTCTCTTCTGTTTCACTGGATCTGCCGTCACGGATGCCTCAGTCTGTCGTCTAAACGTCTGGACATGAACATCTTTCAAGAGTCCCGCTGCTCCATTTTAGGAGTTTTTTTGGTTTTCCTTCTCCAAGGTGAGTGACTCGAGAAATACAGCAGTTAAAGTCAAAAGAGGTTTTAACCGACAGGTTGTAAGACGCTTATGTATGAATGGGAAATGAATGTGCATCTAGAAAAATGCTCTTGCTTCCATATATGACATAGTAAATGAAATATGTTAATGTTTAATAAATGCAAAACTAAATATATTTAATGCAATGCATATGCAAAGCTATTTTATTTTACTGTATTTGTACTTTATTTTTTGAGGGAAATGATCTCGCATGTTTAGCTAATATCAGGGTTTCATCTGTGAGAAAAGGCAGTTTGGCTCAGGAAACCTCAAGCCTTATCTTTAGAGAATGTGGCCAGTTGTAATAGAGCATTTTTATGTTGCAACCAGTATTGCAGTGTAAAATCAGGTTAATTGGGACATCTCAGTGGCAAAAAGTGTCCCAATAATAAATAAATAAACAAACATACGGTTTAATGTTGACTTGTCATTCAGTATTATTTCACCAAAATGGCAAAAAACATGCAACACTTGCAAAAAGACATGCAGCTGTTGAAGTGATGTGGTGAAAGGTAAATAACTGGATATGAGAAAAGAAAATTAAGGTGTTAAAATGAAAACAGTCACATGAAGAAACAGAGCGCAGTGTGGTGGGTGGAAGTGCTGCTGTGAAACACTTCCTTACAGAGAGCGAATGGGCACAAGTTACCAAATACAGACACAGATGAGTCGCTGTGCAAATTATAAATGCCATTAAAGACCATGTGCATCCAGATTTGGTAGGAATAAAGTTATTCTTCATCCTGATGGTGCTGTGGAACCATCCTCCAGAAGACAAGAGTGTGTGAAGCAGGGGCGTAGAGCTAGATATGGTCTTTATAAGGACATGTCCCTACCAGCAATCATTTTTATCAAATGATTAAATATATGTATATGTTTTTGTAATTTCGGATGCATCTGAAATATGTCATACTACTGATTATGGAAGGATATACCGGACAATTTTCAAAAGGAATTGCAAATTGTATTTTCAATTGCGTTTTCCATATGTGGACGCATTAATTGTGACATAATCCAAACGCAATTCTTAATAATAATAATAATACATTTTATTTGTAATGTGCCTTTCTTACACTCAAGGTGCTAATTCTTGCATTACCGTTTGCGTTTTCACTTTCGCGAACGCACAGTGACTGCCAAATTTCAGAAAAGCAAAGTCCATTTGCAACTATTTTTATAAGTCTTATGTGTTATGAGCCTGTCATATTTAAATAGCAATATTAATTACCACATCTGCTTTTTCACTCTCTATGTGAAAAAATGGCATGCGCGAGCATGTAACCTGCCAAAACTCAAATGCAATCGCAGTTGCTTTAGCATTTCGAGGGGTGAGAACCAGAAGGGCGTAATTTACATTTTGGGGGAAATGGAGATTATGTGCCATATATATATATATATATATATATCAAATGAAAGCTCTTGATGAGCTCTTTTTACTGCCATTTATTCATTTGAAACCAAAAGACTTAACACTGAAAATACTAAGCAAGTTGCTGCACAACTGCACTTACGCCCCTTTGGCATTGGGAAATGTATTGTGGTTAAAGCCTGTGGACAGCACGTGTCAAAACGACTGACACAACAAGTAAGCCTGGTAGGTCAACCATGAGAAGACAGCAGTTTTTAACTACTGAAGATGTATTATTACGCTTATTTTGTGACACAGAGCTGGATGATGAATGAGTCAAAAAAAATAGTAATATACTGTATTGAAAATACATTTATTTTATACTAGTTCAAATCTAGTAACATTTTATTTGCTTTATTTATTGTCTATTTACTGACATATCACTCTATGCTTATATAAATATAAAAATTATAATTAAACTTTGGAGTACTACTTGTGCACAATGCACATTTCTCAATATTAAGCCTAAAACGTGTTTTAATGTCACTATTGATGAGGATTGTATGATCTTTGAATAATATTTAAATGCAAGATATTTAAAGTGTACCTAAAGTATACTTGCAATAGTTCCACTTTTAACACAATCAAATAAAGTTCAGTACGGGAGAGTCTAGAGGTGTATGCAGCAGAAATAAGCCGGCTAGTGGATGAGACTTTCCCAGAGTACAGCGACAGAGCACAGAGGGAGGAAAAGTTTCGCCGTTTCGTGGCGGGTCTGGACCCAGTGCTGAGGACGAAATGTTAGGAACATGGAGCGACAGACATGGAGGAAGCCGTTATAATCGCAGGTCGGTGCTAGAACGAGAGAAATGCGATGGATGTGGGATATGTGACTGCTAATGTCGGCCATTATTTGACGGCCGACGGGGCTGGGGCCAGTGTGAACTCTGTGTCGGACATTGGTGGACTGTACAAAGCAATTGATAGGTTAACTAATGAGGTGAGAGACATGAAAGTCGCCCTTAACCGTTTGGAAGACGAGAATGACAGACTGAAAGAGAGAGTGAGTTGGAGCGGCAGAGATGAGTGGAGTAGAGCGCGCTCCCCATCACGTGAGTCAGGACAGTGCTGCTGTCAGGGGCGTGCTTGCCGTATGCAGGCATATGAGATGCAGAGAGGCCGCTCTTCTGAAAGAAAACCATTTATGGAGTTTAATAGTCGTAAGGACCACAACTCGACTCATAGTCCTATGAGGCACGCTAACAGCCCGTCCCCCAGCACCAGCATGTGGAGACGAGGCAGTTATGAGGAGGAAACTAGGAGACTGGGAGTGCGCTTCATGACCCCTGGTGATGAG
>NW_015646344.1:758392-784553 GCF_001515625.1 Sinocyclocheilus rhinocerous | reverse complement strand
TATTATTATTATTATTATTATTGTTAATAATAATTAGTTATGCAATTCATTACTTCAGTATCATTCAGTTAATGGTATTTGCTATCATATTTTTTTATTACAAACTCTAGTAAAATAGTAATATACTGTATTGAAAATACATTTATTTCAAAGTTCAAATCTATTAACATTTTATTTGCTTTATTTATTGTCTATTTACTGACATATCACTCTATGCTTATATAAATATAAAAATTATAATTAAACTTTGGAGTACTACTTGTGCACAATGCACATTTCTCAATATTAAGCCTAAAACGTGTTTTAATGTCACTATTGATGAGGATTGTATGATCTTTGAATAATATTTAAATGCAAGATATTTAAAGTGTACCTAAAGTATACTTGCAATAGTTCCACTTTTAACACAATCAAATAAAGTTCAGTACGGGAGAGTCTAGAGGTGTATGCAGCAGAAATAAGCCGGCTAGTGGATGAGACTTTCCCAGAGTACAGCGACAGAGCACAGAGGGAGGAAAAGTTTCGCCGTTTCGTGGCGGGTCTGGACCCAGTGCTGAGGACGAAATGTTAGGAACATGGAGCGACAGACATGGAGGAAGCCGTTATAATCGCAGGTCGGTGCTAGAACGAGAGAAATGCGATGGATGTGGGATATGTGACTGCTAATGTCGGGCATAATTTGACGGCCGACGGGGCTGGGGCCAGTGTGAACTCTGTGTCGGACATTGGTGGACTGTACAAAGCAATTGATAGGCTAACTAATGAGGTGAGAGACATGAAAGTCGCCCTTAACCGTTTGGAGGACGAGAATGACAGACTGAAAGAGAGAGTGAGTTGGAGCGGCAGAGATGAGTGGAGTAGAGCGCGCTCCCCATCACGTGAGTCAGGACAGTGCTGCTGTCAGGGGCGTGCTTGCCGTATGCAGGCATATGAGATGCAGAGAGGCCGCTCTTCTGAAAGAAAACCATTTATGGAGTTTAATAGTCGTAAGGACCACAACTCGACTCATAGTCCTATGAGGCACGCTAACAGCCCGTCCCCCAGCACCAGCATGTGGAGACGAGGCAGTTATGAGGAGGAAACTAGGAGACTGGGAGTGCGCTTCATGACCCCTGGTGATGAGGAGAGGAATTACAAGCCGGGAAACGGGCTATAGCTGATGTTGCGGCCCAAACACCAGCTGTATTACACAAGGGCCCGAAACCTGATGACACAACCTTATTGGACACAAACACTGACCAGGGGCCTCTGGTATCATATGTGAAAGGCACAATTGAGGGCATCGAGCTTCCTATCCTAATTGACTCTGGTTCTAGTGTATCACTGATGAGCTCTGATTTTCGAATGTCAATCCCTACACTTCGCAGTCGACCTCTAAAGAAAGACTATATTGCGGCTCGTGCTGTAAACGGACAGATGTTGGACACGCTGGGCACACTTACTGTGACACTACAGCTGGGTACTGAAATCTGGCAACATGTTTTTCACATAGTGAGAGAAACAACACAGTCAGTGTTGCTGGGATGGGACTTTTTAATAGAAAAACATGCCCTGCTGAATATTAGTCATGCTAAGTTACAGTTATGGGGCATTTCCATTCCACTTCTTACCAACTCAGATTTTGTCCCGACATGCTGCAATGTGTCTCTGGCCACAGACATGACACTTCCGCCCCTCAGTGAGTCAATTGTGCCAGTTAAGATTGGTTTGCCTTGTGCGGCCCAGTTGTCTAATGACTTTATGGGGTATTTGGAACCTAATGTGTCGGAGTTTGCCGGTCTAGTTGTGGCACACACACTCACTAATGTGCACAACGGACTGACTAAAGTGCGAATTTTGAACCCTACACTGGACGGGACATTCCTATAAAACAGGGGACTCACCTGGATGAGTTTTATTCTGTAGCTGATTCTGATATTTCATCCCTTTCAGCTAGGGGTGTAACGATTCACTCGTTTTATCGATGCATCGATTACAAACCCTGACGATGCATATATGCATCGATCTTGAAACATGATTTTTTTAATCGTGAATCGCCGATTTCGGACAGTAATCGATTTAAAACGCTAAGAATCAAATGAATCACAATTTCTATAGCGATTCAATGCTTTCAAAATTTATACACATTAAATTACTACAAGCACGAGTTAACGGAGACCTTGAACAGTGTTCGTGCCCTCGCATCTCTCCTTCATGCGCTCCACTATTTACCGCCTGTGACTGTCACAGGATTGCACTCACGCACCGTTCGTCTCACTGACACATTTTTTGAGCAGCTGATGTGTGATCTCTCCTTATGACTCGTGGCCAGTAATGCTAAAGTGAAGTAGTTTGACTTTTCTGTAGTTTTTCAATGGCTCTCGTCATACCGACGACATTACCTGAGCAGTCGAAGGCTGCGCATTTATTGCATGGACAGAGCAAAAATGTAAGTGTCTAAAGCATACGCACAGTTCCATTGAATGATAAATGTGTTTTAACCATGTCTTTCAACCGAATGTACGAAGGAAACTGTTAAAATAAGCACAGCATTAACAACAACCTTGAATTAAGAGCGCGATGTTTATCTGATAATCAGATGCATAGAAGTAGCGTTCGTTGCTATAGCAAACCGACATCGGCACATTTTCTTTCAGAATCATCATTCGCCGATGGAGAGGAAAAGTCAAATACTATAGCATTTTATTTTATGAAAATGAGATAAAGAAGTTTTCGCCATGAAGAGAATTGATCTCGCGCTCATAGAACTTAAAGGAACACTCCACTATTTTTGAAAATAGGCTCATTTTCCAACTCCCCTAGAGTTAAACAGTTGAGTTTTACCGTTTTCGAATCCATTCATCGGCTAACTTCCGTCAACATAACCAACGTGACCACCTGCTTGCACAGGGAGCATGCAGGGGACTATGTTCAGGCGCTGCATAATATCATTGCACCTGCTGCACCCATGGTACGGCAGCAAAGTTCCTTGATTATTACGCCGGAATGAGAATATAGTAGAGTATATCGGCCTAGAAAATCACAACTTTTAATTTTCCGTCGGTCTTAGTACACGATGTAACTACAGAAGAGTCAAGTTTTAAATAGGAAAAATATAGAAACTCTTTGGTCATTTTTGAGCGAGATGCTAACGGTCTAATCAGATTCAATGATCTATGCTAAGCTACAGCTAAAAGTGCTACCGCCAGACCCGGAGATCGGCTGAATGGATTCGAAAACGGTAAAACTCAACTGTTTAACTCTAGGGGAGTTGGAAAATGAGCCTATTTTCAAAAATAGTGGAGTGTTCCTTTAAGACGTGCCAGGCTATCTGCAGCTAAACTGAATAAAAAGCAGAATGAACTCATACATAAAATTATTGTATTTGACATTTCTGTCACTTCTGAAATGATGGCTACGCCCCTGGTGTGACAAAATGTTAGCCTATACATAATACTTTAAAGCTTTTTTTAAATCTTGGCTTACATAAATTTTTACGTACACTCTTAAAAATAAAGGTGCTTCACGATGCCATAGAAGAACTTTTTTGTCTAAATGGTTCCATAAAAATTTTTTACATCTGAAGAACCTTTCTGTTTGCTCTCTAACCTATGGTTCTGTAACCATAAAGGCTTCTGTGTAATTTGCCCCCTGACTAAGCATTTAAAGAATTTAGGGGAAGCATTTAAATAATCCTGTGAATGCACTTAAAGAATTCAGAATCGAATCATTTATCGAATCGAATTTAATTTAATTGTGAATCGAATCGAATTTAATCTTTCTAAATTTGCAAAAATCGTTCTTGAATCGAAAATCTATGTATCGTGAATCGAATCTCTGTCTACCCAAAGATTCACAGCTCTACTTTCAGCAGGACGCAGGGGAAGGTGTTGTTCCTAGCCCACGCAAACACAGCTACTCCAATATCTTTAAGTGAATCGCCAATTTCAACATCTGATAGGGCAAAACTTGCGGCACTGTTGCAGGAGTACAGTGACATCTTTAATTTCTGAGGGAAAAATACAGGAAAATGCACGCTGGTGCAGCATCATATCAGGACTGGGGAACATAGCCCTATTCAGCCTGAAAAGAGAGCTGAAATAGAGAGACAGGTGGCGGGCCTGCTAGCTGAGGGTGTCATCGAAGAAAGCTGTAGCCTGGGCTGGGCATCTCCAGTCGTGCTTGTAAAAAAGAAATGTGGTGCCTGGCACTTCTGCGTTGATTATAGACGCTTGAACAGTATAACGGTCCAGGACTCTCATCCTCTGCCACGTGTGGATGACACACTGGATGCATTAGCGGGCTCCAGATGGTTCAGCACGTTGGATTTTTCTAATGGATACTGGCAGGTAGAGGTGGCCGAGCAAGATAGCTTTTACTACAGGTCAGGGTCTATATCAGTGGCGCTGCATGCCGTTGGGGCTTTCTAACTCCCCCCGCCACTTTTCAGCAGATGATGGAGTTAGTTCTGAGAGGGCTCCCATTGCACATTTGCATGGTGTACCTGGACGATATTTTGATTTATAGTCCAACATTTGACAAGCATTTAACTCATCTGAAAGAAGTGTTTTCCAGAATATGTTCGGCAGGTTTTAAACTGAACCCCAGAAAATGCAACTTGGCTAGGGGTCACGTGATATTCCTGGGCCATGTTGTTTCAGAGAAAGGTCTCCAGCCTGACCCGAGAAACACGGAGAAGGTTCGAAATTGGCCAGTTCCACAGTCTCCCTCGGAGTTTAGAGCATTTGCGGGACTGTGTTCATACTATCGATGCTTTGTAAAGGACTTTTCAAAACATGCAGCCCAGCTGAATCAGCTGGTGGACAAAAATGTGCCTTTTGTATGGAATACCGATTGTGACAATGCATTTAACTACTTGAAGGAAGCGCTGTCTTCAGCTCCCATCGTGACACTGCCTGATTTCAAAGTGCATTTCAAAGTTTATACGGATGCCTCCAAGTGGGCTGTGGGTGCTGTACTTGCACAGGAAAAAGATGGACTAGAGCACGTAGTAGCGTATGCCAGCCGCGCCTTGAATGTCACACAGTGACGTTGGTCTACTTTTGACTGGGAGTTATGGGCTATCGTGTGGGCAGTGAGAGAATTCAGACACTATCTTGGACTTTCTTCATGTACTATCATTAGAGATCATCGCCCACTTCTAGCACTACGACGTATGTCCCTTGAGGATGACCCAACGGGCAGAAGGGCTAGATGGCTTTTGGAATTGGACCTGCTGAATTGGGTCATTCTGCACAAAGAGGGCAATCAATATAAAAATGCTGATGCACTGTCCCGCCGCCCGGTGACACCAGACATGAAGGACAGTGAGACGGCAGTGAATGTGGTGAATACTGACCAATCGGATAATGACATGTCTTGTTCTACTGAAACCACTGAGGGGCCTGAAAAAGAGGCTGTATCCAACTTGTCCTTAAGTCCAGACAACATTTTGAGCATGTTTGATTTGTCATACAATGTAGCGGACGTTGTTACTATGCAGCAGAATGATCGAGACATTGACACGGTGCAGCACTGGGTAGAGCAATCACGAAGGCCTCCTAGGAGACAGCTGACAGGCACATCTCAAAATTTAAGTAAATATTGGACTGAGTTTAATCATCTTTCCATAATAAATAGACTGTTGTGTCGCTCAGTTTCCTGTCCTCCAGCAGGTGACCCTGTTACTCAGGTTGTAGTTCCTCCTGCTCTTAAACATGACATACTTTTGCAGCTCCACGGGGCCCCAACTGCTGCTCATTTTTCTCCAGAATGAGTGTGGGAACGGGCGAGGCGTTTTTGCTACTAGCCGTCTATGTTTAAGGACATTAAGATGTGGTGCGAGCAATGCACAGGGTGTCAAACTCGTCGTAAGCCGGTCCCAAATCATCAAGCACCGATGGGTGGGTCCCTGACAACGCGACCCTTTGAGAGAGTTGCAATGGACATTTTGGAACTACCAATAACAACCGAAGGAAATCGTTATGTATGAGGATTATTTCACAAAGTTTGTTAACCTGTATGCCCTGCCTAACCAATCTGCACAGACTGTCGCTCACTGCTTGTTTGAGGACTACATTTTGATACACTGCATTCCTGAATCTTTGCACTCTGATCGGGGCCGCCGGTTTGAATCAGAGGTGCTCTCGACTCTCTGTCATGCATTACAATAGGTTGAGACCTTATACATTGCCTGTTCCCACACTGTCATCTGATGAGAGACTATCTATGGTTCCTCATTCTTTGCCTGATTCCCCTTCTAAAGAGTCTGACATGTTGGGGGGGTTGCAGCGCAGTAAACCTCAAAAGGATTTAAGTGAGAGATCAGGGCCGCCAGTTTGAATCAGAGGTGGTCTCGACTCTCTGTCGTTTGCTGAATATAAAGAAAACGCGCACCACTCCCTACCACCCAGCGTCCGACGGCATGGTGGAACGTTTTAACAGAACATTGACTGATCAGATGGCTAAGATACTGTTGTCATGTGGGGGTGAGTGGGACAATTATATCAAACCGGTGGCATTTGCGTACAATTCTTCACCTCATTCTAGCACCAAGTTTTCACCTTACTTTCTAGTTCATGGACGAGAACCAAGGATGCCCACTGACTTGTTACTAGACACGCATATACTTGACCAGAACATTTCAACATCTCATGCTGCATTCGTGTCCACTTTGCTTGCAAATCTACAGGATGCTTTCAGGAGTGCTAGAATGTACAGTGAAATGGCTCATGATCGCCAGAAACTGTATCATGATTCAGGCCTCCGACACCAGCCCTATGCAGTCGGTGCCATGGTGTGGCTCCATAATCCAGTGGAGAGCCGCATGAAGCTGGCGCCCCACTGGAAGGGACCTTTTAAGATTGCACAAATCTTTGACTCTGGTGGTGAGCCAGGACTGACATACCGGATCGTTAGCCCTATGGACTCAGATGGACAAGGACAGGTTGTGCATTACAATAGGTTGAGACCTTATACATTGCCGGTTCCCACACTGTCATCTGATGAGAGACTATCTATGGTTCCTCATTCTTTGCCTGATTCCCCTTCTAAAGAGTCTGACATGTTAGGAGGGTTGCAGCACAGTGAACCTCAAAAGGATTTAAGTGAGGCACTGGAGGGACCTGATAAGTGCATACCTGGTGTGAGTAGGGCTGGGAGGAGGTTGAAACCCCCTGGTTGCTTGAAGGATTTCATACTGTACTAATGAACACGTTAACATAGATATATATAAAAAAAGGATTGGACAAAATGACGACTGTTTAAGTAAATTGTACTAGTGTTTTAGATGGTACAAATTGTTTCAGTGTTAGATGCAGGTTAAGGTATTATGCATGTTAATGTGTATTATTATTTTGTTACACTTGACCAGAACATTTCAACATCTCATGCTGCATTCGTGTCCACTTTGCTTGCAAATCTACAGGATGCTTTCAGGAGTGCTAGAATGTACAGTGAAATGGCTCATGATCGCCAGAAACTGTATCATGATTCAGGCCTCCGACACCAGCCCTATGCAGTCGGTGCCATGGTGTGGCTCCATAATCCAGTGGAGAGCCGCATGAAGCTGGCGCCCCACTGGAAGGGACCTTTTAAGATTGCACAAATCTTTGACTCTGGTGGTGAGCCAGGACTGACATACCGGATCGTTAGCCCTATGGACTCAGATGGACAAGGACAGGTTGTGCATTACAATAGGTTGAGACCTTATACATTGCCGGTTCCCACACTGTCATCTGATGAGAGACTATCTATGGTTCCTCATTCTTTGCCTGATTCCCCTTCTAAAGAGTCTGACATGTTGGGGGGGTTGCAGCGCAGTAAACCTCAAAAGGATTTAAGTGAGACACTGGAGGGACCTGATAAGTGCATACCTGGTGTGAGTAGGGCTGGGAGGAGGTTGAAACCCCCTGGTTGCTTGAAGGATTTCATACTGTACTAATGAACACGTTAACATAGATATATATAAAAAAAGGATTGGACAAAATGACGACTGTTTAAGTAAATTGTACTAGTGTTTTAGATGGTACAAATTGTTTCAGTGTTAGATGCAGGTTAAGGTATTATGCATGTTAATGTGTATTATTATTTTGTTACCTGTTCTATCCTTTACTGTTTGAAAGATAAACGAGGACGTTTATTTTAGGGGGATGGGACGTATGTAACATACATTTTGAAGTTGATGTTAAGGCTGTAGGGTTGTGTTTGTGTGTGTATTGCTTTTCTGTCCCTCAGGGCTTGCTGTAGGCAAGGTTTGGGCACGCTCATGTTAAAACGAGAGCGCCCAGTTGTGCCATGTGAGTTTCTTTGGAGTTAAGAAGAATAAAAAGTACATCGTTCATATAATACCTGAGTTTCGCTTTCTTTGTTTTATTATTTGAAAAGTGTTTAGGCGAACCCGAGGCGTAAGCTCGGTCACACTGCGCCCAGATCTGACAGGTGAAGTATCATCTGGGGCAGGCAGAGTAAAAGTAGTAGCGTTTTCTGTTTTGTCACGTGCATCAATTGGAGTGTAAACAAACTGAGAGATCTTGAGGCTTCCTTTAGCTGTAAGATATAGGTGGCAAATTGGTAAATAAGTGTAGATTTGCACTGTCTGTTTGCTCGTGTGAGATGGTCTGTGCTGATAGCAAACATTAAACTTCATTTATAGTTTATTATCCGTCAACTTTCTGTTCTTTTTTTGCTCATGGGTTTTGTTGACGCTGTTGTCAAACTGGTATTTAATTAAATGTGTTGATAGACACACATTATCTTTTGTTGAATGTGAAAAAAAATATGGCATGAATTTGTGACAGTATGTAACCAATTTTTGTTGTCTGTTCTGTATTGTAGGGTCATGTGCGGATCCAGATGTTGAGGTGCACAAAGCTGTTGGAGACTCACTGGAATTAATCGCTGATTATCCAAAAAAAGATCTTGAAGTGCAGTGGAAATATAATCTGATTATATTTGCTGAGTATCAAAATGATAATTTCCAAAAGGTGAAATCTGAATCATTTAATGACAGGTTAAAGATGAATAAGGACACTATTAGTGTAACAGTAACAGACCTTAAACTGCAGGATTCTGGAAGATTCTTTATTGTTGCAGTAGGAAAATCTGAACAATATGACACAAAAGGCTTTGTACTTCATGTTCATGGTGAGTTTAATTGTTTGATATTTCTTCTGTCAATGCTGTTAGGATGCAAATAACAAATTCTAAAACAACACATTTAAGAACTGACACTGAATATGTTTGTGGTCATTTCACTGAAGTTAAATAGTTGTTTAATGAAGGAATTAGTATGCTTATATAATTATCGTTGGCATATTATTTTCCAACAGAGCTCATCAGAGAGGTAAAGATTGAGTACAATTATTTCTGGCTGCAATCAAAAAACATCTGCATGTTTCATCTCCGGTGTCTGGCGTCTGGAGATCCGAATCCCTCCTACAGCTGGATCAGTCATCAGACTCAAGGATCACAGCTGAATATCAGCCTCGGTTTAGCAGAGAACGCTATACTCAACTGCACAGCCAGCAACACCGTCAGCGTCAAGTATACCACTGAGACTGTAGTGTGCACAGAGAAATCTGACAATTCAACTACATCAGGTATAGTTCTGCAATCAAATATCGAATTTCTTAAATTCTCTACTGATTAAGAAATGTTATAGCCTACTCTGAAATCTATAAACAAATATGCAACTTGGTGCAATGATGCAGGATTTCGTCAGGAGTATTTGCTGATCGCGGTAGGCGTCGGTATCGTCGCAGTCATTATATTCAGTGGAACAGTCGCTGTGTGCTGCAGGTGGAGGAAGAATAAAGGTGTGTTGAACAAGTGTGAATGTGCACAAAGAGTACAGAAGTTCTACAGCATTTCATTCTCAACCTCACAGCTGTTTTCACACTTTCAGGACAAGGAGAAAGTGAAGCTGGTATTACAGTCTATGAAGACGTGAACACAGCAAAGGTGAGCGGCTCGTTTCTGTCTATATGGATATCCGCTTTTTAAGGTTCCCGTGGCTCTGCAAAAAGATTGCAAATACATTTTTGAAGCTGTAATGAAAATAAAGATTATTGGAGTAAGTTTTACAAGAAAATACTATTTCTATCTTTCTACTTCAAAATGTCATGGTTTATGCAATGTGTTGCTTGCCGTTTCTTTGTAATTATTTGTGAAATTTACTAGCACCAAAAAAAATTGGTGGTGAAAATTTTCACTCAGAAAGTACTAGCAAATTTCACACAAATACTTGAATTAAACATTAAATTTTAAACTAGAAAGACTGCAATAATATTTTCATGTAAAACATACTCCAATAATATATTTTTTACAATAAATAAATAAAAAGTGTATACCTTTTTTTTTTCAGCGTACGACACCACTTCCTAGACACACACGAACTTTATTGTAGATGCATACAAACCTAATCTGTGCATAGAAATGGTGATAAACTTCTAGCTAACCAGATTTAATCTATATTACAGAAACGATCTGAAAGTGTTCCAAACGGGATGTCCATTTATGAAACGGTGGATGACATAAAACTCTCACAAAACTTGGTGAGTATTGCATGCATACATCATAAATACATCCATTATTGCTGTCATGCATTTGTTTGCTTATAAATTAGGCTCATATCATGTATTTACTACCAAAATCACACACACATCATACCACAGTAGGCTAAATGAATATGGCAGTCAGTCAGCGTATATGTGACCCTGGACCACAAAACCTTAAGTGTCTTAAGTGTCAATTTTTCGAAATTGAGATTTAAACATCATCTGAAAGCTGAATAAATAAGCTTTCCATTTGGCTATTGCTACAAATATACCCCAGCGACTTAAGACTGCTTTTGTGCTCCAGAGTCACATATGTACAGTGAATCAGTGAGACTAAGAACAGCTTTGTTGCATGTTTGGAGAAGTTGACGGCTCTGTTGTGAAGCGTTTCTCTGGAACCTGTGGTAACGTGACACACTTACTCCCCCTGCAGCCTCAAACCCTGTATGACAAAATCAACTATCAGCGTCACCCTGCGGTCAGCGCCAGCACTTCCTCCCCTTACCAGGAAGTCCTGTGAGTGTGAGACAGACAGACGGTTCATGTATTGTTTTGTCATCTTATCTCTGGATTGAGTTAACCAGCCTCCCATATGTATTGTTGGCTGCATCGGTTGACCTTTGAACTCTTGCATTAAATGCACTGTGTATTCAATGCATCACATTGGAACACTTTTTTATGACTTTTTTTTTTGTATTATTATTATTATTTTTTGGGCAGAATTCACAATGCAGCACAATATTACATTATGCACACTATCATTCAAAAATCTAATTGGGCTCAGTAAGATTCTTTTTGAAAAAAGTATTTTATGCTCATCAAGGCTGCATTTATTTGATCAGAAATACAGTAAAAACTGCGAAATATTTTTACAATTTCAAATAACTGTTTTCTATGTGAATCTCTGTTAAAATGTCATTTATTTCTGTGATCAAAGCTGTATTTTCAGCATCATTACTCCAGTCTTCAGTGTCACATGATCTTCAGAAATCATTCTAATATGCTGATTTGCTGCTCAAAGAACATTTCTGATTATTATCAATGTTGAAAACAGTTCATATTTTTGTGGAAACTGTGATACATTTTATTTTTCATGATTATTTGATAGAATGTTCAAAATAACAGCATTTATTTGAAATAGAAATCTTCTGCAACATTATAAATGTCTTTACTGTCACTTTTGATCAATTTAATGCATCCTTGCTGAACAAAACTCTTACCATTTCTTTTAAAATCATTGTTGAATCCAAACTTTTGAAAGGTAATGCATGTATTTTTCTACACACTTTTCTGTATATGATAAATATTTAAAAATTGGTTAGTTTAACTTGTTGATATGCATTAAAATCAAAAGTAACGCAATAATATTGAGACCAAAGACACAACGGCCCAAGCGATGATTGAAATCATCTAACCTCGAGACGTCTGTGTGAATGACTCTTTGACACGACTGTAGTACTTAAGTTTGGAAGTAGTTTTTTTTCCTTAACATCATACCATCACACAGTTGTCTGTTCTACGATTCTAGCGAATCTGCAACATAACGAGAATAAGCATGTATTGTTTCTGCATGTTTTTATGGTATTTAAACACGTTTAGCATGTCCACAGCTGTAATATTGTAATTGATCCAATTAAACGCTTCCTGTGTCCTCAGTTCGGGAGGAAGATTCATATCATCATGTATACGTATTCTGTCTGTGTAGGAGTATGTAGCCTTTGCTATCAGTCAGCTGCTCTCAGATTGCAGAATGTAGAATCAAAGTAATTTCTCCTTTTTACATTTACACTCTCAGGCATTTACTGATTGGTCACTTAATAGCTCAAAATAATATCACTGCTCAGTCAGCACCATTATTTCTCTTTCTCAAGCCGTTGCCACCCATCCATCTGAGATGAGTAATACATCTAAATTATCAGCCTGACGCTTGACCCGCCACCTACTTCCTTAAAACTTATCTCAGCATTAACCCCTTTCACACAGTAAAACCAGTAAATTGCTGTAAAATTACCAGAACGACTTTACCGGTAAATACAAAAATGCGATGTTCACACAGGCAACGACGTCCCCTCTTTTTACCGGTAAAGCACCGTTCACACATCAGTTTCAAAATACCGGTAAATTCTGTGACATCATTAACGGGAAACGAGCTCTAAACGGCTGCGCGTCCCGGTGTTGTGTCTGTAAACATGGAAAGGTAAACGCAGTCAGTTTTTGTCAATTGTTGATGTTTTCATTTTTGTGTCAAACGTTCACATTCATGCAGCTGATTTTGGCCCAGAGACATCATATTAGACTACTTTAGATATTTATTTGACTTCCGTAAATGTGTCATCTGTGTCAGAATGTCTTGATTGGCCCAGAGTAGACGTTTTACGGTAATCTCATACCGGTAATCTCATTCTGCATGCACACAGAGAGCGCATTACCGGTGTTGTCTGTTCCCCCTATTGCCTTGTCCAAATACCCACACTTGTGGTCTTTGCGCTTGACCACTTGAACACTTAGACCAAATACAGGAAATACGTCGTATAAGTGTTCAAGTGGTCAAGCGCAAAGACCACAAGTGTGTGTCGAACTTTTCATTACCTGATAGGACACTTATGGTGTTGTAAAAGTGCAAGTGTTTACAGAGCTTTATTTTTATTTTCAGTACTTTGCATTTTAAAATCAACTTCTAAATGTCTGTTCAGTAGTCCCTATAACAGATGACACAATTTAATTATGTGGTGCTTCTAATTAAGTGATAAAAAGCAGTTGCAAATGTTATACGAAATAAATATCACCACTACTCATTTGCACCAATAAAATGTGCAACTCTACCAAATTATATGTAATATCTAATTATTATTAATATTTAACATTGGAAAGGTTTCCGTGACCTCTCGCGAGATCTCGGCAAAAAGTCTCACGATTTATTTCCAGAACATGATGCATGATGGGATACACTAAGCCTCGAACACCACTCCGGAGCAGTGTGGATTTAGTGTGCGTTAAGAGCACTGCGGCATTTCGGCATTTTTAAGACCTGGGACAGTCTTGTGCACTTACTTCCTGTCGCGCGCACGCTAGGGGTTGAACGACTTATGATTTTTTGAAGTCGACTTTTATGTGATGAAAGTCGAGTCGAAGTCGACTAGTCGCTGATGACGTCATTAATGAACAAATAAGTCTGGAGCTGTGATAAACACCTTGTGCACAGCTATGGCATATGACACAGCGCTGCCCACATGGCTGTTGCTCCTATAACAGCTTTTTTATCAGTTCTTTTGTCTTTGGGTCATTATATTTCTCACAGATTTCTGCTCATTCTAAATCAGATACAGATAAAGTAGCACAGTAAAGATTACATTCATATGAATGCATTAGTGAGAGCGATTGCGTGTGTGAATTAATTCTACCTGGCAGCGTCTCTCTACTAGTAGTGAAGCTGTGGAATTTACTAGTTATTAAGAAATATATGCTTGAACTTTTCAGTTTCTAAGCTATTTTATTGAGAAATCACAGAACAGTGTTGACAATACATTTCCGCACTGAATGATTCTGTTCGCGTCATGTACGAGCTACTGTCTGTAGCCTATGTGTGTGCGTTACAGTGCAGCAGCACATTAGATTAGAACGGCGATTAACTTACCTGTACAATAAGCTGTTTAAAACGTGCATTCTCCCGTTCAATTTCGAGCATCCAGTAATATAATCACACATGTCTTGTGGAGCGCTTTCAGAGTATGCATTTATTTGTCATTTGAACTGTTAGGAAACGGAGCGTAAATGTGGAAGTCCTTCAAAGATTTCTTATCCTGTTGCGCCCTCTATAGGCGACGTCAAGCTTAAAGCGTCATGGCAGAGCATTGAAGTCGACTAGTGATTAGTCTGTGCAACCCCTAGCGCACGCACTCTCAAGTGGCCAAGACCGCAAGTGTGGGTATTTGGACAAGGCATATGTTCCCCTTTAGTTTCCCACTAAACAGCGTACAGAGCAAGCGTGTGTGCTCGTTCCACTGTTCCCTTGCAGTTTACGCTTATCTTTTTATCATCTTATAACACAGTGGTTCCCAACCCTGGTCCTGGAGGCACCCCAACACTGCACATTTTGCATGTCTCCTTTCTCAGACACACCAATTTCAGGTCTTGGAGTCTCTACTAATGAGCTGATGACCTGAATCAGGTGTGTTTGATTAAGGAGACATGCAAAATGTGCAGTGTTGGGGTGCCTCCAGGACCAGGGTTGGGAACCACTGTGTTATAACAGTATAATCCATTGAAGGCACTTCTATCCGTCACAGCCTCGTTTTTAATTCCTGTCAAAAACTAAATATGGTGCTAACCTGAAGGCCACGCTTATCACCATAATAGAGCTGTCAGTCCTGTATTTAAGTTCAAACACATTATTTACAGGAGTGACAAACAGCATTTTAACTGCAGTGTTGACCAAAAAAATAAGAAAAAAATGCTGTGTGATGTGTGAACAGAACCATATTGGACGATTAGTTGTCTGACACGGTTTACACGCGTGTTACTGGTTTTCATGTGTGGTTTTGCTAACTTACAGAGACGCAGATATGAGCTGTGTGTTTAGATCCAGTCACTGTCCTCCGGAGGATCTGCTACCGTCAGATTGAGACAGGGGTAGCTGCAGGTCGGAGTGATGGCCGTGGCAAAAGGCGAATGCTACAACAGAAACTAACCCCTAACCCTACCCATAACCCTAGCAAATTAGAAATAACTTTTGTCACGTCCCCTACCTTTCGACACACCTTAATCTTTAGACACGCCTCCTACATTTAGCCACACCCTAATCTTTAGCCACGCCCCCTACATTTCGCCACACCCTAATATTTAGCCACGCCCACTGCTCCAGCCTGCAGTTATCCCTACTTGCTCAGATTTTTAGTCTGTGCGCGACTCAAATGCTTCGCTCTTGAGACTGAGGTTAAAAAGCTGCTGTTGGCCAATTACGATTCGATGGGTGAAATCGCGCCTCAGTTTAACTTTTCGTGTAGTAAGACTTTATATATTTATTTTTGCTGTGTTTATAGGTGATATTCACAAGTACAATATATGGTCTTGATATTTCGAGACTCATCACGAGGGCTGCTCCCCGTGCACTGTAAAAAATGACCGTGAATTTAACGGTAAAAGACTGTAAAAATGCTACAGTAAAAACCTGTTAAATGGTTAACGGTAAATTCCCCTACTATATACGGTGAAAAACTGTATTGGACATTGCATGTATTGGACATAAATTTTACGGTAGTATACCGTTTTTGGAAGTGGAAAAGACCGTACAATTTACAGTGATTAACCGTAAATTGACATTCCCAGAATTCCCTGCGTTACATTTCAAATTTGATGTTTTTTTGTTGAAATAACTATGTTTCTTCTTAGTTTTTTCTTATCAGTTTTGTATATTAGGGTTGTGTGTTACACCTAATGTTGTTAAATGAATGTTTATTGCATTATGTATCGTGTGTCACCATGATGGTGTTTGGTGTTTGTGTGAATGACACTGTGCACCTTCTATACGTGTTATTATTTAAAAGCTGCTTGTGATGGGCTTTGTTTCATCATGTGACTTTCTCATCACCACCTGCTTTTGGTGGTTATTAGTGTATTACAAAGGTACTAAACAGATTTCAGTACTTCAATAGGTTGGTATATTAACATTATATCAGTTAATGAAATTACGGTATTTAACTGTAAATTTAAGTTAAAACCGTAAAACCTAAAACGTTGCTACCGTATTTTTTACGGTAAAATTCCGGCAAACAGAGCTGCCGTTTTTTTACCGTAAATTTTACGGATTTTTTTTTTTTTACAGTGTGGGCCTCGTGCCAAAATACAGTAACAGCTATCAGTAACAGGTCAGTAACAGACCTGATGATGTAAAGCCAATAGTTTTACAGTTCGTGTTTTTGTCCTTTGAAATACTGTAGTAGGTAAAAGTCATAGTGAGACTATCAAGATGCTGTATCTTTCTGCTTGTTAAAAAGATTTAAAAGGTTAAAAGGTTTGTCACCAGCGAATGTCAAACATCTGTGTGTTTTGTCCATCATTAGAACAGAAACATCTGAGACAGAAAGTGCATTGCATTAAATGTTCTTAAACTTGGGAGCACTTAGGTTTGTCTGTCATTTGGCTGAAATATCATGTTATAAAAGGTAAAGTGCTATGCACAAACTGTTTAAGGCTATTTACAACGACAAATGCTAGGCTAAAGGTGATGATACGCGGGGCAACTTTTTGCCATCAATGGGCAACCAGGTGAGACACAGGGCGCACGACCGATCTAAAGTATCCAGATAGAAATTTGTTGGCCATTTTCAATGGGAAAGTTCCCAAGCCACATCGTTTAAAAAATTACCGTGTATCATCACCTTAAGACTTTCTTCTCCGGTCCTCGGATACATAGAACCGTAGCCTTTATATATATATATATGTTACTCTGATATTCCCTTGTATTTTGTTTGTTTAAATGTATTGTTCTGATTTGTCTTATGTTCTTTCTGTGAATGAGCCAAAGAAAAGCACAATGTAAATAAAACTTTGAAATAATTCTGAAATAAAGTCACTGGGCAGTCTGGACAAGTGTGAAAATGATTCAGTGGAATGTCCTTTAATGGAACCCATTTATGAAGTATTTACTCATATACAGTTCTGCAGAAATAGAGGTCATGTGTGCATAAGTTGACCACTTCCCATTGATGAGACAGAAACAGAATAGCGTGACACACACATACTGCTAACAATTCATCATAACAACCCGAAATTACATAGGAAAATTATTTCACACATATTTTTGAACAAAGAAGCTATAGACAATTTGTTAAATAAAAAAGCTGCCATGTTGAGTCAAGATTTAAAGGCCATTAGTACCAGAAGCATCATGCCCGTTCAAACTGAAGGAGCACAAGCCTTTAGATCTTTGAGGCAAATGGATTTTGAAGACAACATCCATTTTTTGTATCTTTGAAAGGGTTGCCTAAAGTACCAGAAACCATCATTTACACGTGACTGATGACACATTTCATAAACCGGATCCAATGAGGGCAAACCAACAGTCACAACCTGCGCACATTATTTGCTTTAAAATGAAAAGAAAAAAAAAAGTCAACAATAACTGTCAAACATAGCACTAGACATTCCCTTCCATAAGGTAACGGTTGCAAAATAAGTTTTTTTCTTCTTATGCCGCGTCTCCTTTCCCTTGAACCAGAGATGTTCACAAGTCTTTAACTTGGAGTCCGAGTCAAGTCTGAAGTCTTTGGTCACGAGTCCGAGTCGAGTCTCAAGTCATTTAATGGCTTGCTAAAAAAAAGCTCATTCAGAATCCTCATGTATTGAAACATTACACACAAGGAAATATGTGACACAGATATTACAAAACCATACAAATAAAGTATTTCTTTATTATATAAGTCAGGGCTATTCAATTAAAGTTCCTAGGCGTGGCCTCTATATTTTCTTCCAAGCAGAGGTCCGAACAAAAAAAAGAAAAGAAAAAAAAAAACTTTTTACATTGCATTTTTACATTTAGGTACATGCGAGGCCATGTGACAGAAAAAAAAAATACTGTTTCTGTTCAGGGGTTTCCTCCTGAAATCTATACTATTTTAATATTTTAGCCTACTTAAAAGAGCCCGGTCTCATGAAAATGCGTATAAATAGTACGCCAAATAAAAACGAAAACTCGTGGTATTGATACGAAAAAATGGACTTTGGCGTGCATATGATACGAACGTGTTTGGCGTGCATATAATACGCCGTTTTCGCGTGCATATGATACGAAATTTGTGCATATGATATGCATCTACACCACAACCCTAATCCTACCCATCGCGTAGCATATACAAGCCAAAGTCCATTTTTGTATATCAATAACATGAGTTTTCGTTTTTATTTGACGTACTATTTATACGCACTTTCATGATATCGGGTTGACTTAAAAGCATTATCTAAAAACAATGTAGCTGACATTGACAATAATCAAAACGTTCTCATCTTGAGCAGAAAAGATAACTAGCAATTTCAATGTTTAAGTTCCATCCTAGCCATCTAACAACAATTTTAACAAGCGTTCACTTAAAATGGTGCTATGGCTCGCGGTCCGGATGGATGCCAGGGTGAGGATGCAGTCCGCCTTTTGAATATCAGTTATATAAGTATTTAAGGATAAAAGACTCGAGTTGCTTTTAACATTTTCACGAGTCCCTTTCCTCGAGTCCAGTCAAGTCTGGAGTCATTTCAGGTCGAGTCTGAAGTCAAGTCTGAAGTCTATAAAAATGCGACTCGAGTTCGAGTCACTAACTCGAGTGCCCATCTCTGCCTTGAACACCACGGGAGCCTGGACTGAAACTGGTGGTGCTTCAAAAAAGCAAACATCCAGGACAAGTACTGCAGTAAACTGAGTCCATTACATCTCTGATGTCTGTGGTGTGATGTTACCTATTCTGGATGAATTTGAGGAGGCCTTCAGGGCAGGCAGCAATAATTCTGTCTAGAAAACATCAATTACAGTTCATAAACACAACATGAGTCATGTAAAAGTTGTATTGTAAAGGTGATTACAAGGTATGCTTGTTACCTCTATATTTTGTTAATGCATATGCTAAAACCAAAACGACTGCAGCCATAAACACAATACTCAACATCACAGAGGAAATGCATGAACTGCAAACGGTGCAGACTTCACACATCAGCTTCCCCTCTAGGAAAAAAGAGAGAAAAAAAATCAAACAACTCTTCATATACATGCATGTGTCACTTTTCAACGGCGCTGCCTTGTTAAAGTGTCCAGTGGGATACTCGCAAATTTCTTTAAGCCCAGAGTTGGGAAATTGTGTTGGTATATTGTTAAAATTAATGAAATTTTATATTTTTTCTTCATTTACAACAAAACTAAGTTGCATGTACAAAATACCATTGTATTGTATAATTATGATAGGACATATATTACAATACAATATTACAATAAAATAAGCTTAAAACATAAAGCAAAGCACACTCTAAGCCCGTTTTTATTCATAATGTTTTAGAAGTAGAGTTATCGTGCTGAATTTTATGTACATTGCCATCTTTCTCCGACCAAAGTGACTTGAACTCGCCTGACATGGTAACAACTTTTATGCCATTAACTCATAAATACAAACTTCCCAGGAGGACCTGAACGCAACAAGAGTACAAGCGGTTGGAAAATCTGGCTACGCTGATAATTAAAGTTACCTCACGCACACTGTTTGCATAACCTACCCAGAACGCACACGCACGTCTGCAAGATGTCTGTTAAAGATAGCTTCATCTGGAAAGCATCTGCTGTGTTCAAACATCTAATAGATGTCTTTAAGATGTCAGTTTTACATGCATTCTAAATCATAAACATCTTAAAGACATCTTCTAAACGTCTGTTTGACATCTGATAGGAAACGTCTCATAGACATACTGCAGATGAGCAAACACTCTAAAAAATACATAAAGATGTAAATGCAGACGTCAAATAGATGTCTCCGAAATGTACGTGTGCTTTTAGCGTACACTAAAATATACTTTGAGCTTAATGGATTATTGAAAAAGAAAAAAATGTAGAGTGGGAACATCCCTGATAGCACACTTACATCACGGAGACATCTATTTGACGTCTGCAAGATGTATTTTTTAGAGTGTTTGCTCATCTGCAGTATGTCAATAGGACGTTTCCTTTTAGATGTCAAATAGACATCTATTAGATGTCTTTAAGATGTTTATGATTTAGAATATATGCTAAACTGACATCTTATAGACGTCTGTCAGATGTTTGTACACAGCAGATGCTTTCCAGATCAAAAGATCTTTAAATGTGGGCAACGGACTCAAAAATGAGGTAGTTGATTGAATTTGAGTGTGAATGCAGGGTTGGAGTTTAAGTGGACTGAATGATTGGAGTCCGGCTTGTGTTTGGAAGTGCATTGAAGCCCGAACGCGACTTAATGCGTAGTGTACAGCATCCTAAAGCAGCGAAAATCTGTTGGTGAGACCCACCTGAACATCCCACTGTCATTTGCCTGGTCACTGTCTGTTGACCACTGGAGGCAGTGCAGTTGAACGTCACGTTTATTCTGCCATTAATTGATGCGAAAAGAACCGACGAAGAGTCGACGGAGTTTGGGATTCCTGAAATATACGATCCGTTGAACTCGCCATCAGGCGTCCAGGACAAATTCACATTTTGGCCAGATGCAGTGCACTCGAGGACAACGTAGCACCGGCTGTCATTGAAGGAATGGAGCGTCTTCTGGATGTCTGGTTTCTGGAGAGGTTCTGCAGGACGTTATATCAATTACTCAGTCTGGCCGACAGTCACTGAGCAAGACTTTAGTAGATTGCTTACTATACTGAAGACTGCTTACCTTGAACTGTGAGATGAACTTTAACTTGTTTCCGATTGTCATCTGATGTGAGCAAAGCCACGTTATATATCATACTGTCGTTCACTGTCACATTACAGATTGTTAAATCTCCCGTACTGGTGTTGAGCGTAAGTCGACCCTGGTGTCTCCAAAACTTGTATATAGTCACTTCGCCGTCCTTTAGACTTGCGATATATGTTGTGTTCTTATAAATGGACCACTGAACTCTGGCGAGTTTCCATGATCGGTCGGCTCCAGATTTCAGGACGACTGATTGGCCACTGTAACCAGTAATATATTCCTCACTGCCACGTACTGCAAAAGTAAACACAGATCCATTGATTTGCATGAACACCCCAACATGTGCGAGGAAATATTTCTGTTGCTTCGCAGGAAAGGGAAATACCCCGTTTCCAATGAAGCAGAATGTAGGTTGGCTTTCTTTGTTTCTCACAGACAGACAGTTTCTTCTCTTCTCAAAAATGATCCAATAATCTTGCCCACGGGCCCAAACTATATAACATTAGCTCAACAAACTGCATGATATAAGAGTGAATTCTGGTAAACTCACCTTGCGGGATGCACACAATACAAAGCAGCACGATTCCACATAGACTCATTTCTCGTTGGCTTGTCGGCGTAAATCAACGAGGTCGTTGAAGCCACTGGACTTCCTACACGCCGCCCCTGATTGTGAGACTCCTTATCCAAACACACAGTCAACTGACTACTTCAGAGTCATGCTACAAACACTTGAAGGAAATGGGAAGTGAGGCGAGAGAAACTATCTTGTGATGAGCGATGTTTCACGAGTTGTGGAAAGTACAAGAAATAGCACAGATGTAGCTTTGGTGTTTTTGAACAAACACTCCTAGGGAAGCAAATAAAGAGACCTTCCCATTATATGTGATGGCCACCACAGCGTTACTACGTCAGTCGTGACTCTAGCATATTTTGCATAGCTTAAAAAAGGCGGCATGAACATCCCCTGAGACATGAGACACTTCCTCTTCATCACCCACGTTATTTTTATGCGACAGCCGCCCCACTCCCGAGTGCAACTGGAGCTTGAACTTTATCCATCGCATTAGTCCTGATCTGTTTTTATTGAAATTATGAAGGAATCACCCCAATGTTGTTCCAAACCTGTGGAACACAAACAGTGTTCAGTGCGGTTTTACATGCAATGACTGTAAATGTTAATCTGTCGTGCTCATACAATGAGCTGTTCTCTAGAAATCTTCCCCTTTTCTGTACCCGTCACATGTCATTTGGCCAGTGATAAAAAACAATGATGTTGGATGTCATTGACATTCAGTGCAACCCTGATTTGAGGAACCATATTTGGATGCAGAGCAAACGATATCTGTGACCGAGTGGAAGATTTTTAGTCAATAATGGCTTGTTTGAACATGATGTTTCTCAAACATAACTTGACTATGAAAGAGTTGGAATACAGAGACTTTTATGACAGTTTTACTTTTACTTTTTGGCTAAACTGTTCCTTTTAAAGCAGATGGTACTCAAGATTACGTAAAATGATTTAAAATAAAACCAGTTAAAAAACATGTCATAAAAAAATATTACTTAAAATAATTTAAAACAAGCTTTAAAGGGTTAGTTCACCCAAAAATGAAAATTAGCCTGTGTTTTACTCACCCTCAAAGCACCGAGGTGTATGTGACATTCATCTTTCAGACGAATCCAGTCGGAGTTATATTAAAAATTGTCCTTGCCCCTCCAAGCCTTTCAGTGGGGGTAAGCGGGTGCTGGTGTTCAAAAGAAGTGAAATAAAGTGTGCGCATCTGTAATAAAACATCCCTCACACGGCTCCGGGGGGTGAGTAAAGGCCTCCTGTAGCAAATCCATGCGTTTTTGTAAGATCAATATCCATATTTCAAACTTAAACACTTTTCCATCACTTCCGCCATCTGTCATACCCGTCTAGGGCTCCTCAGGTGGCGGTAAAAAAATATTTCTTATAATTCAATAAGTGAAATAAAAAAAAAATAACACAAATTCTAGTAATAATAAAAAAAAAATAAAAAAAAATACTATTTTCTAGTTTTAAATGAGATGCATGTTTTACTATCAAATCCATAAAATTTAAAAAAAAAAATCAAAAGTAAAAAAAACAAAAAACAAAATCTAAAGTACCAAATGTGAGGTTGATATCACAAAAATGTACGATTGTTTCGGCGCAGTACCAAACACTTCCTCTAGATGAAATTTGTTTCCAATATAGTAATTTTTGACTACGAACAGAACAAGTTTAACTATTTTTTTAACCTTTTTTTTAACCTACCATTTAATCTTTTTGAATCATGTTCATGTTTGCATGCGTGTATTCTTGTGCATGTGTTCACACCTGAATGGCAATAAGTTAAAATAACCAAAAATCAAGACATTTCTCATTTTAATTCAATCTCAACGTCCAACAACTCTCAACCCTTCCCAACAATCTTAAACCACAAAGGGCATTTTTATAATGAATATATGCCAAGCTCTCAAATAGAAACTGATTTTTAATTTTTTTTTTTTTAAATCCTTAACCAATAACAAACAACTGGAAGGAAATTCACAGTTTTTAAAATCTATTTTTATTTGTGGGGGCCTTTGGAAATTGGTGTCCAAAAAAAGCTGAGAACCTTTGGTTTAAAAAGACACGCGCTGCATGTCCACAAACACCACCAACATCCTGTTATCAGACGTTCAACTTCATACATACTTCTATAAGCACGAGCCAAACTCTGTAAAAGTAGAGTCGAGTTGATCATTTATTACAAAAAAAAAAAAAAAAAAAGCAAAATTTTTAGTTCTAAAGTTGTCAGTTGCCAAAAAGATCTTCACACAATAACCAAAAATCTACAAACCTCTTTACAACAAACCATTGTTTTAAGGGAAAATGTTAAAAGATTAGCTTCCATACAAAAATTATACAAAGTGAAAAAACAAAGTACAAAACTGCATCGCCTACATGCATGCATCAGCCCTAAAGATGAAAGTCAGATCTGATCATCGTAAACACCTACAGCATTTCAAATCCCACTTTCACTGACGTACACACACGTATAAAGGAGAATGAGTTATGTACAATACATGAAGGGGGGGGGGCAATGACCCAAAGCTGGTAGACTAGTTAGGGAAATGGGAAGGACTAGTTAATTCATTGTCCTTAAATGGGCCAGAAATCCGTCTGAGATCCGTCCAGCTGTGTGTGTGAGGCACAGTTACAACATTTGGCACACATTCATGTTTTTGCATTTTGTGTAAAGGTCACATTTGATTGGTCACGCACAAACCAAACACTACACAAGAAAAACCCCACACAAACACCGTGAGTTTGCTGGCGTACAGAATGCGTTTCAACACAATGTAAACGGATGGTATGATAAAAGGCCCCTCGATTCATTCGAATAAAGTACTGCAAAGGCAATGCATACGACGTCTTAAAAACATTCACGACAGATACAGAGCTCGAGTTACAAACGTGTGCTTTTCTGGACCGACGGTCATAAAAAGTAAAGCACTTGAGCGCTCAGCTACAATCTTGTAGTGTTTCCATCACTCCCGAGTGATTGTGAGAGTGGTGTTATCATGACACCTGGCATTGCTGGTGAACCGTCCGTATTGTGCAGCACTGATGTGTGAAAGTGTATTTGATCGTTATTCACAGCTGAGTTAGCCAGACAGTCTCCAGATCAAAGTAGTTCACGTAGTGTAACAAAAACATACAAACGGTGATATCTAAAAGACAAAAAACGAGTGGTTGTGTCCTTGAGACGGAGTCTCTTGTGGTTCTCTCACACAGAGGTCTCTGACTGGAGCCGCATCACGAACTTGTGGCTCTTGGGGTCGATAAACTCCTCCCCCAGGTTGAGGAAGGGGAGGGGCGTCACCGTGACGACCAGAGCGAAATCGAGGCGGCGGAGGGAGAACACGAGTCCCTGCCGCAGCGCGGAGGTCACAGGCTCCTCGCTCACCAGAGTCCACTGGCGGCCCCTGCCGTTCTCTCGCTGGTACTGCATGGTGGGGCCCGGGGCCAGGTAGCGCTCCAGAAACGCCTGAACGACAGACAGACAGACAGATTTCATTTGTGTTCCTTAAGTTACATGCTTGTTTATTTGCATGCTATGCTCTACCTAAAAGCACTTCAAATGGACTTTACGCTGGACTTCTTGTAGAGATGTTTTAAAAATGACTCTTTCACACCACAGGACCACTTACAATGAACTAGTGATGGACAAAGCTGATTAAACGCTGAAGAGAGTCAAATACTGACCAGAAGAAGGACGTAAAATATTCACACTTCGACATGCATACAGAAAACACAAAAGCTCTTTGGCAACATTATGCATTATCTACCTATATAAACATGAATACGATTAAAGAAAAGGCCCAAATAGTTTGTTTGTGATTTAAATACAATAACATTTAAAAAATGCTTTTTAACTATTTAGTTTTGATATTTTTTTAAATCTGTTTTTTTTTTTTGCTAAAAAACTAAATCTGTCAAAAATAATTTTAAAAATGTCAATCAAATAAAACTATTCCCTATGCAATGCTTAGTATATTCAAATTTCAACAATATTTCCAAATGTAGTATGCTAGATTTTTTGAGTCTCGTGACCTCACTACGCTGCACATTTAATTCAGCAAGTGGTGTCTACTCATTTTAATCCAATTTTGTGCCAAAAAAAATCTTAAGCTTCAGCAGATGAGTCAAGAAAGAGGAGCTAAAAATCATAATGATGTTACTTCTTGTTCATTCTTGACATTACAAAGTGATCGGTCATGCTGAGCACACTGCACTGTGGGATACAGTACACAGTAAAGTCTGCTAATATAGTGCACATATAGTATGTGATGGGTATTGCATTGATACTCTACACCAGTGGTCACCAACCTTTTTAGGCCCAAGATCCCTGACCTCGGCCTTTATGAAATACAAGATCTACCTATTGAAGAATAGATAGAAAAAGACATTCCAGATTGTACTTCAAATTTGAGGCCTTTTACTTAGTATTTTAATTAGTGATGCGCCGATCATAGCTGATTCAGAATTCAGATTTTCTTTTCTTTCTTTTTTTTTTAACTAGCAAATTAGCTGATACTGATACTGATTTTTAAGCAAATTTATTTATTGGCTATTTGCTTTATAACAAAAAAACTGGCTTTAAACAAAAATATCTAGCCATTTGAAATTAGACGCAACCACTGCTTTTTAATCACGATCTGCACGGG
>NW_015646344.1:739189-758310 GCF_001515625.1 Sinocyclocheilus rhinocerous | reverse complement strand
GTGTTTATTATTCACGTTGAATCAATGAAAGCAGTTTAATCTTCTGTTTATTCAGCTGCAGCGATAGGCATTTTCTGGGTATCTTCTGCGAGGCGGATTTGGAGTTTCAGCGTGAGAGCGCCCTCTGGCCTTCGGATGGAGATTTACTGCTGATCACAGAACCGTGCTTCACTGAAAGATACGCATGACAATCGCAGCTTCTGTCGAATCACGATCTCGATTCCATTTCGATTTATCGTGCAGCCCTAATTCCGGGGGTAAATACACGTTTTTCGGCAGGGATCTTCCAGTAAAATTCACATTTTAGGGGCTAAATATCACGTTATTGGGGTCGCTTCAACCCGCGGACATGAACAACAACACGCTCGGCAACAGTGTTAAAGTAGCCCAATTCCGCGGGAAAACCGCGAACTTGGCATCACTGCTTATGAACCGACCGCAATATAGCGTTTCCTTGTTTCCTTGGTTACCACTGTAAACAAAGCAGAGCTGCGCTTTATACGGAGGGGAAGAAAATGCCATTGCCATCGAAACTTTTCTCAAGACAGTTCCCTTCAGTAATACATTAATATAACCCCAGAAATGTAATGCATTTTTATACTTATTTTACTGTTATTTTCGGGATCTACTGGGACAGTGATAAAGATCTACCAGTCGATCGCAATCGATGGGTTGGCAACCACTGCTCTACACACACACACCACAGAAACCGTGAGTTACAGCAGTAGACGGGTGTGTTTGCTGACCTTGGGCGTCATGTTGTGAGTGATGCAGAACTGCAGGTGAGCGATGATGCTCTCCATGCTGTGGTAGGGCTGCTGGCGCGTCGTGCGCAGGTACTTCTGCATGGCTCGTGCCATGGGGGCGAAGATGGCCTGGGCCGCCTCTCGAGGGTCCATCACCTCACGCGGGTGCTTGGGTGACGTCGCCGCCTCGTCGTCCTGGAACCTCTTGATGTGAGTGAACGCCTCCTCTACCGCCACCACCAGTCTGGGAGGAGAAAACACAACAGAATATAAGAGTCAGGGACATCAGATGAACTTCATGGAAACATGTGCAGGTCACAATTCACTCCAAAAATACAAATAAAAAACAAAACAAAATTTTTTATAAAAAATTAAATAAAAATGCATTAATAATATAATAAATATGAAATAAATACAAATCAAAATTTAATAATTAAAAATAATAATAAAAATAAATAAATAAAAACATGCATACATAAATTTAAAATAATATAATAAATATTAAATAATAAATACAATAAATCCAAATAAAATTAAATGAATAAATAAATACAAATAAAAATGGGAAAAAAAAACAAAATAACAATTAAATAAAAGCATGCATACATCAGACTTTCTGCATTGGAAGATGGCCTGGGCCGCCTCTCGAGGGTCCATCACCTCACGCGGGTGCTTGGGTGACGTCGCCGCCTCGTCGTCCTGGAACCTCTTGATGTGAGTGAACGCCTCCTCTACCGCCACCACCAGTCTGGGAGGAGAAAACACAACAGAATATAAGAGTCAGGGACATCAGATGAACTTCATGGAAACATGTGCAGGTCACAATTCACTCCAAAAATACAAATAAAAAACAAAACAAAATTTTTTATAAAAAATTAAATAAAAATGCATTAATAATATAATAAATATGAAATAAATACAAATCAAAATTTAATAATTAAAAATAATAATAAAAATAAATAAATAAAAACATGCATACATAAGACTTTCTGCATTGATTATTTTCATAACATTTTCTTTTTTTAATACAATGAGTTTCATATATTCATTAGATTGTCATTAATGCAACAGTAATTTTTCACTTTTTTTTTTGGTTTGTGACATTCACCCAGATATTCACGATTTATCAGGATCTATTTCTTCATGGAAGCATGTCCAGGTCACAATTCACTCAAAAAAACAAAAAAATAAAAAAATAAAATATACAAATATAAAAAAAGAAAAAAAAATAATATAATAAATAGAAATTAAAAAAATGAATAAATAAATACAAAAAAAAGAAAAAAACCCCCAAAAGAATAAAAATTAAATAAAAACATGCATACGTAAGATTTTCTGCATTGATTATTTTCATAATTAAACAATTTCCATCTAAATTGATCAATACAATGAGTTTTATATATTCATTAGATAATTTTTAGTAATTTTTTCACTTTTTCTGGCTTGTGAGATTCACCCAGATATTCATGATTTATTCATGAGCGTTTTTCTTCAGGACTCTGACCTGGCCTTGCGTTTTCTGACCCTGCGGTCCATCTCGGCCTCCTCGTAGTAGTATTCGTTATGAGAGTTGTCCCGTCTGTGTGCGGCGGCGGCGATCATCGCGCGAGACTGACCCGTCGAGTTATTGGTGCTGTTATCTGGAGAGGAAAGCAGTGGAAATAAACACAGGCTTCTCTCTCGGTCTCTCTCAATCACTCTCTGTGAAAAGGAAACCAAGCCAGGATGACAAAAAAGGCTGTGACATGGGAAAGATGGGGTGTACCTTCTCCCAGGGAGTACACCTTAAATCCAGACTTCTTCTTAGACAGGATGGACTTGGGCAGGTTGAGTAAAGCAGGGTTGTAGACTGGGAAATCAGGAGAGTTGTCCCGTCTGTGTGCGGCGGCGGCGATCATCGCGCGAGACTGACCCGTCGAGTTATTGGTGCTGTTATCTGGAGAGGAAAGCAGTGGAAATAAACACAGGCTTCTCTCTCGGTCTCTCTCAATCACTCTCTGTGAAAAGGAAACCAAGCCAGGATGACAAAAAAGGCTGTGACATGGGAAAGATGGGGTGTACCTTCTCCCAGGGAGTACACCTTAAATCCAGACTTCTTCTTAGACAGGATGGACTTGGGCAGGTTGAGTAAAGCAGGGTTGTAGACTGGGACATCAGTGTAGTAGTGATCCAGAACCCACACCGCTGCTCGCTGGATGCTGACAACACACACACACACACACACACACACACAACTTCATTTATAGCATTACTTACTGCTTTATGCCAGGGATGCACGATCAATTGAAATAAAATACAAATAGCAATATGGCTTAGTGCTGTTATCAAATCGTCAAAGCGGCATTTTAAGGAAATAAATGTGCACACTGTAAAAAATTGTAATGAAAAGCATTTACAAATCAACAAATAAGAAACACATGGTCTCCCGGCGGTTTTCTGCCAAAATAATAATAAAAAAAACCTTGATAATTAACGTTTGAAAACATAGAAAGACAGCCAGAAATGTTTCATTTTACAATTGTATTTTATTTTTTATTTAATATTATAGAACGGATAGTTCCGGTCCTTGATTCTGATTGGCTGAGCCGCATTCGAAGCTGTTGTAAATTACTCTACAAACATACACCTTTGTTTACTTCTGTGTGTTGCTCGGCAACCACTTTGTTGCAACCACAACTGATTCTGAGGAACTACATTGTTTGGTGGAAGAATACTGTTTTTATTAATATCATTACACTTTATTTGCTCTGTTTTATTTTGTTAAACCTTACTACGTATATGGAATAGCCGTTTTATAAAAGCAATAACCCCCGTGAAGCCGTGGTTTACAATGAATTTATAACAGCTTCGCGTCGTGCCTAACAACGCCCCTTAGCTGTTATAAATTCACTGTAAACCACGGCTTCACGGGGATTATTGCTTTAATATTAATCAATAATAATAATAATAATAATAGTGTACAAAGAAGCACAGAATATCTGGAGCCTAAAAAAAAAAATCTATTTTTATCAGGGAAAAAATAAAAAGAATAATCACTATTAGATTTTTCCCGCACAAATCATGCGTTATTTCCACTACATGTTGCTAAAATAGAGACAGCAGCACAAAAGGAAGCCGACTGACAAACAAAAGCATCAGGATCCTGCAAAAACACAATCAAGCTGCATTTACACTTCAATCGGTTTGATTTCTGCTACATTTTCTTGCGGATTGCGGCTTGTTGCACGTGAGAAAACAGCAAATACAATATTTGCATCCGATTTTGAACATTTTTGAAAACATCAGACCCTAAGCGCATATGTGACCCTGGAGCACAAAAGCAGTCTTAAGTCGCTGGGGTATATTTGTAGCAATAGCCAACAAATACATTGTATGGGTCAAAATGATTGATTTTTCTTTTATGCCAAAAATCATTAGGATATTAAGTAAAGATCATGTTCCATGAAGATATTTTGTTAATTTCCTACTGTAAATATATCAAAACTTAATTTTTGATTAGTAATATGCATCGCTAAGAACTTCATTTGAACAACTTTAAAGGCGATTTTCTCAATATTTAGATGTTTTTTTGCACCAAGCAAAGCTTATTTATTCAGCTTTGAGATGCTGTATAAATCTCAATTTCAAAAAATTTACCCTTATGACTGGTTTTGTGCTCCAGGGTCACATATATATCTAAACACATTAGCAACTCAATGGGGATTGTTCATCACTGTTACACATCAGAGCGCCTAGATCTCAATTACAATCATCAGCTGCCGTATGCTCATTCATGACAGGCTGCATGGATGGGCAGGGAGTTTTTTGCCCAGAACAGAACCATACCGCCAAACCAAACTTTATGCTAAGTATCTATCATTTTGACGATAGTGGTCCTGACAGACTGTGCATTAATTTCAAGGATTTCCTCAGCAATCCTTCCTCGTAACAAGTTCAGTCACTAACCTGAGGTGGCCCACGCTGTAGAAGCGGCTGGCCCCGTCGGTGGTGCGAACCACTTTGAGGCAGAAGGCTGGTCTGAGCTGCCTGACCTCCAGCAGCACGAGCGCCAGATACTGGATGAACAGCAGCGCGTCTACCAGAGAGACGGCGTATCCCACGATGCCCCTGTAGTCGCGCTCTCGCGGCTCCAGCACCCGCACGCCGTAGAAGAGCCAGTACGAGGCCACGAAGAGGAAGACCAGCGCCATCAGGAGGCAGCGGAAGACGAAGAAGCGCGGCAGCGAGGCACGGGGCGGCCGCAGGAACAGAGCCCAGGACGAGATGAGCAGCACCAGCAGCTTGAAGGCCAGCGAGACGTAGAGGCCCTCGCAAGGGGTCCCGCAGGGCTCCAGGGAGTCGCGCCACAGCAGCTGGGGCAGCAGCAGGAAGGCCAGCGGCGTCAGGAGCGCGAACAGACCCAGAACGCCGCTCAGGACGGGCCCCGCGTAGCGACGGCACTCCAGCGGAGACGAGTCCTCCAGCTCCTTAGACGCCCGCGTCAGGTCCTCGTTAGACACGCTGTGCTCGGACGTCCCGGTCACAACCGTGGTGGTCTCGCCCCAGTTATCATCCTGACGAGAGACGCACAGGAGTCACATGCAGCGCTGCTTTTGTGGATTAAAACCAGTACAAATCATGTCGGATTACTGGATAAAGCTGAGATAAATTACATGAGAAACTTATTTCAGATAGTTGCCAAGGCAACATTTCTAATTTTAACTTAAATTACTAAAATTAATAAAACCGCTAAACAGAAAAAAATAATTATAAAAAAATAATACAAAAATTGCAAAAGAATATAAAATGACTGAAATGCCCACTAAAATTAAAATAAATACAACAATAAAATAATGAAAAATAATTGAAAGAGCTGGTAACTGTAACCCTGGCAACTAACCAAAATAAGTTTAAGCTAAACTTAATTTATTAAAAGAGATAGAGTTATTTCAGTTAGTCGAGGCAGCATTTCTAATTTTTAAATTAAATTAATAAAATTAATAAAACAGCTAAATAGAAAATAAAATAAAGAATACAAAAACTTACAAAAATGACAAAAGAATATAAAGTGACTGAAAAGTCCACTAAAATTAAAGTAAATAAATAAATACAACAATAAAATAATGAAAAATAATTGAAAGAGCTGGCAACTAAACAAAATAAGTTTAAGCTAAACTTATTTTATTAAAATTAATAAATCAGATAACATGGCGGAAAAAAAAGAAAATAAGAAAAAATTAAAGAAAAAACAACAACACTTATTTCAGTCAGTTGCCGAGGCAAAATTTCTAATTTTTTAATTAAATTACTGAAATTAATAAAACAGCTAAATAGAAAAAATAAAAAAAGAATACAAAAAACTACTTACAAAAATGACAATATAACAAAACGAGTGAAACATCCACTAAAATTACAACATTTTAAATACAACAATAAAATAATTAAAAATAACTGAAAGAGCTGAACTAAAATAAGCATTAGATGAAAAACTTTTAACTTAAAAAATCATTAAACCGCAGCCTTGGCAACTAACCAAAATAAGTTTAAGCTAAACTTATTTTATTAAAATGACTAAATCAGATAACATGGGAAATAAAGAAAATGTAAGAAAAAATTAAGAAAATTAAAAGGAAAAAACTTACTTCAGTCAGCTCCCAAGTTATGTTTAAATACTAAAATTACTAACTAAAACTGTAATGATGATAAAGATAAATATAAATATTTTTAAAAACTAATAAAAATTACGAAAGCACATACAATTTCTACAACTCAAAAAACAAAAATAAAAGCCAAATAAATATACTATATACATATTAAAACAACACTGGTCACATGGACTGATGCTATGGCACTTTTGTTGTACTTTATATTCATTTCGGTGCCAGACAAGTACTCACTGTTCATGAAGTCATTTTATTTTATTTTTTATTACATTTTATTCTAAAGCATAAAGAAAATGCACTATTTTAGGAAACAATATTTTTGTACAGTGACATTCATGACACATTTTCCACTATATTTATGAACATAACACCATTAAAAACAACATACTGACCAACGTGCTTTACAAAAATCAATACAGAGCTAGAAAATATAATAATAATAAAAGAGAGTAGACAAACATCTTCAAACAAATCTCTACAGCTGGTCGAACGCCAAAGAAAAGAACTGTTTTTAACTTAGATTCGATGTGACCTGATCTTTTACTTTTGAGGGGTTTTTTGGTGCATTCTTCTCAATGGTGGTTCTCCTTCATGCATACAGTAAGTGAAATGATTTCCAAACACACACTCTTTGTCCGTGTGTGTCTTCTAGCAGCGTGCACTGACCCGGTCATCCAATTAATGACAGAATTTTCATTTTTGGGTGAACTAACCCTTTAAACTACCACTCTACCACAAAAAAACTTTTTTTAGCCAGAATCCATTACATTGATCAAAAGTGAAAGAAGGACATTCATTAAGTTACAAAAGTTTTTTTTTTTCTTGAGTAAATGCTGTTCTTTTGAACTTTCTATTCATCAAATAATCCTGAAAAATAAAATGTAGCAAGATTTCCACAACAATATTCATCAGCACAACATATCAAATCAGCATATTAGAATGATTTCTGAAGATCATGTGATAAAGAAAATGCACTATTTTAGGAAACAATATTTTTGTACAGTGACATTCATGACACATTTTCCACTATATTTATGAACATAACACCATTAAAAACAACATACTGACCAACGTGCTTTACAAAAATCAATACAGAGCTAGAAAATATAATAATAATAAAAGAGAGTAGACAAACATCTTCAAACAAATCTCTACAGCTGGTCGAACGCCAAAGAAAAGAACTGTTTTTAACTTAGATTCGATGTGACCTGATCTTTTACTTTTGAGGGGTTTTTTGGTGCATTCTTCTCAATGGTGGTTCTCCTTCATGCATACAGTAAGTGAAATGATTTCCAAACACACACTCTTTGTCCGTGTGTGTCTTCTAGCAGCGTGCACTGACCCGGTCATCCCCGCGTGTGCTCTCGGCGTCCAGCAGCGGCTCTCCAGGGGCCTGGATGGTCACAGACTTGTCTCCTCTGCTGCTGCTGTCTCTGCTCTTCGAGCGATGCCTGTCTCTCCGCTCCCTGAACCACACGGGACACACCAGGAGTCACATGACACAGAAACTCTTTACACCCAAGCCACATACATTTGAACAGATATTCACATAGAAAACAGCTACTTTAAATTGTAATAATATTTCACTGTTTTACTGTATTTTTGATGAGCAGAAAAGAATAATTTCTAAAACATAAAAAACAAAAACATCTAAATAAGTTGTGCTCCACATGAAGCAGCTGACTGAGATCTTCAGGAGCTCTTGATAATCACAGGCAGGTGTGTTTGACTGAACTCTGCAGGTAAGCAGATCTCCAGGACTGAATAAGCAGGAATAATTTCGTACGTGTATGTGATCTGCGTGTACCTGTGTTTGCGAGAGCTGCGTGAATGTGAAGACTTGTAGGAGTAGCCCGAGTACTGCGACTCGTTGTCCATGTCTGGGGCCGGTGGGCGGGGTTTGTGGGCCCCAGCTCCGCCCCTGGAGCGCTCTGTGGCTCCGCCCAGCCGAGTCTTGCGCTCCGAGATGGATTTGGACGACAGGGTCAGCGGCAGCTTCAGCAGTTCCACTTTACTCCTGAGAGAATCTATCTTGGAGGCTGACGGAGAGGAGAGGACGGACCTGTGAGGACAACTACGGAGCATCAGCATCCCAGCCATCACTGAACGCTTGAACATCTCACACAGGTTCAACTCAGACCCCAAACACCCGGTTCAGGGTCTCGACAGCGCATTAACTCTTTCCCCACCACTGACGAGTTATCTCGTCTTTTAGAAGAAAACGCTTCCCCGCCAAAGACGAGTTTTTACGGCTTTTCATGTTTTCACTGTTATACACTCGGGGGCGCTATTACACATCTTCTGAACGAGTACAAAAAAAAAAAGAATGCTTTAAGCTAGAATAAAACTGTTTGTTTTGTTTAAAAGTAGAGGCTCTGATCTTTATTTTGGTGTATTGCATATTCAAATATTCATACAGCAAAATATACTGGAGGCCATCGAATTTTAGTGAAAATCATCAAAATCGCTGGCAACTTTTTTTCAAAAATGCTGGCGGGGAAAGAGTTAAATGCAATATTTACATCAGGGCTGTACAATTATCAAAATATCACAAATGTACAAAATTGTGATATGATATTGCGATATGATCACAACAGCTTCAAAAAATAAATAAATAAATCCGCTCAAGTTATATGTAACCTGCAGGCATCAAAGAGGAAAAACTCAATATAATCTAAATTGATTTTACACACGTCACGTGATTTAACCTTCCTGTTCAAAAACTGAGTACTGAGACTTTTGTGTTTGGGTCAAATTTATCCAAACTGGTTTCCATGTAATTTGCCAAAAATCTACACTGAAGTGCAAATAACTAGTGCATTATGTTAGTAGTATTCATTGCTATTTGTACTGCAAATCCTTGTAAGGATAAAATTAATTTCAGACACTTCTTTTCAGTGCTGCAACAGACTAGTAATTGAGATCCAAAAACCATTTGACAAGCATTTGACAGATTTTGTTTTTGACTCCGTAAATCGACAAAGAAACAGCTAATTTTTCTTGGACAATTGAGAAGACAAGTCTCAGTTTCGAAGAATCTTTGTGTCTTTGCATTTCATATTTTAGTGTTTGCCAAGCTGCAATTAAAGTTTTCTGTTTGCTTTACCTGACTCTCCAGTGTTTTTTAACGCACTGATTTTTGCGAAACTGCATGCAAGCCAATAGGGCTCGATATAACCCCAATACCAAATCTGTCATTTTTGTACAGCCTTTCCAAAACGCATCTATGTGTTGAAACTTTGCATGCACATTCATGACCCTAAATGAGAAATAATCACCAAATTTCCAGAAGAAATTAATAGTTTAACCAGCATTTCGAGCAGTTTGAACGTCAAGCATAGGTCAAAATCACCCCAACACAAGAGGAGGGTATATCGCGGTTTCCTTCAATATAATGCATCCCTAATTTACATTCATATTCAAACCCCAAACCCAACACTTGACCTCCATGTAAAAACATCGGGCTTCATTTGTGAAACACAGGCTGCGGAAATGGTATTTAAATCATTCTCACGTAAACTGTCTCATTCAATTAATCACAACAATTCAGGCAACAGCGATTTTCCGCAGACATTCGTTCTGCTCATGTGAATGAATGATGCCCATTGTGTTCGAACCACTCACATACACACATTATCAGCATTCCTAATCAATCCGAAATAACTTTAAAGACTGCTGTTGCGCTGAACAGGAATTTCTGAAACACTTTAAGAACATCAAAAAAACTCTAACTAATCTCAGCCGAGCACGAGTACTTCAGCATCTCATAAAAACCCCGTTACTCAACACACATTCCCCGGCCATCGCTTGTCATCTCCACGGCAACTGAGCTTGGCTGTTGCTATGGGAATGAATGTGTGAGGGGTCGGGAGGGGTCGGGAGGAGGGAGGGGGTGTTTCTATGGCCGCCGTATATGAACGCATGAAACGCAAACCAGTGTAAAGAAATAACAGACGTCTATTTTTGCATTAGTTTCATCAACAAACGAGCCGAGTTGTTTTGGCCGTTTCTTAAGTAACGGCTCAATCTGATTATCTAAATAAGAGCCAGCACTCTGCCATCTATTTTTGCTCTTAACGCTCACATTTCTGTCTCCTAACAGGACTCATGTGAGACGGAAACAGACAGTCTGTCTCTTGTGTGTGTGGGCCGTCAGGAGTTGTTTACAGAGCTGATAAGACACCATTTGTCCAGGACGGACTCTGAACATGTGTCACCCATCAGTCTGAGGAGACCTTCAGAGATTCAACCCAACCGTGAATCAAGCGGTGCTGGAATTCATAATGCATTTTTTGGAGTAGTATCATGTTGTTTAGACTACAAGCCAGGTTTTTAATCATCTCAAACATGCTATAACTTATATCCCAAAGCTAATTAGCATCAAGTAGCGCACACACAACATATCAGCTCTTGCACTGCTAACAGAAATCAGTTTGGTTAATGACGGTTAATTCAGTAAATTCATTCACATGCACACACTTTAAATTCGTTTAGACTTGGCGTTTATAGTAAATGTTGATATTAAGGAGTGCCACTATAATTGTGTTCTGTATACAATTAAATGTAAAGGATTTTGTGAAGTGAGGGGAACTGAAATAACGTAAACATTTTGTAAAATCCGACTTCTGTTTTATTTTTTTAATTTTCTCTCAACAATGCAATTTTGACCCGTGCAACTTATCCACGTGTGACTTTTGGAAAATATGGCAATTATTGGGGGACACTTCCTCCAGAGCACTGAGAGAATCGTTCATGAAATCATAAAGTTGAACCAGAATCATTAAATTACTCAAATTATCACAGTTACCACAGCAAGCGCATTCTCGTCTGCCGCTTTAAATTCTCAAGCTCGTTACAGCAGGATTGATTCATTATCTGCAAAAAAAAAATCATTCTGAAAGTGATTCTCTGTGCCGTTATCGTTATAGCTGTAATGTGGACTCTGCTATTCTTTAATATTGAGAACGATTTTTTGAGAACTATATCTTCATCGTTATCTTTATAGTTATCCTCCCTGGTGTGAGCAGGCCTTTAAGGTTGGTCACATTTAATGTTGTTCAATTAATTTTTGCAAGCAAAATCTAGTAATTTCAATAGGAATCCATGTAATGGGCGATTTTACGAAAGATTTCGCAACTAGTCCATGTTGGCCAAGTTCTGCATGATCTGTGATTCATACAATGTTACACTGATAATAGACAATAAACCTTATTTCCATCAAAATCTGTCTGCAACTTTAAACGCGACACCTCCTGGCAACACTTGCGTTTATGTGGGAACCGCTCGTAAACACTTCAGATACAGGTGTGATGAGCAAAACAACCTGAAACTAAATGAATCAGTACATAACCAATAACTAATAGGATGGACAATATTCCAGTTCTAGAAAGAAAAGGGGCTTTCCCAGATAGCACACGTAGCCTACGTCTGCAAGATGTTATGTTCAGATCACTTCATCTGGAAAGCATGTGTACAAACATCTGACAGATGTCTTTAAGATTTGCTGGTTTATGCTGGTCCTTTTGCTGGTTTATGCTGGTCATGTGCTGGTCCGACCAGCTTAAGACCAGCACATGACCAGCTAAGGACCAGCAAAGCACCAGCTTAAACCAGCTCAAACCAGCATCCCAGCTTCAAAACATACCTAACCAGCATATGCTGGTTTTTTCAAATCATAAACATCTTAAAGACATCTTCTAAACGTCTATTTGACCCCAAACCAAGCATCCACATCATACAAGACTGCATCTGAATATATGAATCCAGGATAACTCGACACTGCAGTTTTACTGTAAAGGTGCAGACGTTGATCTGGTATTCGGTGCAGATGCGTTCGGCAGCTGCAGTAATGGGTGTGGAGGTGAGGCGTGGCAGCTGTGATTTATGAACTAACACACCGGTCCCAGGTGTGGATTTGGCCTGCATATACAGTTACCCATTATTCCTGGTCTCATCTGACCTATTTAAACAACAACACAGTTGAACAAACACACATGGTCAAGTGTCACAAGACACATTACAGGCACCAAATGAAGCCTAAAAAAAACACCTACAGTGCACTTTCGTTTATGAAGAATGGAAAGCATACTGTGAATGTCAAACTGTTTTGAAATGAGCGTCCATTGAGTGTTTCAATGCCGTGCTCGGGTTACAGTCTCCTAGGAGACGGCAAAGGAGACATCTGAGCTCATCGCACCGCGCGGGCCTCAAAGCCTCGGACTGGCGGCGTCAATCACCGCCGCGTGACATGCGCGACACCCCCGCCGCCCGCGCCTACGAGAGTCCGAGGCTTTCGGGCCTTCATGCGACCACACTCGACGTGACACAGTAACCTAGATGCAACGTAACCGAACAAAACTAAGAAACAAATATGTCTACGTTCTGCACGTAAATAATAAAGACAATTTACAACAACAAAAAAAACCCCAATAAAATATTAAGTAGAGCAAGCATTTCTTACTGAGGTCTCGCTACGCTTTAGACAGCGAAATACAAACAATGAACAAACAAATCACTTTTAAAACGTGCGAGTTTGTTTTACAAGTATGTACTCAAAATGTGAAAATCACTAAACTCAGATGGGAAAAGTATGCAATTAGTTTAGTTTCGAGGAAAACGCTAACGATTAAAAACAAACAAAAAAAATCCCAAAAGTTACATGTAGTGATTATATGAATGTTTTATGCATTTTATGTACATTATTAACAATCATTAAGTGCAACAGGATCCCGTGAATAATTATCATTAGCGATGCCTGACTGGCCAACGAATCGTTCTATTGAACCGATTCAAAGTGATCATTCAGATGAACCGATTCGCACCACATTCGTAAATCGCTCGACTGCGAGGTAGGTGGTGTGCTGGAATCATAAACACAAACAAGTGTTAAAATAACACTATTTAAAAAGTTAAATATAGATACACCCCAAAAACGTACAAAATCAAACGCAAGAAGACTTCTGGGAGGGAATTCGAACGAAGCGGTTACTGAAACAAATCGATTCACTAAAATGAATCATTACGCTAAATATCACTGTATTGAGACTCATCCAAACAGAAAAAACAACACTTTCTTTCAATTTCAAACTATTAATTGTGGTTACAAAAAGAGATTCAACACATAAAACGTCTTAGACTATAACCGGCTGTACATTTTCTTCCAAACGGCTGAATTTGCGGATCTCTGAACACAAAGAAGAGTCCGAAAGAAGCTGCGAAACAAACCCGCTCCAGCAAAGCTTCATTCAGAAGCCCAGAAAACAATGAGAGCGGATCCTTGAGGTGCATTTAAATGCAAAGTCCACGACAGATTCACGGCCAACTGTTTTACTTCAAACATATCATGCAACACTAGACTGAATATAACATGTAATAGAAACCCATCCAAATGAGATATTAATGATAAAATGTTTTAAAACGGAAGTATAACTGATACTCTCTGCATCCCGCAGATGATACATGCAGCAGCCACTTTCACTCGCCTCTTTGTATCTCTTTTCCCCAGAAGAATAATCCACACGATACAAAAAAAGAAGAAAAAAAATCCCTTTTCTTCATAAACTCACAGTTTGCAGGTGAGTGAAATCCTCCTCTTGCCGAATCGCTTCGGATCAGTGAATGTGAAATGTTCTCTGGCCTGTGGACTCTACTTCGCGTCCGTGTTTTTCTTTTTTCTTCTTCACTCACATATTTCCGTCTCCATTCAAACCTGAGCTGATACACGCCCCGAATGGACGCCCGACTCGACCCGACCTCCCCCACGTTCCTGCTCCGCCTTCCCTCCCTCACACACACACACACTCTCTCTCTCTCTCTCCCTCACACTCTCTCTCTCTCTCTCTCTCTCTCTCTCTCTCTATGGATCCCACAACAATTAAAAAGCAAAAATATACTGTCCCCGTTTTTTAACTCGTAGATAACCACAAGTGAGATTTCAGTGATATTTTACCACTGAACTAGGAAATGTCCCTGGTTTTCATTTCTGAAATCCGGTCACCTTACTGTAAACATATATTTGTTTCTGCTGTAAAGCTGGGCATTTTAACATAGCTATGGGTTTGTCTCGAGCGGCCAGTCGACGAATTGCAGTTTAAGTCACTTGCGTGTTGGATTCAAGAGAGAGAGCGAGAGGTTGCTGCTTGACTCACACACACACACACTCTCTCTCTCCCTCACACACACACACACAAAGGCCGTTTTTGCTGCTGTTCCACTCTCTCTCTCTCACACTCACACACACACACTCTCTCCCTCTCACACTCACACACACACACATAACAAAATATCATATAACTTTTTTAAATATATATATATATATATATAAATGCCATTTTCTTTGATATTAAAAGCTCACAAAAGGTTTCAAACGTGTGCAACAATAGACCGGGGCTAGTTGTCACACTTATACTCCAGTGAATATGTATCTGGTTTCATTCTCCAAGTCAATTTCTGTACTCACACATGCTTTGCGACTCCAAAAAGCTTTTGAACATTTACTAGGGGAAAAAATAAAAATAAAAATAATACATGCATTTAACATATACTATTCCTATAATGGGTTAAGTTGTCACAGACTTCTCAGCAAAATATAAACAGCAGCTTCACAAATTAAGCAAAACGTGATTCATGAAAGAGCTAAGATCTAAAAGGTAACCTATAAACTGTGCTTTTGGCGAACAGAAATAGTAATTCACTGTATAAAATTACAGGATGTAAAAGCATGCGACGGCTTGCCCTGATCTGACATTTATGAAAACACATCAGTTCCAAAAGATCAATAAATCCTCAAATAATTCCACTAAAACTGTCTGACATTAGCCTTTTAAGAAATAATATTATATATCCGTACACCAAAAAACTAAAACAAGCAAATTCAATACAAACTGCATTCCTGTACTCACCTTTATATATAAAATGCTTCTGAATTGCTAAAAACTATTAGTTTTCACACTATATATCATTAGTGCTCACAACAATATTGACAGATATCGATTTTCATGCTTCAATCTGTTTTCAAAGGCCATATCCAATTCCAAAGCAGCTTTTCATTCCCCATCAGAGATAAAGTTACTGGAATGTGAGAAGAAAATCAGTCCGGACAGGTTTTGAATATGAGAAACCTTCCTTAAAATTCCCCACCAAAAACACACTGCACGGTTGTTGTTTTTTTAAACATTTTTAATTTCACAAAACAAATGAGTTTTTTTAACACGGGTTTTCGTTTTCCTTCTGTGCGTCTAACAATCTCGCCATTTTTAAAAAGAGGAAGAGAAAATAATTTACACATCTTTTCGCTTGTCATATCTACAAAAAATAAAATTAAAGAAATGACTAGAGCTTTACAGGAAATGAACATATAAAACAGGCTGTCAACTATATTACACGAGTCAATGTCAATAAAAATAAAAACAAACCTTTACGTACAGTAGTTCGCACGAGCATGGGTTTCTTCGTTTCTTCAGCGTACAAATTGCCGAGCCGTTGACGAGTATGAATGAATGTAGAACGATGGAGGAATGAGGCAAGAAACCAAAGTCGAGAAGGAAACGCACGGGAAAGAGTTAAAGCTAACGAGAGAAATCACATCTACATTTCTCCACCTGAGTTAACAGTAGTTATCCATACAAGCAACCGCCGCCGAATTCAATCCGCGTTAAAAACGTTCTGCAGTCACGCATAAACTCGCAAAAACAATTATTAAAATAAAAAATAAACAAAACAAACTTAAAAGGAGGTGAGGTAACAATCCTCCTTTGGCAGGTTAGGTGTACGAATTAAACACTTATAAAGACGCTCGTTTTTCAAACGCAAAGTTGCGTTTTTTTTATTTTTTATTATTAGTTCCCGATCCCTTCATTTGTGTTTCGAGCACCCGTTGAGCTACGAATTAACTACCGCAAACAGTGAGCGACAAAAGTTCACAGTATTTACACGTAATGCAAATGTGTCAGCTTGCAGGTCACATGACATGATGTCAGAATTCATAGACACGCCCCTTTTTCCCCCGTTACGATATAAACGGGAGTCCAGTTACGAACTGTGCGATAGTGTTAAACTGTGCGTAGAAACCGAACAAACGTACGTTCATTTGATATTTGAGCACAAATCTTCAAAACAAAACCTTCACCTTTTTTCGTTTTCCTTCCTTTTTTTTTTTTTCGCATAGTGTTACGCAATGAAATACAAGCTACGATATTAACGAACGAACAATGATTTCGTGAGACATCCTTATTCGCCCCCTCCCCCTCTTGTGTATTTCCACAGGGGTCCCAGTGCAAAAGAACCTGAATTTGTCAACGCAGTTTATCTGTAAATGGACGCGGCTCGCGATATACGCGGCCGAAACGTCGCCCGTTTGTATCCACGAGTTTCCTGACGAGAAACAGACGAACAGCAGGTAAAGTGCTGGGTTTCCTTCGCGGGACAGAGTCATGTCTTCAGCCGCGCTAGGTCACGTTCCACTTGCGTTTCTCACTTCCTGTTCTTCGCGCATCTCTTCACAATTACGCTCTTCGTCAATAACATCTCATTCTCTCTCTCTCGAATGCGCTACTACTTTCTTTTTCCTCCTTTCTTTCTCAGCGCTGGCCGAAGGGTCGTCCGTCCCGAGACACGAATTTCTGATTGACACAAACACATAATTTAGCCTGGATGGTGCTTCCAGGCGCAAGGCATGCTGGGAAGGGGCTACATCACAGAGTGCGGAGTGTGTGTTTGCGCGAGATGAAAGTCCTCTATCAGGTCCAGTGTAAACCGTCAGAAACCAGTGGACTGGATTTCGGGCTGAGCTGGTTCTGTTGAGACGCCCTCTTTACCTGAACGAACAACACACAAATATTAAACATAACACGGAATCTGCAGACTTTATGAACATTTCTGTTCTGGAAAATGGATTTAAACATGCTAAAGTGTGTTAAAAACAGCACTAAACTCTAAAGGCCGATTCACACCGAGCGCAAAACGATTAATCGCCTTCTGCTAATTCACGCCTGCACACTAGGTGGTGCCAACAACAATGCATTTTTCATCAGATATGCAATTCATATATGGATTTAACATCATCTGCTGCTCAACAGCATTAAATTAAGACAAATACAGTTTGGTTCCACACCAGAAACACAAACTATCTATAATGCTTACAATAATACATATTAAATAGAGGCACAATTAGCTAAATCTATGTGATTATTAATGTTTTTGCTTAAAACCCACTTTAATACTTGTAATAACGTCCGCTTTTGACCTAAAGTGGATTTTGATCTATAATAGTCAGACATGCCTTCTTTGCATGTTTTATAATTGATTGAATGCTACACCCACATATCATCCGTCATAAACATCCTTTATTGTTATAAAAATACCATGAGCTTCATAAAAAAAAAAAAACACATACAGGAAATATTTCTTCACAATCATGTCTATTTGCGTTCATATTTCATGTGTAGAAAAATGTTTCAATTTTTTTTCATACAGAAGGGCAGGAGATATGATCACATGATTGACCCACTTTAAGCTGCCCAACATCACAGATCTTTACAGCTCCAGAGTGAGGAAAAGGGCTGGAAAAACCACCCTCACACCCAGCTCACTCCCTCTTTGAGCTGCTGCATAAGAACAGTTTCCCCCCGCAGGCCATATTCAGCCTGAACAATTAAAAATCATAACTGACACTTTTATACATAGTATCTGGTAATTGTATATTGTTAAATACATAAACGGTACACTTGTAAATAACATATCTGTAAATTCATTTAAACAATTACATGTTTTTTTCTCTATACTTCTATTTCTGTATATAGTGCATTATTTAGTTTTCTGTTTGTCTTATATTAGTGTTATTTCATCTTTACTGTGTCACTCTATGTATGTCTGTACGTTCTTCTGCACTGGAAGCTCCTGTCGCCAAGTCATATTCCTTGTGTGTGTAAACATACTTGGTAATAAAGCCCTTTCTGACAGATCTGAGCACGCTCGCACACGTGGAAGAAAACGGACAGCGCTCTTCAGATCACATAATCAGTGGAGATTTAATAGAAATGATATTCTGTATAAAGAACATGTGAGAATAGATCTGTTCTCAGATACCAATGATAACAAGAACTCAGCATCCACTCTCTTCTTCGGTGTTTGTTTACTCTGGTTTTCGAAACACTCGCACCCTTTTGTGCAACAGCAGCTGCTCCGGACACGTGATCTAAGCTCAAATCTCATTGGACGGCCCGTTTCATCGCGGAGCGACGGGGGAAAAAAAATCGACACAAAAAATGATTCGTTTTGATCGTGCCTGGTGTGAACAGCCCCACAGGGATCTACTGTTTTGATTCAAAAGCGTCTTCGCGTTCAGTGTGAAAAGGCCTTTAAACATCAGTTTTCCTCACCATCTCCAGCTCCGCGGTCCAGTGATGGCATTCGGACCGCTGTGGGAGGCTTGTAGACAAGATCGCTTGATATTTTATCCACAGGAAGGGGCTTTCTTAACTTCTTCAGGAGTGTGTAGTGATCGGCTTCAATGTCCTACAACATCAGACAGAGAGATATCGTCGAGCCAAAGTCGAGTACAGTAGAAAAACCATTAGGCCTATGGGATGTCCCCACTTTTCACAAAAACAAACCTGTGTGTGTGTGTGTGTGTGTGAGATGTGTGTGTGTGTGTGAGTGTGTGCGGTGTGTGTGTGTGTGAGGTGTGTGTGTGTGTGTGAGTGAGTGAAGTGTGAGTGAGGTGTGTGTGAGTGAG
>NW_015646344.1:707038-738785 GCF_001515625.1 Sinocyclocheilus rhinocerous | reverse complement strand
GATGTGTGTGTGTGTGTGTGTGTGAGGTGTGTGTGTGTGTGTGTGTGAGTGTGTGTGTGTGTGTGTGAGTGAGTGTGAGATGTGTGTGCGAGTGGTGTGTGTGTGTGTGTGTGTGTGTGTGAGTGTGAGATGTGTGTGCGAGTGGTGTGTGTGTGTTTTACCCGCAGGTGCTGCAGTTTCCTCATCAGCTCCTCCATGGTGCTGAAGATCTCGTCCACGTTTTTGATCACATGTCGCTGGACGCTTGGCTGTGATTGGCCGAGTCTTTCCCTGTGACTCAGGGTCTCAGTCAGTGATTGGTCTGTTGGAGAGAGGCAGGGCGTCTCCTGTTCCTCTTCCTCACTGATGAAGGACATGTCTGGAGTCTGCTGGATGTTGTGAGACGCGTCGGAGTCTTTGAGCTCGTCTGTGCTAGTCTCATATCCTCAATTTGAAGCTGTTCCACATTTTGGCAGTGCTGTGTGTGCGTGTGTGTGTGTGTGTGAAAGACAGCGAGTGTGTGTGTGTGTGTGTGAAAGACAGCGAGAGAGTGTGTGTGTGTGTGTGTGTGAAAGACAGCGAGTGTGTGTGTGTGTGTGAAAGACAGCGAGAGTGTGTGTGTGAAAGACAGCGAGAGAGTGTGTGTGTGTGTGTGTGAGTGAAAGACAGAGAGAGAGAGAGAGAGAGAGAGAGAGAGAGTGTGTGTGTGTGTGTGTGTGTGTGTTTTGTGGAGAAGTAGCAGAGAGAGAGAGAAGAGAGAAGCGTGTTAAATCACATAAGCTTGATCACAGTGAGCTCTGAGCACATGCAGAGAGACAGACAGAGACAGAGGAGAGAAGAGACAAACGCTTCAATTCTCTGAAAACAGAGAGGGAAATCAAGAACATTTCCGTTAATCAAAATAAAGCAGAAATAAATGTAAACTGAACACTGGATGATAAATGTGATTATAATCACTGTGTTATATGATCATCATATAACATGGTGGCGAGCTTTTACCTTTCCTCACCACCTGAACGGGCGACTGCAGCGCCTCCACAGGCGGAGCTTCTACAGACTCCTCCCCCCACTGGCTGGGCCTCTCACTGGGGGCGGGATCAGAGAACTCCGCCCCCGCTCCGTCTGTCAAAGGACTCCTTTCATTGGCAGTCTCATTTGTGGGCGTGTCATCTGAATCCTGACTCCACCCATCCTCCAGGTCTCTGAAGATCAGCTGCCGGAGGGTTTCCACTGAGAAAACAAGACAAAAATGTTAACTTTTAGAATCACTTAGTAGCAAACAAGATATTCAAGAGCAGAACTGTGTTGTATGTTTTGTTTTATAAGTTATATGTGCAAAACAGCTGGTACTGACTTTTGGATGGACAGAAAATCTCTTCACAAAACTATTTTAGCTGCTGACTTCAAGTGTTTTCAGAGTTATTCTAGTATTATTTATTTATATACTAATTTATTAATATTTAGAATTACATTGTATTTTTAGTTTAGGTTTTAGTCATTTTTATTCGCTATAATTAGCCCTTTTTTAAATAATATTTAGCTTTGGCATTTTTTTCAGTTCTAGTCATTTTAGTACTTCAAATTTTTTTAAAGTTTGTCCATTTAATATGTATATTTATTACTTTAAGCTTTATTTCAGTTAACAAAAATATATATTAATAATAGTTTTTTGTTGTTTTGTTAACATTTATTATTTTAGTTTATTTGGCTTCATAACGGGTGTTTGGTTCCAGCTTTCTTGGCGAGAAACAAGCTGAAACAGCATAAAAGAGCAATTTAGAAACCTATATAAGGCTTCCTTCAGACAAAAGCTTGCTTTAGATGAAAACATTTGATTCAGGGTTCAATCTTCATTTCAGATTGACATACCAGGGTTTCGAATTCAAGACTTTTTAAGACCATTTTTAAGACCTGCACAAATAAAATTAATACCATATGAGCGGGGTAGAGCAATGTCTATAGTAACATATTAAACTGTAAAGCGTGATTTACAGTTCAGATACAGGTTTTCAAAAAAAAACTAAAAAAGTTTTATAAAATGATAAACTTCACATTTCAGCCTTTAAACCATTTATAAGAAAATGGATCAAAGTATCAATTATTATATTAACTTAAACAATTATTATATTCATTAAAAAAAAACACTGATTTTCGATTTGGTCTGAAAAAAAACAGCAGACGGGCTTAATGAAAATGCAAATGCATTCTCTCCCAGCAGGTGGCGCGTTTGGAGCAGCAGAAATATAGTGAATACAGCGGTTTCCCTGACTTTGAAATGTGCAGCGCTCATGAAGCTTATTTATTCAGCTTTCAGATTATGCATAAATCTCAATTTTGAAAAATTGACACTTCAGACTGGTTTTGTGGTCCAGGGTCACATTTAATGAAGTCACACATTAAGCCGTATAAATTCTCGTCTTCCCGTCCCCAAATTTAAGACCTCCTGAAATCATAATTAAGACTTTCTTGTACCATTTAAGAGTTTTTATTACCTTAAATTTGACAACTAAATGTACGACTTTTCAAGGACCTGCGGAAACCCTGCATAAAACAAAACAAAGCAACAAACTAGCAAGCGAACACAATGGCTCACCGTCCTGAAGAGCAGCTTCGGCGACAGCAGCTTTGGTTCGGAGTGACCCGACTCTATCCTGATGACGGCGTGCGTCCGATCCGTCTGTCAGTGTGAGAGCACTTTCATCATCACTGGCAGAGTCCCGCTCCAGACACACGGACGACTCCGACGCATCTGACAGACACGGGGGAAATTATGTCATGCTCGTCTTATGCATATCTTACTTCTGCAATGTGACATTTCTGAGTCGAACAGTACAGGAAACGTCTGAGCTTAGTTGTGCAAATTAATGCATTTTGATGAAATATTACAGAAACCTTCAGATTAATGTGCACTGCTGAAATGCGCACAGTAAGAATGGGAACAATTACAAGAAAACCACAATGTCTAAAATCTTCAGACAAGTCTTTCAAATGAATAATAACATTACTGTGTAAAATAACTGTTCATTTCAGCAGTTTTGCACACGTTTCATTTGCTGTTTTTATTAAATGTGTATAAATGCATTATGTACTACTGTTTGAAAGTGTTTATAAAAGCTCACCAAGGCTGCAAAAATACAGTAAAATTGTGAAATATTTTTACAATTTAAAATAACTGTTTTTTTTTGTGAATCTCTGTTAAAATGTAATTTATTTCTGTGATCAAAGCTGAATTTTCAGCATCATTGCTCCAGCCTTCAGTGTCACATGATCTTCAGAAATCATTCTAATATGCTGATCTGCTGCTCCAGAAACATTTCTGATTATTATCAATGCTGAAAACACACTGACTCTCATTTTCTGTGGAAACGGTGATGCATTTTATTTTCCAACATTCTTTAATGAATAGAACGTTCAAAAGAGCTTCATTTATTTGAAACGTGCAATGTTCTAAATGTCACTTTTGATCCATTTAATGCATCCTTGATGGAAAACAGTCAAAACAAAAAAATCATATCGACAGCAAACATTTGAACGGTAGTATATATGCTGTCTGGGGGCAAAAACAAAAGTGTTGCGTTTATAATTTTGTTCAGTTTATTTGTAATTCCCCCCTCATATGTCGACCACTTCACACACGGCTCTTACCTAACGGATTGGCAGATGAACGCGCATCTGAGGACCTGAAACAGAGCAGACGTAAGTTGATCAGAAACTAGTCATGATATGGCTGTAGTTTTCAGTGTTTGTGTGCTGATGGTGTGACGTACGGCACTGGCGATCCTTGTTTGCTCGATCCCGCTCCTTGAGTCGCTGCAGCGATAGTCTTTTCCAGCAGATCTTTCCAACTGTGAGGAAACATAAAAGAATAAAGAAAGCTCCCTGATCATTCACACAAGCAGCCAATGAGGACCGAGTGGAGACTCACGTGTTCTTCTCCGACGACGTCCCGGCCACCAGCTCATAGATCTGACTCTCTGACGTGCTGATCACGTACAGCGCTTTATTGTCTGCAAGACGGAAACGAGTTTGTTACATATTTTAAAGCAACTCTGAATCTTCTCCATCCGTTTTATTTAAAGTACGCTCAGTGAACGTTTCCACTCTCACCGGTCGCAACCAAGCGGACGAGGGCGGAGTCGAGGCGAAGGATGGGGCAGAAGGGGATCTTGAGGTCTGGAGCAGCGCCCAGCGAGCGAGACGGACAGCGCAGCAGGAGCCGCTCGTCTGCAGCCCTCTGAAGAAGCACCAGCAGATCCGAGAGCAGCAGCGCCTGCACCTCTGAGACATTCACACACCACGCAGCGCTTAGAAAACCATTACACGCTTCCAGCTCATCTATGTGCTATTATAGTTAACTAAAACCATAAAAAACATTCCTTAACGACAATAAATAAACGTTAACTGAAATAAAATATAATAAAAAAACTACTTAAACTTATTTTATTTCAGGTATTTCCCAAGGCAACATTTAGTTTAACTTGACGTACTAAAATAATTAAATCTAAAACAGAGATTTTATCAATACAAATTAATTATACTAATTATTATATAGTTATAAAAAATTAATAGATATGTATTGTTGGCTATTGCTACAAATATACCCCAGCGACTTAAGACTGCTTTTGTGCTCCAGGGTCACATATATTTTTATATATAAACTGTACATCTAAAAGTCAACATAGGAAACTGCCTTTACAAAAATGTGCATTACCGCATTTTACTGTAGCAAAAACTCCTATATTAATAATGCATTTTAGCAGACACTATGGTAACTATGGTGATTTTGAGTTAATTGCATTTTGATTCTGTCCATGTGCGTCACACGTCTTTACCGATGGCTTTGTCTTTGCTGACTTTCCACGTGAGCGGCCCCTCATGGATCATCCTCTTAGTGGTGAGATCCAGATTCTGAGAGAGAACCGACAGCATGAAGAGCGGTGTTACTGTCAGTGATGAGGGAGCGTCGTGAAGGACCGTGAACGGCTCGTACCTTGAACTGTGCTGCGACGGGATTGGCCAGCCGCCCCAGAGGCGTCAGGTCCAGCCTGCGCTGGTATTGGCCGAGCCGATGCCGGTGCTCCGTCTCCCTGACGACCTCATTAACAGCCTGCAGTATCCCACGGCAACGGGCCTGTGCTCTCTGAAGCAGCTGCAGGTCCGGAGACGCCGCTTATAATATTGAGAAAGATTATTACAATTTAAAATGTTTTCTATTTGAATATCTGTTAAACTGTAATTTATTTCTGTGATCAAAGCTGAATTTTCAGCATCATTACTCCAGTCTTCAGTGTCACATGATCTTCAGAAATCATTCTAATATGCTGATTTATTGCTCGAGAAACACTTCTGATTATTAGAAAACAGATGTGCTTCCAATATCTTTGTGGAAACTGCGATGTCTCTTGTTTTGCAGGATTCACAGATGAATAGAAAGTTCAAAAGAACAGCATTTATTTGAAACAGTAACATTATAAATGTACGGGCTTGGCCAGCCGCTCCAGAGGCGTCAGGTCCAGCCTGCGCTGGTATTGGCCGAGCCGATGCCGGTGCTCCGTCTCCCTGACGACCTCATTAACAGCCTGCAGTATCCCACGGCAACGGGCCTGTGCTCTCTGAAGCAGCTGCAGGTCCGGAGACGCCGCTTATAATATTGAGAAAGATTATTACAATTTAAAATGTTTTCTATTTGAATATCTGTTAAACTGTAATTTATTTCTGTGATGTGCAGCTGTATTTTCAGCATCATTACTCCAGTCTTCAGTGTCACATGATCTTCAGAAATCATTCTAATATGCTGATTTGCTGCTCGAGAAACACTTCTGATTATTAGAAAACAGATGTGCTTCATATATATATATATATATATATATATATGATATATATATAGATATAGGAGACAGTACATTTGTATCGTATTTATTATTTTATTTTTATTTATTATTAAAATGTTAATTTAAAAAAACACCAATAATATATAGCAGTAACAATATTTTAACCATTAATAATTGAATAAATGCATTTATATTTCATGTTCCAAACTACAGGCATCAAATGATGCTTTCTAAGATCTCTCGTTTTAGCCTGATCGTAAGCCAGCGCTGCGTGTTTCATCACATCCTACTGATCCTAATGTGTGTGTGTTCACTCACTCTCTGTGTGTTTGATGACGTTGTCCAGCAGCAGAGGGTATTTAGTCAAGCGCTGCATCTCAGCCACCAGCAGATCCTTCAGCTGTAACCTGCGGCAGTGAGGACTGGCCTCGCACTCCTGACAGACAGCACACAACATCAACACACAGCCGTATCATCCGTGGATGACCTGGGAAAGCACTGGTGCACGCCTTACCTGTATGAGGTGAGCGAAGCGAGGGTCTTTGCGCCGTTTGCTCTTGATGAGCTCCAGCGCTTGACTCTGCTGACTGCACAGATGAGACACCTGCTCCTCGAACTGATCTCCAGCCTCTCCCTCCAACTACAACACACACATACTGCATGACTCGTACGCTTCGTGAGCAAAAGCATTGCTTTTAAAGGAGCGGTTCACCCAAAAATGAACATTTGCTGACAGTTTCCTCTCCCTCAAGCCATCCAAGATGTAGACGAGTTTGTTAGATTTGGAGAAACGTGTCAGTGCATCACTTGCTCAGCAGTGGATGCTCTGCAGTGAATGGGTGCCGTCAGAATGAGAGTCCAAACAGCTGATAAAAACATCACAATAATCCACAAGTAACCCACAGCACTCCAGTCCATCAGTTAATGTCTTGAGAAGAGAAAAGCTGCATGTTTATGAGAAACAAATCCACCATTAAGGTGTTTTTAACGTTTAAGGCTAATATAATAGTCCATAAGCCATAATAACGCTTCCTCCAGTGAAAAAGTTAATCATCTGTTGTCCTCTCACATCAAAATCCACCAACATATTTGTTTAGAGCTGCTTTGGCTTGTAAACGGGTGCTTGATCTGTGCAGATTTCTCTCCCGATTCAGGAGAAATTAAACTATATTATGGATTATGGAAGCAGAAGTTTGAGGTTAAAAATGTTTCATCTTTTGTCTTCTCCAGATGTTAACTGATGGACTGGAGTGCTGTGGATTACTTGTGGATTATTGTGATGTTTTATCAGCTGTTTGGACTCTCATTCTGACGGCACCCATTCACTGCAGAGGATCAAGTGATGCAATGCTACATTTCTCCAAATCTGATGAAGAAACAAACATCTTGGATGGCCTGAGAGAGAGTATATTTCCAGCAAATGTTCATTTTTTGATGAACTATTCCTTTAACTTAACTAAGACAAAAGAGGAGCGAGACACTCACTCTGGCCAGCATGATGTCTCCGATGCCCTGAACGACCGGCGATTCCCTGCGTTTCTTCATGGCCTCACATAAGCTCGCTGGGATAGAAAAACAACATTAGGCCTTAAGTATTACACGTATGCATTCAGCAGAGCAACTTATAATACTGCATTCAAAGTTCATTTTCTGATTTATAGCAAACTGGTTTGTAACACAAGCTTTCAAGTCAAGTCTTATTATCATTTCCATCCTGCATGCATATATATATATATATATATCTCTTACAAGACATAATATACAGCATTCAACACAAACATGAACAATGACAAATGTAAGTGTGATAACAACAGTGAAAACAATCGTAACTGCACAGTATAGCAATGTATAACAAGCACTGACCGTGTAGTTCGTAGACGAGGCGCAGGTTCAGGAAGATGCAGGACAGCTCTTCTGGACTGAGGACGCTCTGCATCTTCTGATAAAACACCTGATCCAGAACCCGCAGCGTCCGCAGGTGAGACGCCTCCGTGGTGAACAGCTCTGCAGACCACCAGCAGAGCATCAGACGCCACACAAACCTCGTCTGAGGCTCACATTAAAGTACTGAACTACACATATAATCCAGAGGCTCTTAAAGCTGTATTTACTAAAATATTATGGGTAAAAGTAGGGCTGGGCGATTTTTCAGAATTCATCGATTAATTCGAATTTAAAGGCACAATATGTAAGATTATTTTATTAAAATATCCAAAAACCACTAGAACAGTGTTGTATATTTTGCTGACTTGTGTACTTACATTATCCCAAATGTTTCGAAGAATGTTTCAATCCAGAGAAATAAGCAATTTTAACTAGTGACTCAGACCGTGTCCATAGTGTCATTGTGTCACCTGCTAATGACTGTGTGTGTGTGAGAGAGAGAGTGTGTGTGTGTGTGTGTGTGTGCGTGTTTACTGGACTGGGACGTGCTTCTGGGTTTTCCGATGTACTTCAGGATGGGATTTCGTTTCTTGTCGTCTCCGTCCTTCTCTCGTCTGGCGCTGCTCAGCTGCGTATGAACATTTGAAGCACATTATGAGGATCCAGTAAGAACTAGAGCTAGTGTAAATACAGTACATCTTTCAGTACATTACATCATACATTTACCTTTTTAGCTTTAGGAAAGAACGGAAGCCACTTTTCCTTCTCGGACATCAAGCCGGGAAACACTTTGGAGTCTCTGAGTTTAATGCCCGAGTGTCTGAGATACAGATGAACTGCAGACGCTAGCGGAGAACTGACAGCAGAACAACTGTCAATATTGTCATTTAATATACTGATTTCATGCTTCTTAGCACATAAATCACTGCTAGCCACAGGATTGAAGCTCATACCTTCTGTCCTCCTCGTGTTTTGAGCTGTAAGGAAAGAAAGCTGGTGTTAGCTTGACTGGATTTACACAAACACACACCTGAAGTGGGACACAAACCTCGGGTTTTAAGCTCACAGCGGTCTGGCGTGATCTGCGAGGGTCCTGTGTGTACAGCGGTCATGTGACCGGTCTGCGGGTCATGTGAGCAGCTCTGTGTCGAGGCGTGTCACAGACGCGGGACCTTTGTAACTCACGCAAGCTCGCGGGTTTATTCCCATGTCACCTGACCGGTCGCCGTGGAAACGCTTTATAATCTGTGCTGCTGGTTTTATAGCATATCTCTCCCATTGACTTTAGAGCATATTAACCAGAGACGCAAACTCATCAGGGGTTAAAAATGTGTCCCTTTGCTCTTTTCTTTCCCAGGCATGAAATGTTTTAAAATATAATTTGAAATATTTAAAATATTTAAAATGAGCTGATTTTAGCACGAGGATCAAGGGGGAAAAAGAGTTGTGTTTTATAGAGTTGTGTTTTATTTTTATTTTCTTTTAACAAAATCTCTTTCTGCTTCAATTGTCTCAGGCCACATTCACACAATTGTTTTTATGAAACCCATTCAAAATTATTAAACAATAATAATAAAATTAATATTAGTATATGAAAGTAACAGTAGTAGTGTAGTCATTAAATTATAAAAATTAAAACAATAAACAACTGTATTGCTATCGTAATGCTATTGCACGTTTGTACTATGAAATAATCATAACTATAATTATAATTATGTTTATTAAATTATAAAAAATAGACCAATAACCTTATGTATTACTATTGTAATAATACTATTATACTGTAATATTTTATTGCACAAATTATATTAATAATAATAACAATAAATACTCATTTTTAGTACAACAGTATCATTACAATAGTAACACATTTATTTATTATTAAGTTATATAATGTAGCCCAATAAAAACGCATTACTATAATGCATTATATATATATACACACACAAACACACACACACACACATACATATATATATATATATATATGTACACATATATATATACACACACACACACACACACACACATATATATATATATATATATATTTTTTTTTTTTAATAATAATAATAATAATTACAATTACTATTATTATTGTACTACTATAGCATAGTTGTACTATAAAATTTGATCACTTAATAATAATAATTATAAAATAAAGAAAATAATACCACATTATAATACCATTAAAGAAATGTATCAATTAAACTTATTATTCAAGTTATAAAAATTAAACCAATAAATAAATGTATTACTATAGTAATAGTACTATTGATATTAGTATATAATAATAATAACTGATTCATAAGAATAATAATACAGCACAACAGAAATATTACAATGCTATTATTGATGATTCCAAAAGAAAAGTTATCAGAAGCAGATTTTTCATGAAATATCATGAAGACAACAACCTTTATCTTCAGAATCACGTGCACTGATGCATTAGCGAAGCAAACCGAGTCAGTGTTGAGCTCAAGCCATGTTAAAGTCATGTTCAAGAGTAACTGAACACTCACAGGACGTCCCAGAGCGCCAGCACCTGTTTGTCCACCACCTGCCGCTCTTTCACCGGGTCTCCGTCTAACTGCTGCAGGTCGCTCTCTCCGAACAGAGAGCCCAGACCCATCGTCTGTTTGCTCCTGCCGTGCATCACAGAAAACATCCCATCAAGCACAAAACACAACCTTTCGTAACCACAAGAAAGGGCTCCAGCGGCAGTATTAGATAAAACTGCTCCAGTATACATATTAAAGTAAAGCTGGAGGCGCACCTGTAGTCTTGAAGCTGCTCTTGAATATCTGGAAGCACCTGCTGCTGGAGCTCAGACAGCGGCCCTCGGATGTCCTCCTGCGCGTGCAGACGACTCTCTACACGAGAACAAACCAAACGCACGGTTAACCACAGCCCCGTCACGCTGCCAGCAGGTGTCGTGCTCAAGAGATCTCACCTATATCTGTCAGAAACTCCTCCCGGACTTTAATCTTCACAGGCTGAAAAGAATCACAAATGGACAGTCACACAGAAAGCTCGCTGAGAAAAGCAGCGCTGGTGGTTTGTGGGTGTAGATCAGACACTCACGGCATCGTGGTCCAGGAAGTGCGAGCAGATCTGAGGGGCGAGCGAACGGGCGTCTTTAGGGCTCGAGCCCAGATACGCCTCCACAGACAGATAAAACAACTGCATCGACACAAGAGTTACATTAGTGCTCATGCAGCCACTGATGCTCACCGAGTTGGCATTTAATATTTCATATTAGGGGTGTAACGGTACACAAATATGACGGTTCGGTACAGCAGGGGGAAAAAAATTGCTTTTTTTTTTATATTTACCCTTGCCATTTTTGAAAAAAGTTGCCCGCCACCGATTTTGATGATTTTTACAAAAATTTGATGGCCTCTAGTATATTTTGCTGTATGAATATTTGAATCAGAGCCTCTACTTTAAAAAAAAAAAAATCTGTTTTATTCTAGCTTAAAGCATTCTTTTTTTATCAACACTTGAATATAGGTAGGTTTCATAAAAAATGCATAATTTTGAGGTGAGAAAATCACATTTTTATCAAAAACTACATCTGGGTAATATTCAGTACTATTATCAAAGCATAAATCCAGTAAATCGCTTCCATCAACACCTCCAAAGCTTGCACAGACATATAACATTTTCATATACCAGTTTTCATTTATATGCTTCTATTGCTGATGATTTTTCATATGCATCTGTTTACATAAGAGATCGCTCGTTTCTCCGTCCTGTTCACGTGTGTTTTTGTTCGGGAGGTTTTGTACTCGTTCAGAAGATGTGTAATAGCGCCCCCTAGTGTATAACAGTGAAAACACGAAAAGCCGTAAAAACTCGTCTTTGGCGGGGAAGCGTTTTCATGTAAAAGACGAGATAACTCAACAATGGCCAGAGTTAAACTGGTGTACTGAACAAATTGCTCTCTTTAAATAAATGTAATTATAATTAAACTTTTCTTAGGGATAAAAATCTGCCTCGGCTTACAGTGAGCCCTTTTACACTACTACAACGTTACAATTAACACCAGAGACCAAACTTAAATTTAATTACCATTTATCTTTAAATATAATAATCAACACTCGACTTAAAATAATTAAGACATCACTAACAGGTAAAGCAAAATATAATGATTATAAAATCTAATATTTGGCGAAATGCTCTTCTCTAGACTTCATGAAATGAAATGCTACGTGACGTTTTGTTTACAAGCTGTTTTTATTGCCGTCTTTCCGCGGATGAAACACTGATTGAGCGATTACAGGAGGCAGGAGATGCTCATTCATGTTTATTTTGTGTTATAACTAGTAGTAAAGAGGAAGGGATGATCGCGAACTGAGGCGTTTAGAGCTGTCGCCACATCAAAGAGCACCAAAACCGCATTTATTGTTTGAATTTCCTGAAAAAAAATGGACATCATTTGAAAGATGAGACTTTCTTTCTTATCAAAAGTAACAATTTATAAAACGGAGAGTTCCGGTCCTTGATTCTGATTGGTTGAGCCAAGTTCAAAGCTGTTGTAAATTACTCTACAAACATAGACCTTTGTTTACGTTTGTGTGTTGCTTGGCAACCACTTTGTTGCAACCACAACCGTTTCTGAGGAACTACATTGTTTGGCTGAAGAATAATGTTTTTATTAATATCATTACACTTTATTTGCCGTTTTATTTTGTGAAACCGTACTACGTATATTGAATAACCGGTTTATAAAAGCAATAACCCCCGTGAAGCCGTGGTTTACAGTGAATTTATAACAGCTTCGCGTCGTGCCTAACAACGCCCCTTAGCTGTTATAAATTCACTGTAAATCACGGCTTCTTGGGGTTTATTGCTTTAAAATAAAACTGGAATTTTCCAGTGAAGTTCCGCTCGTGCAGTGGTTAAAACAACGCTGTATTTGTTCGGTACACATGCGCACCGAACCGAAAATACATGTACCGTTACACCCCTATATCATAGGAGAAAGCAGGGCTGACCAGCGGGTTTGGATCCAGTAGTTGACTGAACACGTATCTCATGAAGACCGTCATGTGAGCCGGACGACTCTTCAGCAGCTCGATGTCCTGAAACGGCCCGTCCATCTGTCATGAACAGCGAGAGAGAGCTACAGACGTCAAGACATCCTCTCATCTACTCCACTGTCACTGGCTCCATGTGGAATAATATTAGGAGTGCGCACAAACAGTCGAATATTCGATCTGTAATTATCATTCGAAAATTAAAACACTATTCGAATTTTACTACGTGTTGCTTTGCTGGCCGTAAATGCAAGGAATCCATTAAAAATCCTGAGCACACAAACTAAAAGCCAGTTATAACTAAATGCACTGGGTGGCGCTGTGGAGCGCGTTAACATTGTTGTCTATGATGCCTAATCATAAGCTTGTTCAGAAATGGTGACAAACACTTGATTATTAAAAAATAACGTCTTTCTCGTTAAACGTCATTTAAATAAACAAATATTCGAATATTCGTTTTTTATGAGCCCAAATATTTGAATACAATATTTTTGAAAAATGCCCATCCCTAAACAATATACTAACATACTGCACATCACGTGACTTACAAGTCCAGTGTAAGAAAAGCAGTTTTATTTTAGTATAATTTCTATACTATTACAATATTGAGGACTAGCTTTTATTTTTATGTCTTCATTTTCATTTTAGTATTTTTGTCATTTTTGCTTTTGTCATTTTTATTAGTTCTAGGAAATTTTAAATATTCCTATTTAGCTTTATTTGATTTCATTTCATTAATTCTGAACTTATTTTAATGTAGCTAGTTGCTAAAGCATCATTTCCCATTCTCATTTTAAAAAATTGCATGTATATATTTAATATATACATAAAATATTTCCAATTCTATTATTTACATTTTATTTTTGTTTTATTTTAATTTTTAGTTTTAATTAACAACAACAGTGAACAAAAGAAGCCTAGGCAATATCAACCATAATGTTTTTAACACTGACAATCTGCCAAAAGAGTTTTACTTTTTTTATATAACTAGCTTTGAGCTCTATATGCTAGCGTACTCCCGAAAGTCGACCAAATCAACTTTAACACATGGATTACAGCATACTAGCATACTACTGTGTCTGTGATATAAAGATATGGCAGAAATAGTAAGAGTAGCATGCTATTCCAAATTCAGCCCAGATATACTTTAATACATGCATTTAAGATGCATATGAAAATGAAATTAAAAACTCTGATGACTACGCTCTGCATAATTGTGCATATCCAAATCTCTGTCCAATAAAATAATAGCAAGAAATCTAAAGGGTATTGGTTATGAAGAGACGATCTCTACAGGTAAATGTCACTCAACTGCACTCGCCAAGATATTTAACACATTTTTACTCAAAAATGAAATAAAATTTAAAATATTTATTTCAGAGAAAACAACTGGATGACACTAAAATATATCAGTTATTAAAATATAAATGTATTATTTAATTTATATATTATACAAATATTTTAATAATTTAACAACACATTTGCATGCTTTTGATGGTGGATAGGGGTCAAATGACATGCAGGTAAACTGTATTTTTATTTGAATGTTTCTATTTTAAATCCATTATTTAAATTTTCACATTTAATTAATTACTAGCTTTTCATCAGCTTTGGGAGACTCTGCTATATCCGGCGAGAAATGCGATAAGCGAGGCATTTAATGAAAACTCTCTCACCTCATTGATCGAATACCCATCATCCTCCTCTTCTTCCTCTGGTCCAATGATCTGCGTCTTCCCTCCCTGAAGGGACACAAGACACTCAGACTGCAGGCTGAACACAGAGCACTGCCGAGCGCTACGGGGATCCAGCGATCGTCTTACCGAGTCCGAGGGGTGCGTGTCGGATCCCTGCCGGCGGAGCAGAGGGTTCCTGGGGAAGGTGGACGGGGAGGAGAAGGGACTCTCACACGCCTGAACACAGACACACAGGAGACCGTTGGACAGAGTCTCACAGTCACTTCTATTCACACTCCTAGGAATCTGATGGGAATCGTTTCTTAAAGCTGTAAGGAGAACTAGGGATGCACCGGAATAAATACTTGGCCGAAACCGAACAAATTGAAACACTGGGTCGAAGGCCGAACACGGTTTTTCGAGGTTTTCCCCCATGTATTTTGCCAATTTTTTTTCACAATTGTGACCCTGGACCACAAAACCAGTCTTAAGTCTCAATTTTTCAAAATTGAGATGTATACATCATCTGAAACCTGAATAAATAAGCTTTCCATTGATGTATAGTTTGTTAGGAGAGGATAATATTTGGCTGAGATACAACTATTTGAAAATCTGGAATCTGAGGGTGCAAAAAAATCTAAATATTGAGAAAATCATCTTTAAAGTTGTCCAAATGAAGTTCTTAGCAATGCATATTACTAATCAAAAATTAAGTTTTAATATATTTACAGTAGGAAATTTACAAAATATCTTCATGGAACATGATCTTTACTTAACATCCTAATGATTTTTGGCATAAAAGAAAAATCTATAATTTTGACCCATACAATGTATTTTTGGCTATTGCTACAAATATGCGACTTAAGACTGGTTTTGTGCTCCAGAGTCACAATTGAATAAATTAAATAGCAAAATGTGCATTTTACTGTTTTGTCGTGCTTTTCAAAGAAAAAATAAATAAATTACAAAACAATTTAAAAATAGTTAAGATTCCAGCAGACATTATACCAACAAAGCACAATTTAACTTAAAATTAACAAGTTAGTAAAATAATAAGTGTTGGCCGTCAGACCCCCTTCTTTTACTGTACAAATAAAAGCAGCCTTGCGGAGCAGAAGAGACTTCTTTTAAAGGGGTCATATGATGCGATTTCATTTTTTCCTTTCTCTTTAGAAGTGTTACAAGCTCTTGGTGCATAAAGAAGATCTGTAAAGTTGCAAAGACTAAAGTCTAAAATCACTGGATAGCTGGCTAATCAGAGCACACCTCGCTTTTCAGACCGATTAGTTTTGTAAAAATCGACGCGTTTCAAAAAGGCGGGGCATAGAGGAGAAACAATAATGTACAGTATGTGGAAAATAATGTGTTTTTTTTACTTTAAACCGCATAAACACATTTCATTACACCAAATACACAAAATAATGTTCTTTTTAGCAGCATCATATGACCCCTTTAAAACATTAGATAATTTTACAGATCCCGATTTGAACACTATGTGTGAACGTTATAATAAATGTATTAACAGAGCTGTTGTAATTATTATTATCATTATTATTGTCTTTTTATTTTATTTTTACAGAACAACAGTCAAATTACAACAATACTAACATTTATGAATGCTGGAGTTCTTAACTTTTATTTTGGCGGAAATGCGCAGGAAGACCCAAGCGCTTCTTTTTGTTGACAACAGCAGATTTATAAACGTGTCTCATTACGAATACGTCGCACGTATCGCATTGTAAAAATTCATAAAAATGTGATGCGTAACACTGTTTCAGCGCAGATTTTCCTCACGCTTTGGCCTTTGAACGCTGGTTAACAAGCAGATAGCGCTGTCAGAATACATGCAATTCATGCGAGTATTAGAAAACACAACGTTCTGCAGTTGATTTACTAATTGTCTAAGGCAGTACTAAACAGTCAATGATTTTCGTGTCTTTCTCGGACAGTTTTAAAAGCTTCCACACTGCTGGCATGTGTGCTGCATTATAAAGAGTGCGCGCCTCTCACTCGACGCTGGTTGCTATTTGATCCCTATTTTTGCTATTTCCGGCCGAATGATTTCGTTGCATCCCTAAAGCGAATGTAACTCACCTCGACGTCTCCTTCGCTGGAGTCCATCGATAACCGACCTGCTCAAAGAGGGAAATCACACCAACATTACAGCACGAACGCTGATGAATCAAAGATCGTATTAGCTCTTCAACACATGATTTAATGAACGTATAGCGACCTTCTCCAGCTGTGAGATAGCTAGCGACTGCTTCTGATCGAGTGCCATCCTGAAACAGAGAAGCGGTTTAAAATGACCGTGTGCAGAGCTTGGAAACAACTAATCGACTATTCAACTAAGAATACCTGATCTGGCTGGTTTATGAACCCTGACGTGCTTCACACCGCACATTTACATCAGAAAGCTCAGAAAGGAAACAAATGCAACTATCTGTGCCTTTAAAACCAGTCCATATAACACAACAGTAGTCTGTTGTTGGTCCTTTTATTTAATTACTTTACTTTTTATTTAATTACGCCACTTTTTCAGCCCCGAATCATTCCAATTAATACGTGCAAATTCACTGGAGGAACCATTACTCTGGATTATGGAATCATAATTTGGTCAAAAGCAATGAACTTAAAATGTCTTGATGGATTTGTTGGCTTCACAAGACATTAACTGATGGACTGGAGTGCTGTGGATTACTTGTGGATTATTGTGATGTTGTTATCAGCTGTTTGGACTCTCATTCTGATGGCACCCATTCACTGCAGAGCATCAAGTGATGCAATGCTACATTTCTCCATCTCAGATGGTGTTAAGGCTTGTTCACACCGGGACGAATATCGCGCGCGATTATCGCCGACGTTTAACGCCTCGTGACTAAACAAAGGGCACCAATGTGAGCGTGCACACCGACGCGCAATACCCAAGGCGTAAAAGCGTAATTTTGTAAAAAAAAAAACGTTTTTTGGTTTTTTGGTTTGACGCGCCGCGTTAAAAACTGGCCGACCAATGAGATTGGCGCTTTTGTTCACGTGCCTGGAGCTGCTGACGTTACAGTAAAACATGACTAGGTGGCGCTCAAGCACAAAACGGTCTTGCCGAGCACACATTGAGACGAAGAGGAAGTAAGATGAATGTAGAGTTGCTGGTCTTCGGGGTATTTCTGTTTTTCATGAAGCACCATCTAATGTCAGGGAGTGAATTTGCACGTTCACTCGGCTCATCGCATGCGAAAATCGCTTGGGTATGAACACAAAAGACGCGTCGAAAAACGTCGGCGATAAGTGCTCGCGATAATCGTCCCGGTGTGTACGAGACTTAAGGGTGAGTGAGTTTTCAGCAAAGAATATATTAAGCACAACTCGTACCACATCCTGCCGGATCTTCACTCGGACTTGATTGGCTCTTCGTTTGGCACTTTCTATCCGCTCCTCTAATGAAGGCGAGGGGTTTCGAGACTGTTCCTCCAGAAGGTTCTGCACAGAGAGAGCATCATTAACGACGGGTCCGAACACGACTCAACACATACATGAGAGAAGCACTGATCTGATACCTGCAGCTCTGCCTCCTCCTGCTCCAGCATCTTTCGCAGGATTTCTGTGGCGTGTTTCTGCACCTCAGGGTCCTGCGAATGATGGAGAGAAATGGCGTTTTATTTATTTTTTCAAAAATTCAGTTTTATATTTCCCAAATTCAATGTTTTCCGTTTGATTTTTCTTTTTTTCTTTCTGGAATTCGTTTTAATGTTTTAAAGGGGGAATCTAAAGCTATTTCATGCATTCTGACTAGGGATGTAACGATTCACTCAACTCACGATTCGATTCACGGTTTTGATTTCACGATTCGATTCGATTCACGATTTAATTTTTTACTAAATGAGATTTAAGACAAATTATAAATGAAATGTGAGGCAGTTTTTATTCTAAATTAGATTGTATAATTTCGACATTTGAAGCAAAAACAGAATGGTTTGACTTCAGTTTTGTGAAACTATGCATAAAAATATCTGCATGAAACCGAAACAGCAGACGAGCTGAACGAGACGCAGTTTCACTCTCTGCCAGCAGGCGGCGCTTGTTTGAATCGTCACATATTTGAATCGATTTTCAACCGGCTCGCGGTTAATCGTTACATCCCTAATTCTGACTTATTTACACTGTTAAAGAGTACTCCTCTATAGGTACTCAAGATTAACATGAGATTGGCAGAAACTGTGTGTGTTATGTCCCCTTTATTTCAATTTCATAATAATTAATTGAATTCATAAAACTTTAACAATTTAATCACTTATTAAAATTGGATCAATAGTAGTGCCCTATGAAATGTGTTGTTTTTATTGTTATTTTTGTATTTTTTTCCCCTCAAAAATTCTGTGTTGCTTGTTCTATTTATTTATTTTGGATTCCATTTTAATTAATTAACTTTTTAATAAATGAACGTCCAATTGATTAAATTCATAAAACTTAATCATAAAAATATTTTAATTTAAATAACTAAATTCATACAACATTAACAATCTAACCACTTATTAACATTTTAACGATAAGAATACCCTATATTCTTTTTTTTTTTTTCCCTCAAAGTTTTTTTTTTCACTATTGTGGGGTTTTATCATTTTTTGGATTCCATATTAAGAGTTTAATTAAATTCAATTTTAATAATTAAGGATTTAATTTTTCAGTTTATTTTTTTAAACTTTAACAATTTAACCATATATAAAAATTGTATCAATAATAGTGTAACAGCGTGTTAATAATGAAAGGTGTTATTCATTTCTGAAATTCTGTGATGTCAGTTTTATTTTTTCTGGATTCTGCGTGTTAATAAAAACTTCAAATCAAATAAAATTGTAACAATCCTTTAATTTGTTGTTACAAAACAGAGGTTTAACATTTAAATTAAAACACTGACAAAAACTGTGTGGTACTTCCTCAAAAATAATGTATTATTATTATTATAATTATTATTACTTTGAGCACGTTCTGCTGTACAATAGTAATATATTTTCTGTCATAATTTCTTCAAGTTAATCCGAACTTTTATTTTGGCGGGTTGTAGAAGATCTTTAAGTTTGTGTGCGCATATCTCAAATGAAATGACTCTCAGAGCAGCTCAGGAGATGAAGTAGTAGACGAAACCATGCCATTCATTCACACAGAGACACGCAGACTTTTTGCGCTTTAATACTCACTGGCAATAGTCCATACAGCCGATTGAGGGCCCTACAACTCTATGTTATAGTCAATAAAAGTTTTAAAAACATGGCGCACCTGTAATGGTTTGGGTCCTGTAATTCTCTGAGTCGGAGTGCTGCTTCCTGTGGGTGGAGTTGGTGGAGGAGGCGGGGCTTCACCAGGTGCTGTCCTGTGATTGGGCAAGAGGTCAGAGGGGAGGGGCTGAAGCGGGACGGACACGACTGAAGGAGGCGGTCCCTGAAGAGTCAACGCCACATACGTCCCGGCTGTCAGAGAAGAACAAACGTCAGTAAAGACACTCCTCACAACTACACAAACTAAACATACAACTGCCAGACTCACATTTGATCATCTTCACCACTTCCTGATGAGACATGGACGAAACCAATGAACCATTGACCTGAAAGGCAAACAGAGATGACAAATATAAGATTAGTTATTAATTCAATTACAATCACTTTTGTTTCAAGCGTGATTGAGAATACCTTAATGATTCGGTCTCCTTCCTGAACTCCAGCCTTGACCGCCGCTCCACCTGTGAGGACAGAGAAAGCAGGTTTGATTCTGATAGCCGTTTATCCTTTACAGGTACACTGCCCTTCAAAAGCTGGGGTTTGTAGCTCACCAAGGCTGCATTTATTTAATCAAAAATACAGTAAAAACTGTGAAATGTTTTTACAATATACAATAACTGCATTCTACGTGAATACACTTTAACAAGTAATTTATTCCTGAGATGCAAAGCTGAATTTTCAGCATCATTACTGCAGTCTTCAGAGTCACATGATCTTCAGAAATCATTCCAATATGCTGCTGCTCAAGAAACATTTCTGATCATTATCTCAGTTAGAAACAGTTAAATATGTTTTTGTGGGAACCATGATACATTTTAAGAATTTTCTGATGCATAAAGTAAAAACAGCAATCTTTTGTGACATTATAAATGTCTTTCCTGCCACCTTTGATCGATTTAATGCATCCTTGCTGAATAAAAGTATTAATTACCTGGCCGAACATTCTGCACTAGTTTGATTCTCTCGCCACAGACGGTGAAGCCAAACCCCAGATTGTCTCTTTGCACAACCACACATCTTTGGACTAAACCCGTCCCTATGAAACAAACAGAGGACCTTTTAATAACATCAAGTCATGTGATCATGGTCATTTGCATATGAGAGCTCTGCTTGACCTGCGTTGTCTGAGGGGAGATCAGACAGCGTCTCCCTCTGCTGGCCAGGAGAAGACCTGCGCTCCGAGTCTCCCAACGTCAAACTGCTCAACCTAAGACGGACAAAAACAATGAGATATTAAAATCAATGCCACAAGAAATGGATAACTAGGAGACCAGGGAGCAGGAGAAAAGGACAGAGAACCAGAAAAAAGCAAGGGAGTAAGACGTAGGGAAGGATGCATGCAACATACTTGATGCACGATGCAAAATAAAACTGAAAGTTGGTGAATTTAACCAGATTGAACAAAAAGTAAAAGGACTTGATATATTCCTGAGTTTCACATCAGCGCCGGCATTAGCCGATAGTGGTTGACCAATATTGTGTTTTCAACACGGAGCTCAAATATTGATATCTACAGCTACACAAGTAATGCATTTTACACATATTACTTAAGCTGCTATTACACAACATGTACTATAACTGAAAAAAGAAAAGAAAAAAACATGCACTACCTACAGACTTCAGCCTGGCCTGCCGCTAATTATAATAACACAAAAATAAAACCAGAAAACTCACCAAGCAGCAAAAGGACTAAAAGGGAGCATGAAAGAGAGAAGGAAGGCATTACAGTGAGACAGATGGAAGAAAAAGAGCGAGAAATGCACAGAAAGAGCAAATACTCAACATGAGACGGACTGTAAAACTGACTGAGAAAGTGAAAGACGTGCGAGTGAGTTTACAACTCGAGTAACTCCTCCTAAATAACAAGCACATAGTGGAAGAGGCTTGTGTGATTGACAGGTCAAAAACACGTCTGAGCGCACGACTCGACACTGTTAAACACTCAACCGCATGACAATTAGCACCGGAAACCTGTGGTTAGTGACTGGCAGATGTCATGTGTTGGGTTTGACTTTGATTCATCATACCTGGGCAGGTGTGTTTGTTTCTTAATGGCTGCCCTGCAGTCACATGACACAAACAGGATGTGGATGCACAGGAAAAACAAGTCAATGGGAAAGAGAAACAAAGATCTTGAGACAGAACAAGACACGTAAAGACAGAAACACACACAGACAACGTGGACAGAGTCACGAATTTATGAAGTGAAACTTCTGATGGATGATCTTCTCCAGAGCGACTCATCAGTTAAACACAAACACACAGCTGTAACAGAAACTGATGCACCGAGAGGGTAAAAATAGCAACAAGGAAACTAAGGCACACCGGACGAATGGAAAAACCTGTATTGTTAGGCAGAGGATACGAGACACTGATCTGAGGAAGCAGTAACCGTCTAAACTTAATGTTATCCTTACAAGCGCACAAAAGCCGGTGTATTCACTGTAAACAATGATTTTGCCTGTGTGCCCTCTTCTATCAGCTAAAATCTACAGTAAAATCTGGGAAATAACTGTGATAATCACATTTCTACTCAAAAATCAGGTCTACCGATAAATCTGGTAAGTTTTTACTTAGCCAGTCATACTTAAACTAACGTTCTCAACAGTGGTCGACCGATTATCGCCGCCGATATTAAGCTTTTTTTATGGTTATCGGTATCGGTCATTTTCAAAACCGATTTGCCGATAAAATAATTTAAAAGCATTTAAAGAAAGTTTTTGTCAGAGCCCTTGTTACTCTTAATTTTGACATTAATTTTCATTTTTACTGCAGACATATCGGTTATCAGTAGGGCTGCACAATTAATCGAATTTCTAATCGCGATTACAATTATGGATGCCACAATTACGTAATCGTTCAAAGCGGCAAATAATCGTTCAAAGTCCACTTATGTTATTCTGCACGCTTAAGATATGTTTTTTTTTCTTTCTACATGTTATCCTTTTTTTTATCATTTAAAGAAGAAACCAATCCGATGTATAGTTGGCATTTGAGGCTTAATACTATAGAAAAGCACTAACGTTTTTTCAGTTAAAGTGTTTTCAGCTTGTTTATTTTCATATAAAAATACGGCATGCAGTTGCATCAAACAATGGTATAAACATCATTCAATGTAAAATGTGATCATCGTAATTAATAATCGCAATTACAATTTCAAGGGAATAATCGACAATTATGATTTTTGTCATAATCGTGCAGCCCTAGTTATCAGTCTACTTGATCTGTAATAATCGGCATTGGCCCTGAAAAACACATTTCAGTCGATATCGTTTGTTCTGTCGCCACATTCAACAAATTCAGAATGTTTTTATTTACTTTTTTATTTGTGTTTTAATCTCTTTAAAAATTCTGAATGGATCCGTATATAGTCAGGTTAAGGCGACTGGTATTGTGGTCTGTTGGCACCCCCGTGTGGCCCTGTTTGGTATTGCAGCTTGACTTGTTATTTAAACATGTATAAAAATTATATAAACAAATGTAACATTTTTTCCTCAGCTTTTTACAAATTACGTAAATTTAAAAAACTGTTGAATTTATCTCGAAAAAAGCTTGCAGAAAATATAGTTTTGTGAGAATCATCCTCAAACTTAATCGTAAACTTGGTAAAATTATCTTTATTTAAAATGTTTCAAGTCTTAATATTTGTCCCTTTGTTATACTGGGATAAATCATACTGGGATGCATGCTAAAATTGTTGAATGTGGCACCGGCGTACCAAGAAAATGTATTTCCACCAGCCACCACTAGGGTTGCAAAGGGGTGGAAAATTTCCAGAAACTTTCCAAAAATTACTGGAATATTCCCCAAAAAAATCCTGGAAAGTTTCCAAAATTTCTGGAATATTTCTGAAATTTTCCACCTTTTTGCAACCCTAGCCGCCACTGATGTAACCTTTTATTTTACACGAGGGCCGTCATGTTGAGGTCACGTGATCAGCTGAATACTACACACTCACCACAGCCCCACTTTCACTCGCCGAACAAATTAATCGTGTGGCTGACGGCAAATAAAGCATGGTCACTTAAAACAGTTGCTTTTAAGCGATGCTGCATTGTGGCATAGGCTATTGCCCGGTATCACAGAAAATAATTTAGAAGGATCTCTCGTGCTTTTAAAAAGGAATAAAAATTTAAATTGTAACACTCCTTTAAGAGAGATGAGGATAATGGTCAACCGATACGAGTTTTTAAAATTTCGCTGCATTGAGGACGGCCGATATAATGCAGATTCATACGTAATACTGAATGACATCAAATGGAAATGTGCACAAAATTGATTAACGCTTATATAACAGAATATTTACTCAAGCTTATAAGTTATTTACTATCCATTCACAAGATTTCAAGAACTGACACACTTGCTAACGCCGCTCGACCAATCAGATTCGAGGACCTAATTGTTTAAAATAGTACATACTAGCTCAGTTTATGAATGGAATATAATGCATTGACCCATAAGTCACTAAAAACATCACGGAGCACGTTAAGATACTAACAGTATGTACGTCTGTAAGACTGGAAAGCATCTGCTGTGTAGAAACATCTGATAGACGTCTGTTAGATGTTTGTGATTTAGAATGTTTGTAAAAACTGACATCTTATAGACGTCTGTCAGATGTTTGTACACTGCAGATGCTTTCCAGACGAAGCGATCTTTAACAGACGTCTTGCAGACGTACGTGTGCTATCTGGGTTTAAGATGTCAGTTTTACATAAACATCTTAAATGCATCTTCTAAACGTCTATTTGACATCTGATAGGAAACGTGGAATCCTATGGATGTAATGCAGACGTCAAATAGACGTCTCCGTGATGTGCGTGTGCTCTCAGGGAATCGGTATCGGTCTAAAGGTCATTTTAAGAAAGCAACTTCACCTATCCAGCGTGGAGGTCGGGTGTCGGACACTCATGGCTGTGAGGTTTGTCCGATTACTAGTGTAGTGGTTTTTCTGTCAGTCTGAGATCATGTCATTAGTGTAGGGTTAGTCGTGTTTCCTCTTCCCACTCCTTGAGGTGAGTTTTGTCCTTTCGCCGCTTCAGGGGTCAAAGTTCCTTTCGGGGAAACACAGTGATCCTCCTCACCAGCATCGTCCCATTGAAAAAGCAAACTCCCAAAGTCCACATAAACCCAGTGGAACTCACTACTTAGTGTTTGGCAGCTTCAGAACAGCCAGACTCTCTCTCAGGGGAACATGCAGGATCAATACGCCACATTTCTGTTTGATCTCTGGAGATCTTCCCACTTCAGGATCGCTTTAAAAACATGAACAGACCGCGGGGAAGGCAACACAAGCAGTCCGAATGAGAGGAATCGGCTTTGCTGCCGTGCCCTGTGGCTTCACTGCAGTGTATTAGGGGTCGAGGTGACTCACAGTCAGTTGGTGCTAGTGTTTTTAGCAAGGTTATTCTGGACTTTGGAGCTACTGATTTCAATGCAATGCAAGAGGAGCTTTTCAAACGCAAAGGCTGGGGAATATGACGCGAGCAGCCGCTTTACACACAGTGGTGGGACGCAAATAAAGTGCATGCACTGATGAATAAGCAGCAAGGTTCCCAGTGTTGACAGTCAGATTACTGCAGCAGCTCGCACGCGCGCTCCGCTGAACACCCCCCGCAAACCCACAGAATCCCGTGCTTTTAGCGAAAAAATCCGCCGGTCGAGCTCCGCTGCTTCCAGTGAACGCGAGGCCCGCACGGCGTGCATCCCCGCCGCCGCGTACTGACGGGCGCCGCACACACAACGCGACTCCGACGGCCGCGGCCGTTCACCTTCACACACGCGCGCGGTAGAACGCTGGCGAGCAGCGCGATCCGCACGCGATCTTCTGCACGCGTGGCGCGACACACCCGCCTCGGAACGCTCTCGTTTCGCGGCGCAATTACTGGCCGGGTTTCGGCGACTCGCACACGCTCGTTTGGCGGCCAGCGACATTCATTTGATCCGCAGCCACTTGGATCCCTGCCGCTCGCGTCTTTCGCGTCCGTCTCTCGCTGTATGCACGTTTAGCGTCGAGTTCCTTTCAGTGCTTCCCAAAGATGTGTGCTCTGTTTGTCTTTATTGGTGGTGTAATCCCAACGCGCGAGCGTTCGCCATTCCGGAATAACACCATCATCCCTGGGTTTATGTTTGGCTGGGAAGGCAAACAGACTCGCGCTCGTCCTCTAGCGGCTGGATTGTGGTGCTGCAGGTCAAACTGGAGAAGGGTTTTAGTACATGATCAGTGACTGATTACATGTAATCTGGATTACGTCCGATTCCAAAAATTAAGAACATTTTAAAATATCCGGAATCAGGCTGCCCTGATAGCACACGTACATCACATTTATTTTAATTAACATTTTTTATGATTTAATTAATTATTCGTTTTTCATTAAACTCACGAACCCCCTGCAGTTCCTTTACAAACCACAGTTTGGGAAACATTGACGTAATGTTTAATGCACTTCACGTTGTTAATAACAACAAATGGAATATCTTTTCCTTTCCTTTGCATTTTTATATCAATATGGCGCAAGATTATACTATTTAAATCAATGTCATAAGCAAGTTAGGTCAGAAGTAATCTAAAAGTAATCAAAAAGTCATGGCAATGCTTATTTCAAAAGTAGCATTATGTTATCATACAATTATTTATTTTACTTGGAAAGTATCATATTCATGTGTAAAAAAAAATGGATGAGAGCCATATTTTAAAACATTTTAAACAAACTAAATTAAACAGTATGGATCTGCTTTCAATCATTATTATTTTCAGTTATTATAGTTAATTATAACTAAAACCAAAACTCTAAAAAAGTTTCTTACAAAATAAAATAAATCTTAACTGATAGAAAATAAAATATAAAAAATATATTATTTTATTTCAGTTAGTTTCCAAGGCAATACTTCTAATTTTAATTTAGTTCGAACAACAACTAATAACAATAATGACAAACACGTGACAAAATTACCAACTAAAAATTAACATGAAAGCAGAAAAAAAATCTAATTAAAAATAGGGACAAAAAAAACTATATTAGTAGGCTCCGTGATAGTGAAAGAACACAACTCGTAAATTCAAATTTTACCTATTTTATTTCACTGTATTGTATTTTTTTTTTCATGTTCCTTTTTGGTAGCACGTCTTGCGAGATATATATTTGTACTAATTTTGTACATGGTTTAATAAAAATTTTTTTAAAAAATGACTTTTTGCATTTCTTTTTTTCATTAAAACAGTGATGTAGCCTATACTTTGGCTCTGTGCTTGTAATTATCACAATAACAAAATAATGACAAGTCAAATCAATGTTTTCTATTCCACACTAATGTAACCATTCAGCAAAAACAGAGACTACAAAGATGTTGCAGTTCTACCTAGTGCACAGGACTATTATTATTAAGGCTATTTCAATCTGGGTCAACACCGCTCCCTGGTGGTCTAGTGGTTAGGATTCGGCGCTCTCACCGCCGCGGCCCGGGTTCGATTCCCGGTCAGGGAACAGTTGTTTTTTTACCATATCTTATATCATTAGATTGTCTAACTGCACTTTTTATCCCCTCATTCTCATTATATGCCAGTGCACAGTCCTATTATTTAAGTTGTTTTGCTCCATACCCTTAATATAATTACTTAAGATAATATGCAGCGGTCAACCTCAGTCTCGCGTAGTCTGGTCGTGTTTATCACATAGAGAGAACTGAGAATGCTACAGTTAGCCAGTTAGTGAATTCCACTCAAAAAAAAGCCATGATTCATATACAGAATTGTATCAAAAGAAATAAAGATATGATAAGAAATACTTTTTTCCCGTTTGTAAAAAAAGGGAAAATGTCACATAATGCAATGCAAACAACTAATTTTAGCATACAAACCCTTCTCTAGACTGTATGGAGAGGTCAGATGGTGAGAGAAAGGCAGTGCCTAACTCGGAAGGAAAAGGGCGTGGAGGACTGAAGTGAGTCCCTTTAAGGACGAGAACATCTGGGCGTCACAGGAGAGGGGCTCGGTTCTCCTTGTCATGCATTAAACTGGAATAAAGCGGAAAATATCTGTACAGAGTAAGTCTGTATCATTTGCTTTCTTATCTTCTGTTGGTTTGGTGTGCGTTTGCATTGGTCTTGATTTAGTAATTAAGAAAAACTGGTTTAATTTTTGCAGTCATTTACATAAATAGGCTTTTGTGAAGACATCTGCACTGGATTTATATATTGTGTGGATATTAGTTACTGAACATTTGGCATCTTTTAAGTGCGTATTAAGCGCAAGGTCTATGGGAAATCTGTTAAATGCGTTTAGTTCAGAGATCGCATCGCTAAAAAGGGGAACGTTTGATTCCCCCACGAACCCCAGGGTGACTTTTGCGCTCATCTCAACCTGACCCGAGCCATAAAACACAGCCACCACACCCGTTAGCTGCGAGAGAGATGGGAGGGAAACAGTGCTTCAATGAAATTTAATCAAGTATAGGCCTATGTAAGCTACATAAAATAGCATGCAATATATAGTTTAAGTTAGTCTCCAAGGCTTTGAAAACTCAAGCAGTGATATTTTTATTGTTTGCTGGCTCCTTGCATCGAAAATGGGTAGTAGGTTAATTACCTCCGTGAAGTTGGCACCCCATAAAAAGAAATAATCATCAAAACTATGCCATTCGTTTGTGCTCGATTTGTGCCGTTCAAATTTACATTGTATCTATTAGATCCTCAGAAATAACAAATACAAAACGGGCCAGTGACGTCACAAATCGAGCACAAATGAATTGGAACGATTTAGACTCGCAGTAAAAAAAAAGACGGTCTCACCTTTTCAACTTAATGCTGCCTTGAAATTTAAGCTTATGAAGCTTGAAATATGAAGTTAGTGAAAACTTGGACCTGACTAAACGTAAAATTTTTAAGGCAGAAATCAGCACAGATCGAGCACAAATGAACGGCACCGGTTTGGAGGGATTTGGACAGCATGGGGTGGAGAGTGACGTCACTGGGCCTTTTGTATTTGTTATTTCTGAGGACGGGAAATAGATACAATGTAAATTTGAACGGCACAAACCAGCACAAATCGAGCACAAACCAATGGCACCGTTTTGAAACGATTTAGATTGCATGTGGTGGAGAGTGACGTCACTGTTCGTAAAAAGTTTATTTTTATTATATAAAAGAAGCGGTCATAGTTACAGGGTTTCTTTTAACGGCACAAATCGAGCACAAACGAATGACACCAGTTTTGTGCGATTTAGACGAACTGGGGTGGAGAGTGACGTCACAGTTCCCGAAAATATTTTGGTTATATCTAAGGAAGGAAAATAGATGCAGTGTTTGTTTTAACGGCACAAACGGGCACAAATCAAGCACAAACGAACTGCGCTGGTTTGGAGCGATTTTGGAAACATGGGGTGGAGAGTGACGTCACACGGTCAAAAAAAATTATGTTTAATATCTCAAACACCAAACCAGCACAAATGTTCGTTTTTGCGGCACAAATCAGCACAAATGTAGCACAAACGAATGGCATAGTTTTGATTATTTCTTTTTATGGGGTGCCAACTTCACGGAGGTAGCCTAATGTGGAGGAAGTGACGCGTAGCTGAGTCACGTCCGCTGATATTGCTTTGTTAGATACGTGGTGTCGTCTTAGAGGTTTATAAGCTAGCTTAAATTGGGAAATAATGTGTGAAGTTGGGTAAAATACTAGCTCTATCCCCGAGATCTTAAAGGAACAGTACACCCAAAAATTAAAAATCTGTCATCATGTGATGTTATTCTAAATCCAAACTCATCTTTCCTAAGTTAAAAAGGAGATGGGCAGAATGTCTTGGCTGACCTTTGTAGACCTACATTTAAATTGTTGTTTGCTGAACTGATCGCTTATGCACGCTATTGAGAATCAGATTTGAGAGTTATGGTAGAGGGGAAGAGCACACGATGAACTTGTACAATGAAATTTTGGTGCTTTACAGCCAAGTTCCATTTATTGGCATTGTATTAAAGAGTTGGATGTTTTTGCTGAGGTGTGGACTGTGTGATTCTTAAAGAATCAAAACGATTATTAAAACGTTATATTTAGTTGTCATCTTCTCTGTGAACTCCTTTGGGTTACACAGAAGAAAGTTGGACGAGTTAAGTAAATAACGATTTGTTTTGTGAGCTATTGCTTTAAAAGTCATCGTGTACATTAAATCAGAGAAAAAGTATGTTACAGTAAGTATTTTCAGACACACGTTGCTTGTGTTGTTTCCCTGAGCTACATTAAGGGGATAGTTCACCCAAAAATTCATTTACTCACTCTCAAGCTGTACTAAGATATTTGCCAAACAGTTGCTGGTAGCCATTGACTTCTATAGTATGGAAAATCCAATGGAAGTAAATGGCTACCAGCAACTGTTTGGTTACCAACATTCTAAATATTTTCTTTTGAGTTCAGCAGAAGAAAGACATTCCTACAGGTTTGGAACAACATTGGGGTTAGTACATGATGCCAAAATTACATTTTTGGGTGAACTGTCTCTTTAAAACAATTCTGGGCAGTGAGTGCATTCTGCGTCAGACTGATGCTGGCTGGACAGGATTTACCACGAGTTTTCGAAATCGCGATAATCAAACACGGTTTTGATGATAATTAAATTTTAAACGGTAATACTAACCGTCAGGGCATTTTATCGTGATTTATCGTGAAACCAGTAATCGTTCCATCCCTAAATCAGAGTGAACAATTCTGGAGCAAACCATTTTTATATTATTTACTATAGTATCTTCAAATGTATCAAGAACAAATAAAGTTTCATTGTGATATGTAAATAAATTTGTATTCTAATTTACACTTTGTTTATTGGTTTTGGGGTTTCAGTTTATATATTTATGAAAGTATATATTTGAAGATGATAAGGCATAATTTATCAGAAAATTCAAAGAACTGTTTTTCCTATTTTCATTTTGTCTTGCAGCTTATGATCTTCTAGTAAAGTACATGAATATGACATGACTGTCTACAAGCTTCCACAATAAAATATCAGTAAAGGGTTTAATTGATAAGAGTATTTATAATAAAGAAATTTAATTTATGTTTAATATAAAGAGATCATCAACTTCTATTCATTGACTTACAGAATGGTGTTCATTCAGATCATAAATTACGAAGAAAAATCACAGGATTTTGAATGCGTTTTAGAAAATAATAATAATAATACGTTTTATTTATAATGCACTTTATATTTCAACAAAATCCCAAAGTGCTACAATGAAAGAACACAGAGAAAAAAAAGAAAAAAAGCTCTACTAAAAAGGTGGGGTTTAAGGCCACATTTAAAAGCATCCACAGACTGTGGTGTCCTCAGATGTTCCGGCAGAGCATTCCACAGACTGGGAGCCATATCTATCTTTTTTTTTTTTTTTTTGATTAGTACTTAATGGTTCCGCAACCAAGGCATAAATGCAATACAATACACACTTTAGTAAAAACAATGCAGTGCAGCAAACAGGCCACATAGTTCCTTGTAAAAGTGTCGAACCTCCTAAACGGGCCACATGTTCACACAAACAGGGCTGAAGTGCTTCTCTTGAGCATGTGGTCTTAGTAACACGATCAGTGACTGGAGCATGTCAAATCTCTCAGCCAATAGCATGCTTTGTTGATTGAGATGGTCCATCTTCTTTTCTTTTTGTCATTTGCAGAGTCACCAGAAGGACACATTGTTCGCCTTCATTTGACATCCAAAAACGTAACCAATCATGCCTCTTCTGGTCTTGATGACTTCCCGTCTCACATGGGTGCGTTTGGCCGCTCTGTTGTTCACTTGTGTGGCGTTTAGCGTGGTGTCTCACGGAGGGTTCGTCAACGGCGGCATGGCCGACTGGTGCATCTTCTGCTGGGCTTTCAGCTTCGCCGGGACCCTGCTGGTTTTGGTGGTGGAGCTCATGGGTCTCCAGTCTCGTGCCCCTGTGTCCTGGAAAAACTTCCCTATTACTTTTGCCTGCTACGCCTCGCTTCTTTGCCTGTCAGCGTCTATAATTTTCTCGCTCTACTTCCTGAATGGCGAAATGAGGCGCGATGAGGTGCAAGACCACCGGATCGTCTCCTCCGTCTT
>NW_015646344.1:683303-706932 GCF_001515625.1 Sinocyclocheilus rhinocerous | reverse complement strand
GGGGGACTGTGGTGGGTGAGGAGGGAAAACTTGTACTCAATCCTGAATGAGACAGGGAGCCAATGGAGCGATTTAAGGATGGGAGTGATATGGTCTTATTTGCGCACCCTCATCAGGATCCTAGCAGCAGGGTTCTGAATGTACTGCAGCTTCTGGAGGCTTTTGCTTGGGATCCCGATGAGGAGCGCATTACAATAGTCCATCCAGGAGGAGACAAAGGCGTGGACAAGCTTTTCTGCATCTCCAAAAGTGAGCATAGGGCGAAGTTTGACGATGTTCCTCAGATGGAAGAAAGAGGTCTTACACAGATGTTTGATTTGATCCTCAAAGTTCAGATGCGAGTCCATTTTAACACCCATGTTGGTGACTGATGATGAGAGTGAAATATCCTGGCCAGAGATGGTAATGCTGTTAATGACAGATGTACGGACCTGGTTTGGAGTGCCGATTAGGATGGCTTCAGTCTTGGAGCTATTTAGCTGCAAGAAATTTTGCTTCATCCACGCCTTTATCTCCTCGAGACAGGTTGTCAAAGTGGAAGATGGCAGGAGAACAGACAGGGTTGAGTTGGTCCTGACGTAGAGTTGAGTGTCATCAGCGTAGCAATGAAAAGAAATTCCATGCCGGCTGATGACATGACCGAGGGGGAGCATGTAAAGGATAAACAGGATGCTGGAAAAACTTCCCTATTACTTTTGCCTGCTACGCCTCGCTTCTTTGCCTGTCCGCGTCTATAATTTTCTCGCTCTACTTCCTGAATGGCGAAATGAGGCGCGATGAGGTGCAAGACCACCGGATCGTCTCCTCCGTCTTCTCCTGCCTGGCCACCGTGGCTTATTTTGTCGAAGTGAGTCTGACACGAGCGCAACCGGGCGAAGTCGCTGGGTACATGGCGACGGTTCCGGGCCTGTTGAAGGTTTGCGAGACGTTCGTGGCCAGTGTCATATTCCTGTTTGTCAGCGACCCCGCCTCTTACGACAGTCACTCGGCTCTGAAGTGGTGCATGGCCGTCTACTGCATCTGTTTCGTGATTTCGGCGGCCATCGTGGTGATGTGTATTGTTGAATGCACCGGGTGCCTGCCGTTCCCCTTTGCGTGCTTCCTTTCCGCCTACGCCCTGTTGGCGGTCGTCATGTACCTCACCGCTGCTGTCATTTGGCCGGTCTTCAAGTTCGACAGCCATTATTCGAGGAGCTCAAGCCGACCAGACGATAAATTGGTCGCCGTTCTCACCGCTCTCAACTTCCTGATCTACCTGGCAGATCTGGAGTATTCTGCCCAACTGGTGTCTGTCAAGGTGTGAGAGAGCAAACGTTGATAAAAATCTTTGAAAGCCAAAGATTTTTCAGACTATGCTTCAATGAGTTCAAGCTTTTATTCCAAGGTTCTTGAGCAGGAAGAAAATCTTCAGTGAATAATGGTGCGTTCAAGCCAGAAAGATTGTATAAGTTAAATGCACATGAACACAACCACAAAGTTGTAAATATGAGTGGGAAACAGTATTATTTTAGTCTAATATATATATATTAGAAATGTTGCCTTGGCAGCTAGCTGAAATTAAATAACTTTTAAGGTTTTTTTAATATTTTATTTCAAGCAATGAATTGTTTTAGTCTAAGTTTTAGCTAACGATAATTTTTGAAGCCCTGAGTTTCCGACATGACAGACGCAACAGATGCAGCGTCTGTATTGATTTTTACATTAAAACTAGTCAAGTTGCATGTACAAAATACAATAGTATTGTTCATTTATTATATAATATGTAACCATTCAGTTTACAGCACTTGGGAATTGAATAAAATCATAAAAAAACAAAAACACAATGCAACAATCTTTATTCATCATTTTGTTTTCATAGAAAAGGTACATCATCATCTTGCCAAGTGATTTGAACGCACCTGACATCATAATTATGATTCCTAGTTCATAAACACAAACTCCCCAGGAGGACTTGAACGCACCATTGAATTCATTTTTAATGTAATTAGTGCATTTTCTGATTGTGCCACTGCTGCCTTATGATGGAGTATCGCATCTGCATCGCTGTGTTAAACTACTGTACATTTTTTTCCTGTTTTATGTGACTTGAAGCGCATGTTTGTCACCTGTAAGTGTTATGGAAGGCGGATGGGGCCAAAAGTCTTTAAATGGAACGTGTGGAATTTGACCGTGTCAACACGCACTTTTTGGACACGTTAACATTTGTGTCATTTGCATGTGTAGTCTCGCACATTTTGCCCATGTTATAATATAACATCTGATGTTTGTATGCATGCATACCGGTGTACCATTACAACATCCTTCATGAATAAACATGATGTCTGATGTTTGTATCATGTCGCATATGCAAATATAGTCTTAAATACAGCAATTGTATTGGCTGTTGTGCATGCTATCTCGTTAATGCGGACAAACAGTGCATGATGACACGATCAAATTCCACGCGTTCAGTTTAAAAACTTTTAAATAAAAGTGTTATCATTGACACGTTGCATCACAATTTCAGCCACGTCTGCGTTCATGTGTTATAATACGCCTTTATCTCCTCGAGACAGGTTGTCAAAGTGGAAGATGGCAGGAGAACAGACAGGGTTGAGTTGGTCCTGACGTAGAGTTGAGTGTCATCAGCGTAGCAATGAAAAGAAATTCCATGCCGGCTGATGACATGACCGAGGGGGAGCATGTAAAGGATAAACAGGATGGGACCAAGCACTGAGCCTTGAGGGACACCACAGGTGACATTGTGTGTCAAGGATTTAACCTCTCCCAAGGCGACATGCTCAGTTCTCCCAGTGAGGTAAGATGAGAACCAGTTATATACAGAGTCAGAGAGACCAATGGTGGAGTGCAGATGATGAAGGAGAATGTTGTGGTCCACAGTGTCAAATACTGAGCTCAAATCCAGGAGGATAAGGAGAGATGGAGAGCCAGCATTTGCCGTCATCAGAAGGTCATTTGTAACCCTGACCAAGGCTTTTTCTGTGCTGTGGTCTGAGCGAAAACCAGACTGGAATTTCTCAATCAATTTATTTTGTTTTAAATGGACCAGAAGCTGCACAGCTACTACTTTTTCCAACACTTTTGAAAGGAATAGAAGGTTGTAGATGGGCCTGTAGTTGTCAAAGGCTTCTGGGTCTAAGGTGGATTTTTTGAGAAGTGGTCTGATGGCAGCGGTTTTCAATGTAGATGGATTTGACTCTTATCCTTAGTGTAGGAAGAGGGAAGTGGCCGCTCCATTAAGATGGCCTTGTGGTCAGATACACCCAGTTCATACGCCAGAACGTTACTAATAGGGGCTAAGTTTGAAATGACCAGGTCCAGTATGTGGCCCCTGAAATGTGTGGGGACATCAACATGTTGTTGGAGGTTGAGACAATACAGTAGTTGCAGAAACTCAGCTGCAAAGTGGCAGGAGGGAGTGTCTACATGAATATTAAAATCTCCAAGTATTATAATGTTAGCAGAGTTAGCAGAGCAAATTGTGCAGTGTGTTGTAAGTAGATCGTGCATCTCTGAAATGAAAACTGAGTTTTGTTTAGGGGGCCGATAGATGAGAAGTATTGTCTTGGGAAAAGGGGATTTACACTTAAATGCAAGGCATTCAAAAGAAGACAATGTAGGCAGGGGGAGGGGGGACAATTCCAAATTCTGTCTGTGTATTACAGCTAAGCCACCACCACGTCCAGTGCTGCGGGCTTTCTCCAGGTAGCTGTAACCAGGGGGACAGGCGTCATTTAACGCTGAGTAGACCTCTGGCTGGTGCCATGTTCCTGTAATGCACATAAAGTCTAATCCCTTATCCATGATATGGTCTTGTATAAAGGATGATTTATTTGTGAGGGATTGTGTATTAAAAAGTTATATTTTAAGCATTAATGAGGTAGTGAATCTCTGTAGAGGCCATATTACACTAGAATTCACTCCACATTTTCTGTCCTGCTTGATGTGCAGGGATCTCGCAATGTTTCCCATACAGTCTAGCTTTGCATGCAAAGATCTCGCGGTGATTCCCGTGTTACTAAAATCAAGAACGACACTGCTCTGATGACGTGGCAGATGTGCGACAGTGGTCCAGATGGATGGAATGGCTGAAACAAATTTTCGACGGGAACTTCTGTGGATATAACAGGGTCGTCGCAGAAGTCCAAGTTCTTTGACAACTGTAATGCACGTTGGAATGGTGCGGTTGTTGAGAGGCAGCAGTTTTGGGACGGAATACTTGAGCTTCATGCCGATCACTGAAAAGCTCACAGTAGCAGCGCTAAACGACAGAAAAAATCCAGGTGTTCACCCACTGATAGTGAAAAATGACCAACAATCAGCTGATGTTGGAAGGGATAGCAGTAGTTGAGTAGACAGCCTTCAATTTGATAAATAATCCATGCAAAAAACTGTTAAAAAAGAGAAATGGTGAAAACAACAAACGCCAGCGTTTCACTACAATGTAAAACAATCTGTGCAAAAAAAAAAATGTTTAAAACTATTAAAACTAAGAAACTGTTACAATGGAGAAGCGGCGAACAAAAAATGCCAGCGTCCTCTCACCTCAGTAATCCAGGAAAAACATTTTTTTTTTTTATCTCTCTTAAGCTTTGTGGCCACAGTGTGACTTTTTATGAACACTTCACTGAAAAAGGGCACTTTTATCAATTTATTACATATAAGTACATTACTCTAACTTACCAAACTTTTTCAGAAGTAATTTGATGAGACTTTCAGTCGTGTAAGCACATTATTTGATTTGTCACTTGTTTAAAATCAGTTAGAAGTTGGTCGTGAAAAAGCAAACTATTTGATAAAATATATAAATGCACACTGATATAATGATTTTGTCACTCATACTCTTTTGACAGTTCCCTTTTTTGAAAAGTAGGTTTGTACCTGTATACTTTTAAATGTAATTGTATATTTCCTTGTGATTATCCTAGGGCTGGGCAAAAAATCGAATGCGATTTTCATGCGAATCTCGTCAGTAATGCCGCTTCTGGTGATTAGTAGTAAATCTCCAGCACACATTCGATTTTTCGCCCAGCCCTAGATCATCCTTAAGAAAGCTTTATATGCTAAATGCAGAGACGTCTGTTGAGAGTGTCATTCATGAATAGCAACATTCGCTCCGGGGGAGGGATGGTGGGTCAGGCCTGTGTGGTGGAAGATGGCCTTGGGCCAGAGGTAAACCAGGGTAGAGGTGGCAGAGTAAGAGGCCAGAAAGGGGCTGGCAGAGAACCAGGGCGGAGCAGATGAACACCACAGCAGAGCAGACTGGAGCGAAGATCACCACAGTGGAGCAGATGACCACCAGGGTGGAGCTGATGGTGCTTGAGACCACCAAGATGGCTCAGACTGGGCTGGAATAGAGAGCACGGAGAGGTAAACAGCAGCCTCTGCAGCCATAACAGGCCAAACAGAGAGTTCAGGAACGGCCTCCTTGGCCATGACCGGACAGGCAGAGAGTTCAGGAGCGGGCTGAGAGGAGCTGAAGTGGATGCCACTGCCTCGGGAGGTTCTGCAGCGGAAGCCGCCACCTCGGGAGGAACTGGAGCGGGCTCTGGACTGGAATGTAGATGAGAGCGAACTCTGGAATGAACTCCTAGACCAGAACTGACTCTGGAGCGGACTCGTAGGACTCTGAGGGCTCCCGGGCTGGACTGGGCTCTGGAACGACAGGAGTGTACAGGAGCTGCCCTCCTCCTTCTCGACCTTTGTTTGTTTGTATTCTGGCCGACTGGTGTTTGTCAAGGTATGAGAGAGCAAACGTTGATCAAATCTTTGAAAGCCAAAGATTTTTCAGACTATGTTTCAATGAGTTCAAGATTTTATTCCAAGTTTCTTGAGCAGGAAGAAAATCTTCAGTGAATAATGGTGCGTTCAAGCCAGAAAGATTTTATGAGATAAACGCACTCAAGTTTAGTCTCAAGTTTTTGTTAACGCTAATTTTTTGAAGCAGGATTTTTTAAGCCCTGAGTTTCCGACATGGCAGACGCAACATATACAGCGTCTGTATTGATGATAAATTTGTTGAAATATATATATATATATATTAAATTACATTACATTTAACAAAATACTTGTATTTTATTGTTCATTTATGATATAATATTTAACAATTCAGTTTACAGCACTTGGGAATTTAACAAAATTATAAAAAATAAACAATTAATGCAAATTCTTTATTCTTAATTTTGTAGAATGCAATTTACATGGGTCAGAAAATACATAAATTGGTATTCGAATTTTATCTTCCTGGGCAAGAATCTTCCTTATGTGTGGGAAACATTGGTAGAGTTGTTTTTCATAGAAAACATCATCAACATCTTGCCAAGTGATTTGAAAAGGTGATTTGAACACACCTGACATCATAATTATGATTCCTAGCTCATAAATACGAACTCCACAGGAAGACTTGAACGCACCATTGAATGTATTTTTAATGTGATTAGTGCATTTTCTGATTGTGCCGCTGCTGCCTTATGATGGAGTATTGCATCTGTATCGCTGTGTTGAACTACTGTACATTTTTGTGCTGTTTATGTGACTTGAAGCGCATGTTTGTTACCTGTAAGTGGTGTGGAAGGCAGACAGGGCCAAAAGTCTTTAAATGGAACGTGTGGAATTTGACCACAATAACGTGGCCATTTTGAATACATCTCTTTTGCATGTGTAGACATGCACATTAGGGTTGTCAAAATGGCTGAAAAACTACATTCAAATTTTGTACTTTAATATGATCAAAATTCGAATTATTTTCGAATTTAAAATGCATAATTTCAGTTAGGTTGAAGAAAAGCTTTTGGATTCTTTCCTGAGGCCACAAGAGGCGCATCGAGCAACATATTACTAATGCACGTTTCTTCAAAGCATAAGATAACATAACTATCTGTAAAAAAAAGTGCATAATGTTTAAAATAATGTTTATAAACCGATTATAATTAATTAAGTTGCTTAAACAACTATAAAAAAACAGCATCATGTATGTATGCATAGTTTAATACAAAGGGCCGAAAGCCAATAACACAGAGTACATTTTTCATTTAAAAACACGGGTTGCAGTGGGATGGGGAAAAAACCCCGCCATAAAGTCTTGAGATATGCTTTTTCAAAGTTGAACATTAATTTTACATTCTTTTGCTCTTTTGTGCGAGACGCGAGTGCAACGGTGATAGATGTCCCTCTAGAAAATGCGCAACATATGTGCTCTGTGTGAACGGCTTCTTTTGAGTTTTGACGTAAACATCATCTCTGCATTGATGTTCTCTTTTCCTGCAATATTTGTAATTAACAATTCAGCAGCGCTGAATGACTGGCTGAATTCAGTGGCTTCAACTGGATAGGCTAACAAAAACATTATAATGCAACGACACCTACATTGTCGTCGTATCTCGTGCGCCACCTTAATGCACACCTTAATTCGAATGCAATGTTTTTGCATTCGAATGTGGACTTTTATTTTAAATTTGATGAATATTCGAAATTAAAAAAAATTTTTGACAGCCCTAATGCACATTCTGGCGATGTTATACTATAACATTTGATGTTTGCATGCATGCATGTTGTACCATTACAACATCCTTCATGAATAAACATGATGTCTGATGTTTGTATACATATATACCAATGTACCATCGTGTCACATACAGTATGCAAATATAGTTTCAAATACAGCAATTTTATTGGCTGTTGTGCATGCTGTCGCGTTAATGCGGCATGATGACACGATCAAACGCCACGCGTTCAGTTAAAATACTTTTGGCCCTATCTGCCTTCCATAAAGTGTTATCATTGACACGTTGCATCACAGTAGCATTTCAGCCAGGTCTGCGTTCATGTGTTATAATGAAAATGAACAATTTCAGAGCAAACCATTTTTATATTATTTTCTATAATATTTTCAAATGTATCAAGAACAAATAAAGTTTCATTGTGATATGTAAACAAGTTTGTATTCTAATTTACACTTTGTTTATTGGTTTTGGGGTTTCAGTTTATATATTTGTAAAAAGTATATGTTTCCAGCTGTTAAGGCATCGTTTATCAGAAAAATAAATAAAATGTGTTTATTTATTTTCCAATTTTCATTTTGTCTTGCAGCTTATGATCTTCTAGTAAAGTGCATGAATATGACATGACTGTCTACAAGCTTCCACAATGAAATATCAGTAAAAGGTTTAATTGATAAAGTATTTATAATAAAGAAATATAAAGAGATCATCAACTTTTATTCATTGACTTTATTCAGTTCATTCAGATCATAAATTATCAAGAAAAGTCACAGGATTTTGAATGTGTTTTAAAAAAGATATGTTTTTTTTTTCCACTCTTAAGCTTTTCAGAAAATGGCCACGGTGTGACTTTTTATGAACACTTCAGTGAAAAATGGCACATTTATCAATGCATTACATATAAGGGCATAACTCTAACTTACCAAACTTGTTTATCTGGATTCATAATGTATGTTCATCAAACGTCATTTTTTATCAAGATGTTTTGCATTTACTTTTTCAGAAGTAATTTGATGAGTTGTGTAAGCACATTTACTGATTTGTCACTTGTTTAAAATCAATTAGAAGTTGGTCGTAAAAACAAACAATTTGATAAAATATATAAATGCACATCGATATAATGATTTTGTCACTCATATTCTTTTGAAGGTTATAACGGTTCCCTCTTTTGAAAACTAGGTTTGTAACTGTGTATATTTTTAAATTTAATTGTATTTTTCCTTGTGATCATCCATAAGAAAGCTTTATAGGCTAAATGTAGAAATGTCAGTTGGGTGTGTTATTCATAAAGAGCAACATTCGCTCCACCCTGCGATCTGGTTCGTTTATAGGATCTCCAGAGAAACCAATGAACAATGTGTGACGTAAGAAACATGAAGATGGGTCATGGAAAGTATCTTTTTAAAACATGATTTCATGAGATTTTGAAGTACTTTTTGAAGTAACAATAGCAAATGTTGCCATATCTGACATGAAAATACTACCTCTTTTAAGGACTTCTCTGACTCTGAAATTTGAGGCCTTGAACTTGTACCCATTCAATGACAGATCATCCAGTTCATACTTAACATATGACAACAGAAGATTACTGTTTTTATACATTGAAGACATAATTTATTATTTAAAAAAAGAAAAAAAAGAAAGTATGTTCATAAAGCAATTTTTGGTGAATAAAATGCAAATACTATTCATACTGGTGTTGGTAACAATGAAACTACATCTTTCCATCTTCTATTTGATTCCAGTGAATGAAAACACACAGTAACTTAATGTGAATATTATTGTATTCTGCAAATAACCGAGTTGAGTTTGTTTACCAAAGCGCTGATTCTGAAGGAATTTGCTGTGAAGATGAGGGTGTGACGCTGTGAAGTAGGAGGTGCGTGAAAGCGTACAGAGGACTGGTCGTTCTGGTAATTCCTGTAGCTCATCTGTAGTGTCCAGTGACTCATTTAAGGGTGTTTCGAGCAGTGAAACTCTTAAAGCTGTTCGCTGATAGACATCGAATGGCGTTTATGTTACAGTAGCTTTTTGTTCATTTATCAGACTGAGAACCAGGAACCATGACTGGATGAGATTTTAGATAGAAACATCATTAGTGGAACGTAATATTATTCATTACGGCAGCTCGGACAAGAATATGGGAGGTAAGAAATGACACCATTAAAAAAATATGACTTTCCTTATGATTTTTGAAGTCTTTTTTTGAACTTTGACTTTGAACAATTCCATATGTTGCCATATTTAAGATGAAAAGTTACTAGAGTTTTTAACCTTTAGAAATTCAGATACTATACCACTCTTAAAGGGACAGGTCACCCCAAAATGAAATTGGTCATCATTTACTGATCCTCATGTTGTTTCAGAACTGTATGACTTTAGAAAAATACGTTTTTTTTTTAGAAATGTCTCAAATTGCTTTTACATACGATGAAAATCGGTGGGGTTCAATGTTGTTTGGCCCGCACTGTTCTTCAAAATATCTTTAAAATAATTCAGACTTTGCTTCAATCTGAGGCCTTATAGCAGCAGATTACTGTTGTTATGCATTAAAGACTTAGTATAAATCTGTACTCCTCACAGTTTATTATTAAAACAGTAATTTTCTTTCATAGCAATAGCATATTTATCAAATAGCTTCCGAGTCTCATAATCTTAATTTAGTATGTCATAATTTTGACTTTTTATGGCATAATCGTTACTTTTTATATCATCATTTAGATTTTTATGTCACAATTTTGACTTTTATCTCATAATTATGACTGTAATAATATAAACTTTCTATGAGATTCATTACATAATTATGGCTTTTTGTCATTATTATGACTTAGTATGTCATATTTTAAACTTTTTATCTTATAATTTCTTTCTATGTCATCATGACTTATATAATAATTTTAACTTATCTCACAAGTGACTTATGTCATATTTTTGACTTTTATATCATCATTTTAAACTTTTTATCTCATAATTATGACTTTTTCCATCATTTTGATAGTATCTCATAATTTAAATTATATCATAATTTCAGCTTTTCATAATTATGACTTAGTATGCCAATACTTTTTATGGCATATTTATGACTTTATGTCAACATTATGACACTTAATAAACTTTTTATCTCAATTTGAACTTTTTTTTATCTCATAAAAGCCCTAAAAGCATGTTTTTTTCTTAAGTGGCAAGAATGGACTTCCATATTATGATTACATTTTCAAGAAATAAGATCTGTAGACCTCACAGTTTATTATTAAAATAGTAAATTACCTTATTAACAACAGCCTATTTTTTCCCCCAAAGCTTCTGACTCTCAACCTGAGAAAAGGATTGTACTTCTTGGGAAAACCGGAGATGGCAAGAGCAGCGCCGGGAATACGATTCTCAAACAACAAGTCTTCAAGAGCAAAGCTTCGCCTGAATCAGTGACGGCTGAATGTGTCAGTGGAGACCGGAAGGTCCACGGCAAAAAGATCAGCGTTATTGACACGCCTGGACTCTTCGACACCGGTCTGAATGAGGAGGCCATCAAATCCGAGATCATTCGGTCTGTGATCGAAAGCTCTCCGGGTCCAGACATGTTCACCATCGTCCTGAAGGTTGGGAGATACACGGGACAAGAGATGGAGATCGTGGATAAAATCGTTGAGTATTGTGGAGAAGACACCTTCAATCATTCGGTGGTTTTATTCACTCACGGAGAACAGCTGGAAGGTCAAACCATCGAGGAATTTGTCAAGATGAGTCCAAAGCTGCAGGAGCTCATTGATAAATGTGGAGGCCGCTGTCACGTCATCGACAGCAAATACTGGAAAAATCGTAAAATGGGATACAGGAGCAACAGAGTCCAGGTGAAAAACCTGCTGGAGACCATCGAGCAGAAGCTGAAGGACAATCAGAACGGCTGCTACACCAACGAGCTGCTTCAGATAGTGGAGGAGGAGATTCAAGAGGAGATGAAGAACATAAACGAGGACAGTCTGTCGCCAGAAGAGAAGCGAGAAGCGGCGAAAAAGGTGGTGCACAAAAAACTTCTCATCAGACTTGCGGGAGTGACCACGGGAACACTAACAGGTGCTTTTCTGGGCATCGGTGTCGCTGTGGCCTCCGTAGTGACTTTACTGAAAGCCGCCAACATTCCCGGAGTGGTGAAAGCCGGAACCGTAGCCGGGGCCGCGGGAGCCACGGGAATAGCGGCGGGAGCAGCGGCGGTGAAGGCGGGGATCGTCGCTGCGGGGGCCGGGGTCGGGGTCGGAGTGGCTGGTTCGGGTATCGCTGCCGCTGCCGCTGCAGGTGTCGCTGTTGGAGTCGCGGCTCTTGCCGGAGCGATTGGGGGAGGAGTTACCGGATGCAAAGCCGCGGAAGAAACGGATTCGGTGTGTGACGCAATAAAGAATGCAGCAAAACTCAACTATGCGAATGCCAAAGGTGCCGTGAAAAAGGCAAAGAAACAGCAACAAAAACTTTTTAAAAAGGAGAAGAACGAATGTTCTGATCTGGGAACAGAATAGTAGCCTATTATATCGATCTATGTGTGATTATTTAACTCTATGATATATGACTGCTGTCTAAATGATGCATGGGGATTTGTTTTTTTTAATTCTCACTATTACATGTAGGCTAAATGCTGTCACATATTATTCTTTTTTAAAGTGTTAGTTTTACTTTTTTAATTTAATTGTTTGCAATTATAATATTAAACAATTGTAGGCTACATATTATTTATAAGGTGCAGTGAAAAATAGGCCTATCAACACAAACTTTTAAAAGAAGAACAGTTGTACCGATAGGGAGCCATTTTAGTAATCTATATGTGACCAGTGTTGGGGAAAATTACTTTTAAAAGTAATGCATTACAAAATTGTGTTACTTCCTAAAAAAGTGACTAATTACGTTACTTAGTTACTTTTTATGGAAAGTAATGTGCTATGTTACTTTTGCTTTACTTTTTCTCATCTGCCTTGGCCTCATTTCTCTCTTCGGAAACCAACAAACCAACAAAAAAGAAACACAAATGTCATGTTCATCTGAAGTCATTTTTGCTTATTAGTATGGTTGATCATCGAAGGTCAGCAGCAAAGATACTGGTTAATAAAATGGATTCAAATACATAAAGGATATTTGTGTTATTTAACATGTTTGCGTCATGTCCTGAGTTTGCATTTGACTGTTTTTATTCATTTTGAGGAATACTGAATCTGTTTTTGTGCAGGTGAGATGAGTAAATGCATGCTGGCATTTAGTTTAGAACTAACATCACAACGCCTCTGCACTCACTCCTGATTCCTCTCACTATTACATGTAGGCTAAATGCTGTCACATATTAATTTTTTAAAGTGTTGGTTTTTGTTTTTTAATTTAATTGGTTGCAATTATAATATTAAGCAATTTTATTTATTATTCATAAGGTGCAGTGAAATATATCAACACAAACTTTTAAAAGAAGAACATTTGTACCGATTTTAGTAATCTATATGTGACTCTTGAACTTTAAGATGATTAATAAGATTAAATAAGACTAAATTATCTATATTGTTTTGATTTATCTTTTTTTTATGCATGGGATTTGTTTTTAATTCTCTCTGTATTATATGAACATACAGTCACTATTGTATTTATAATGTATTTTTCGTTGTCATTAATTAGAATAATAGTAAATTATTTTCACTGGCATTTACTTTTGTGTATAGGTCTTGTTTTATTCTTCTCACAAACTATTTTTTCTCTTTATACATTAACACAAATGATTTAAGCTTTGCTGTTATTCTATAATCACTAACATGTTTGGTGACTCTCTGTCCAGCAGATAGCGCTCGTGCAACATGAATTAACAGTCGTGCAGTTACATAAGCTGCCAGTGTCTTTTATTGTACAAAGATCCAGACGAGGTTCCAAATACTGGTTCTCAGTTTTATTGAAAGCATGTGGATTGAAAAATTACCCTTACAAGACATGCCAAAGCTTCTAGAACTGTAGAGCCACAAGTGAAGTAAACTGCACACTGTTTTCTACTACATCTAAATCACTGGACCTACACAGCAATGAAAATGGCCTTCGTGTTTCCTGCTCCCTGTTTCTCAAAACTGAACAGCACTGTGCAGCCAATAGACTGTAAACCTATAAGCTGACACAGTTATATGTGTTTAATATGATGTGTATAGCCTTGGGTATAATACTCTTTAATTAAGGTCAGGCTCTGAAGTATACATTTGAAACGAGTTCCGAATCACTGGTTAGAAACAAAACAATTCGAAAAGGCTTTGAAGTTTTAGTTTTGTGTTTCTTCCCCATAAAATTCTTCTAAAATCTTACTAACAATATATTTCTGCCTCATCATTTGACCAAAATCTACATTGGATCGCAATCAGAATTTTTACAAACACTCAATGGTGATTGATAGTGACTTTTAGTAAAAGTGTTGTATTAATTGTCATGTGTAGCTTGAAGCTAATTGTAACTGTACTTTCTCTGTTACCCAAATATGTGTCAGCAAATCCACGCAGTCACTGCCTCCACCGTCACCACAATCATCAGCCACCACTCACACCAGATCGCACTCGCCTGAATTCTGATCACCTGCAGCTGCCGTCTCCAATCAAGCCACCTTTAAGAACACGCTCCTCTCAGTCACTCATCGTCCGGTCTATCGTTCACATTCCTGAACTGTTCCCAGACTCTGTGCACTACTTACCTGTGTGTACTTGCCTCTAGATCTCCTGACAATTCTCCGATGGTGTTCTCCTCCGTTCCTGGTCTCCGATCTCCTACGAACCTGCAAAGAAACCACACATCAGCATACAGCTAAGAACCATTGAACTGATCATTGTGTTTGATACTTACCTGCCATTTGATCTTCACGATCTGCTTCCACACGCCTGTCAATAACCTGCCTGTTCATTCACTCACCTGTTGTCTCTGGCTCGATCTGTGACAGTTTATATAAGTATTTTATCAAAATAAATTGCATAAGTTCATATTTTTAATTATAGTAATAATTTATATCTGGATCAGAGGGATGTGGGTGGGCGAGCCATGTAATGCCACCACTTACACATCTGTGTTCAGATCACCTTTTTCTCCTGACAAAGTCATTGTAATGGCAATATTTCCATCCCCTGAATGTAAGCTTCCTTATTCCAAGCTTTCTTGATACACTGGTGACTTCATGTACCATGAAAATTGTAAGTAAATCTAGGAATTATTGGATTTCATATCAGTAGGGGTTGAGGCATCAAAAGTAACTAAGTAACGAGCTGTTTTATGTATGGTAACCGTAATATTACTGAACTCTTATTAGTTACAATACTAGTTACTGCAAAAAGTAATATTACTGTAACTAGTTACTGCCCGACACTGCTTATGAGAACGCAAAAGTTGCAGTTGAGATGACACAAGAATATATTTCATTTATATATAATTGTGTTCAATAATATACTTAGGTGTTTCGCTACTTCATCATCTTACCTTGCTCTCTTTCAAAGTTAAACGTAATTCTTCGAGCAGGAATTCGCGCTCTGCTTCTGAAGAGTAAACCCCACCTACTTTGATTTGATTGGTCATCTCAATCATTTTGACATTGAGTGCTGAAAGTCCGCTGAGCAGGGCCGCGTTATCCTCATGGGCTGCAGCCCAGGGCCCCGAGCAGTAGGGGGCCCCAGAGACAATTCTCTTTTGCGTCTTAAATCGGGTTGCCAACCATTCCATTTAATATGGAATTGTCCCGTATTAAAGGCATCAGAGAAGCGTTCCGTATGAAAGCTATACGGAACGCAGTTCGTCCCATATTTGCAGGCATATGCCGTATGACCACCTAGACCATACAAATAACAAATGAATTATTATTTTTACGAATTATTGTTTGAATTGCGAACATAGCTGCTACAGGAAGGCTTTAAGACCACGCGGAATCCTCTGCCGCCTGGTCGCTCCTGCTTCACAGGGAGTGGGATTTCTGCAAATCAGTTTGGGCGAATGCAGAGATGAGATTATTGATCGTAAGCATAGGCGGAAATCCCAAAGGGGTCGGGGGGGGGGGCGCATGACCCCCATCCCTAAAAATGTGATTAAAAACCACGCTCTGTATTGTAAATTGTTTTATACTTTTAAATAACTTTTTAGTAAAACAACGCAAAAGGGCCTCCCTTTACTCACAGTGCTTTGGTCCAAATGCCTGCTTTCCTCTTTTACATCCCCTCAGTGTTGCCAAGTTCGTGGTTTTCCCGTGGAACTGAGCTACTGTAACACTGTTGCCATGGGTTGAAGCGACCCCAATAACGTGATATGAATGCAAATTTTACCGGAGGAACCCCGCCGAAAAAAGTCCGGTGAGCTAGAACAAAGTCAGTAGTTGTGGAACTCGACTGTCAAGGCTATTTTATTCACTTAAACATCGGATGAAGTGATTAATTTCTCTTATACAGATGATGCCAGTGTATTTTTCGATGAGTCCGCCATATAATAACGTTACCTGCTTGACGGATGGTAATGTCTACAACGGCGCGACCACAACAGCTTGAAGTTAAGCACAACACCCAGCTGCAAAGCATACAAATGACCTGAGGGAAGACGTCTTTCACTATTGTAAGTGAATGTTGTTAAATGGAGAAACAAAATTAACAATTTTTTAAAAATTTTACTTCTAGTGTATTAGCTATTAAACTTGGACCTCATTATTGAAAGACAAATTCAAGCACCAAAAACAGCCCACACTCTATATGTTCTGTTTCATTCAAATTTGTTAAATTTTTCATGTATTCATAGGATACATGGTTGCAGTTCAAATTTAAGTGCCATTGTTTAAAAATGCTTTATTGACTGACGTTTCCTAGACGTTCAGTTGTGCTTTCAAATGTTATGCCTTATTGTATGTAATTTCACAGTATATCCGCCTCCTAAAATGCGGGGCATTAATTGTCATTTATTTCATTTGATTGTCATTTGATCATGCGATCTTCATTTCACCACTGAATGTATAAAAATCCCTGAACCAGTTTTATTAATATTCACAGAGGAGATTCAAAGAGTGAGTTATTTTAAAGGGCACCTATTATGCCCCTTTTTTCAAGATGTAATATTAATCTTATGGCTCTCCACAATGTGCCTGTGAAGTTTCATGTTAAAATACCATACAGATCGTTTATTATAACGTGCTGAAAATGTAATTTTTGGGGCGGGTCTAAAAAGTGCTGTTTCAAGGGTGGATTTCCTTAAATGTAAATGAGCTGCAATTTCCCGCCCGACTCCAGCAGGGGGCGGAGCCTAGACGTCTCTGCTTTTGTGTATGACAATAAACCGAGAGAAGCAACATGAGTGAGATCGAGAGGGCCGGTGTTCAGCCGTACATGTATAAACCAGAGTCAGCTTCAAACTCGGGTCGATGAGAGAAGGCCCCCGAGTCGCTAGCTCTGGGCATGGCGGATAAATCGCCCCGCGAAGTTACGGCTTCACGGCCCGATTTCTTCCGAACCGGACCTTGCCAGACCACGGGGCCGATGGCGTCCGGACGGGGCTGCAAGGGTCTACCTCACACCTGGGTTTGGGCTCCCAGGACCCCCGCCTCGCCGAAATATAAGCGTTCGAACCGAGTTCTTCCACCCCCTCCGACCCACCCGCTCTCCCCGGGGAAGGCGTGCTCTCTCCGGTTTGGACGAGCAGCTCGGAGGGGGTGGAAGTCAAACCCAAGCTCGTCTGAACTCTGAGCGGCTCAGGCGGTTCAATGAGAAAGCCCGGAGTGGTGGCCACGTCAAATCTGCAACTTTGACAGGCCGTATCTCAGAGACGCTGTGGAGAGACAAAATGGCAGACACGGCACAACACACTGAGAGCTGTGGATATGGTAAAGCGTGCGTGCCTGTCAGTCAATAGTGGTGGGCGGGGCTGCCGACATATAACGTCATATTGCGGTTTGGATGCAAACCGCTCGTTTTTTGAGCCTGGTTTGGTTTTATGAAGATTAAAAAAAAAAAAAATGACTGGATGGATTTTTATCATTCTAAGGTGGCTGTGTACACACAACTCCAACACACATTTCTGTCCAAACACCTTGTAAAAGTGGATTTTGCATAATAGGTGCCCTTTAAATAAACTGCTGTGACCTATGTTGTTGATAAATATAGCTGTTGATTAATGAATTCTATTCAATAAAACCATTTACTCTATTTTGTGTCAATTCAAAGCTTTCAACTTATACATTACAGCACACATAAGAGTAATGTCTCAACACAGAACTGCACTCCTATTTGCACCAATTCAGACCTGGGGAACCAACAACCAAATGACCCAACAACCATCTGTGTTGTGGCACTGTGCCTTTACAAATACACTGATAGATTATAAAATACACTGTAAAATACTGCTAAACGTACTGCAAAGTTTCATTGGATAAATGTGCCAAAATGTCTAATTTTATAACAATTATTATTTAATAATAATAATATAATTCCAAACTGCATCATCTCCAAAAACATGAACACATCTCTGACATTGTAAGGATTCAGTTTGTTGTTGTTCATTTAGCATCCACAGCAGGGGCCCGTTCTTCGTACCTCACTTACAGTTTTTCTCAGTCGCTTTGGTACATTTCTCAGATCAGAATTGAAATTCTCAAAACAACCTGTTCAATCTTCACACCGTGTCACTTGTGCACATCAAAAAAGCAGTTTCTCATTTCTTTGAACAAGTTGCAAATGCTTTGGTACATCCATGCAAATGATTATGTACAATTCTCTGCTGTTTACTACATTATCAATTGCTTATGTCATGTTGATCAAAATGTATTATAATGGGTCTCTGTTGAATAGTCTCACCCCCCACAACATTTAGGCATTAGTTCATAGCATAAGTCTTTACATGCAAAATGGTTGAACAAGTTGTCATAATATGTCAAGCATATTTCTATACATTTCCATTAGACTTTTTTTCTAAATCTGTCCTGCATTGGTAAATTGCTCCCAGGTGAATCTTGATTTTCTCTAACGAAGGTGCATCTCATGAACCATCAACTGGCAAGTATATATATAGCCGGAGCACAACACAATGTTTCAATGTCTGACAATGGAAGGACAAGGAATTGGACGGGGTCAACAGCCAGAGAGAAGAAGAAGAGGAGTGAGGCTTCGTGGCGGAGGAGTTGGGAGGCAACATATGCGTGTTCCTGATGAGATAAGAGCCACACTTGTAGACCACGTTCTCAATCATGGGCTTACAATGGCCGAGGCTGGTCGAAGGGTGCAGCCAAATGTTGGGAGAACAACTGTGTCCTCAATCATTCAGACTTTTCGTCGACAAACGAGTAATAATATTACCCAAATTTTATTAGTAATGCGTTATATTACTGCGTTACAGCTAAAAGTAATATACTACTGTAATATTATTACTTTTGTAATGCGTTACTCCCAACACTGCTTATAACCATGTATACACACACTGCATAAAGCCCCTATTTTACAAATAATAATGCAGTCAGGAGATGGTGTGATGCAATGAGTGGTTTCCACATTTTTAAACATTTAAAATGCATGAAAATAAATATTTTCAATAATTTTGTTTATCACACTTGAAATGACCTGTACACTAAATAATCTAACCGTCATACTTACATAACAATAGCAGTCTATTTATTTAGTGGTCCAAGTTGAAGTCAGTATGTATATTACAGTTTTTCTCAGTCGCTTTGGTACATTTCTCAGATCAGAATTGAAATTCTCAAAACTACCTGTTCAATCTTCACATCATTGTGTCACTTGTGCACATCAAAAAAGCAGTTTCTCATTTCTTTGAACAAGTTGCAAATGCTTTGGTACATCCATGCAAATGATTATGTACAATTCTCTGCTGTTTCCTACATTATCAATTGCTTATGTCATGTTGATCAAAATGTATTATAATGGGTCTCTGTTGAATAGTCTCACCCCCCACAACATTTAGGCATTAGTTCATAGCATAAGTCTTTACATGCAGAATGGTTGAACAAGTTGTCATATGTCAAGCATATTTCTATACATTTCCATTAGACTTTTTTTCTAAATCTGTCCTGCATTGGTAAATTGCTCCCAGGTGAATCGTGATTTTCTCTAACGAAGGTGCATCTCATGAACCATCAACTGGCAAGTGTATATATATATAGCCGGAGCACAACACAATGTTTCAGTCTCTGACAATGGAAGGACAAGGAATTGGACGGGGTCAACAGCCAGAGAGAAGAAGAAGAGGAGTGAGGCTTCGTGGCGGAGGAGTTGGGAGGCAACATATGCGTGTTCCTGATGAGATAAGAGCCACACTTGTAGACCACGTTCTCAATCATGGGCTTACAATGGCCGAGGCTGGTCGAAGGGTGCAGCCAAATGTTGGGAGAACAACTGTGTCCTCAATCATTCAGACTTTTCGTCGACAGAACAGGTATGTAATCTAACAATAGGCACTGTACTGTAATACTGTATACTTTCTGTAATGCTTCATACAATATTACAGTATTCCACTTGCATTTTACAATATACAGTAAGTATACTTTAAACAGTGACATTTTATCTTACTCAATTTTGTGTTTTGCATTACTATATTTTTTCCACATAGGACTGCAAGACAACTTCACAGGGGTGGCAGAGGGCCCCTTTTCACACCTGAACAGGAGGAGGCTATTTGCACCATGGTTGTAGAAAACAATGCCATAAGACTAAGGGCAAGGAATAGAACGAGGTCGACAGCGAGAGAGAAGAGGGGTGAGGCGACGTGGCGGAGGAGTTAGGAGGCAAAGCGGAGGAAGAGGCCGAGGACATATGCGTGTTCCTGATGAGATAAGAGCCACACTTGTAGACCACATTCTCAATCATGGGCTTACAATGGCCGAGGCTGGTCGAAGGGTGCAGCCAAATGTTGGGAGAACAACTGTGTACTCAATCATTTAGACTTTTCTTCGACAGAACAGGTATGTAATCTAACAATAGGCACTGTACTGTAATACTGTATACTTTCTGTAATGCTTCATACATTATTAAAGGTATTCCACTTGCATTTTACAATATACAGTAAGTATACTTTAAACAGTGACATTTTATCTTACTCAATTTTGTGTTTTGCATTACTATATTTTTTCCACATAGGACTGCAAGACAACTTCACAGGGACAGGAGGAGGCTATTTGCACCATGGTTGTAGAAAACAATGCCATAAGACTAAGGGAGATAAAGAGTGCCATTATAGAGGACAACAACATCTTTGAAAACATCCAAACAGTCAGCATCTCAACCATTGACAGGGTGCTGAAAAGACACCAAATGAATATGAAGCAGCTGTACACTATTCCATTTGAAAGAAATGGTGAAGGAGCTGTGCTACCAGTATGTACAGGTAAAACATGTACGAGCATGCAGCAACTGTACCTCACAGTAAACAGTACAACATCGTATAGTGATATACAGTACAGTAAGTGTGACCTTTACACATTTGTTATGGCTGTAGAAAAGAAGATGCAATATGTGCCTAAGGAGATTGTCCTATGTTCACATTTCTACTTTTGTTTTTTTTCCTTTGTGCTATGCAGTGCTGTGTTTTCCTTTCTGTATCGCAATGACATGGTCTGTCAACCAATTACAGTACAAACAGTAAAAGCATAAATGTGAATCTTGTCCAGTCTCTTGCAATCAAACTCCCACATACACTAAGGTGTAACCTACAATTTACAATAAATGTCATCAAAACTGAACCACCGCACAGCTTCATCTACATGGATGAGGCTGGCTTCAACCTAACGAAACGCAGAAGGCGTGGTCGAAATATCATCGGCCACAGAGCTACAGTTGATGTGCCAGGCCAACGGGGCGGGAACATAACCATGGGTGCTGCTATCTCTGAGAATGGTGTGCTAACGCATATTCCCATTATTGGGCCATACAATACAGAGTGTCTTGTCACCTTTTTAGACACTCTCTACAGGGATATCATCCCTGAACAAGAGAGGGGTCAGATTGGAGATGACCTGCCAAAGTACGTGATAGTTTGGGACAATGTCAGTTTCCATCGCTCCAACATCATCAGGCAATGGTTTGCAGCCCACAACAGGATGCTGATGGAGTTCCTCTCCATAGTTTACATCAGAACATCCCTCCAGAGTACACTGTTATATTGAACACATGACTAAGCAATTTGACTGTCTTATCCGTACACAGTGACACAAGGACTTGTCATTCTGATGGCACTGACATGTTCATTGACACAGATATTTATTTTTGAGAGATGAACTAAGGATTTTGAGCAAGAGACTGGCTTTTGCAGGTAATCCATGGTGTTTTGCTATTTGTACGAGTTGTTTTGAGAAATGCACTTACTGTTTTGCAAATGTCAAGGATGATTCGAGAAATGTACCAAAGCGACTGAGAAAAACTGTAATATATGTATACACAGTAGCATTGAAATAATAATAAGAAGATCAAACAAGCATGACTGGTCGCATTACATCTTTAGAATGGATGCAAAGCAAATGAAACTGAAGATATAGATACAAATCACAGTGAATAAACATATGCACACATCTCTACCATGTATACCAGGTTCGGCTACTTTTAGTTTCGCTTTCATTGTGTCACGTGTTTTCCAGGAATCAGATTGTGGGTGTAATAAATAAATAAATAAATGGATCAGCGTGTGTCTGGTTAAAGCTGCATCGTGGAGGCTGTGAGCTGCTGCAGCCTCAAAACAAAGACAAACAACAGACAAAGCGTGAACAACACAAAAACAGAAACACCAGTAAAAGCCAATGCACACACTTTTAATCCTGAGAACACAATTCAGTTCTCGTCCTAAAATAAGGGACAGGTTTACAAATGATAGAGATATGAAAAAGCTGTTTGGACTGAATTAAAATATAAACCTATTTAGCCTATGGTTTTAAAATCGATACTTTTTTATTATTAATTTATTTTACAGGAACAGCGCCATCTGCTGGCTGGTTAGGTTTACCACAGCCATAAAATCTGGAGGAATAATGCATGTTTTATCAACTGTCTCCTGAAATTTCACGAAAAATATTCCGTTTTAAAGTTTTTTTTTTTTTTCCACTATGAAACGCGAAAATCACTGATGATAAACATTATTATTACTATGGGTAAACATAATTGAAACCCTCATCAATTGTATTAAAATGAACGTTTATACAGTACCCAGGTGAAAAAGAAATATATTTAAATTGTGCTTTTTCAGACATACTTACTATATTTAAATTATACTATACTAAGTGCATATTAAATGTATTATTTTGAAACAACTTTAAGTATATTAAGTGTATTTCAAGATATGTTTAAGTTTGATTTTAATCTATTTGTAATATATTTAATATATTGAAATTGTGTTAAAATGGAACCACTTTAAGTATATTTAGTGCAATTTAAGTGTATTTCTTAAAATACATTTAAAATGTCCTTTTAATACTTCATGAACTACAGTTAGAGTATATTTGAAGCATCGTTTTAATGTACTTCAAGTACATTTCAATTGTATTTCAGCTCATTGGAAATGCATTAGCATTACACTACTAGTATATTATAAAGCTGCTTTTATCAGTATATACACACACGTACACACTTTGATATCTAGAAAACTTTAATGTATTATATATTGTTGTGTACATTACAAATAACAATTACAAGCATATATACTTTGGTGAAAAACAAAACATACTATTAAATGTATTAAAAATGCACTTGAAATACAAGTATGTTTATAGTATATTTGTATTACTACAAACATACTCAAGTACATTTTAATACATTATAAAAAAACATAAATAAAAAAAGACTGAAATGCTATGGCAGAGCTATCTTTTCCATTTGTAGAACATTTCAGTTATACCGGCCTTACTAAAAAGTACAGAATTTTACATCAATGAATAAATAAAAATTACAATGCAATTTTCTGAAGAAAAAAAATACATAAAAAAGACTGAAAAACAAAGTGCATAAGTGAATAGCTGTGTGTGTGCAAAGACTGAAGATGATAAAGTTCAAGAAATGAAATCTGATCTGTGTGATGCGACTGTCGTTCGGCACGCTGCATTGAGCAGCCGCGTTCAGTTTTTAATAGTAGCGTCTGTTCTTTTTCTGAACTAAATGATTTTTATTACTATAAAAAAAAAAAAAACGACG
>NW_015646344.1:680973-683283 GCF_001515625.1 Sinocyclocheilus rhinocerous | reverse complement strand
TGGCTGCCAACATCTGGGGGCCGACCGATGGAGACAGAGCTGGTGGATCCGAAGGCGCTGATGGAGAGCTGATGGAGCTGAGCGTCGTCGCAGGGTTTCCGAAGTCCTGGGCACAGCCTAGTAGTAAGGGTAACATAAGTATGTTTTCTGTAAATACACTAAAAAGTCGCTAAAAGTGTGCTTGTGTTTAGTATATCCTTTAAAAGTGTAACTAAAAATATATTTATTAACATAGTATTTCTACTATACTTTTTAGAAATATACTAATAGTGTGCTTGTGTTTAGCATATTCCTAAAAAGTGTAACTATTTATTACCAAAGTATTTCTAGTATACGGTTTATAAATATATTAAAAGTATGCTTCTGTTTAGCATATTTCTTAGAAGTATAACTAAGCATATATTTAATACAAAAGTACTTCTAGTATACTTTTTAGAAATATATTAAAATGCAATTCAATATATTTTTATTGCACTTCAAATAAGCATGTTGGGAATACAAATGTATTATAAACATGAATTTCAATTTCAATTTGAATTTCAAGTATATTTTTAATACATTTAATACTACGTCTTTTTCACCTGGGTATATATACACAGAAAACTGTCAGGCATTATTAAAAATATCTTCATTTGTGTTTCGAAGATTAACCAAAGTCTTATGGGTTTGGAACAACATGGGTGAGTGAATGATGGCAGAATTTAAATTTTAGGTGAACTAACCTTTTAAGAATTACACGTGTGAACAACAATTATGCTTGATTTTAAGTTTTGAGGGTTTAGTCTAGTTTTTTATTGGAGTAGTAAGTATATCATGGCCCACCTTTATAAAAAAGACATCGACAGCATTTTAGAATGCCATCATGCTAGCAATGTGAATCATGTTACTGCTACCAACAGTTTAGAATGGCTAGTGTTGGAAAATATGTTGCAATGGGAGTTTTGACTTTTTTTTTATTGTGCATTGATTAATATTAAGTATTCAACCTTTAATGGGGAACATTGGCAAGCTAATGTTTGATATTGATGGTTCATTGGTTTGCCAGAAATGAATGAAAGGTACAGATGGGGGACATTTAATTATGACAATTTGAAAGGTTCACCCATATAAGTCAGGTAGTGGCAGCTCTGTTACTCCTTTGTTCTTTGGTGACATTGCTTTCTGAAGGGGGTGATCTGTTCCAGCATAAAAATCTACTTCGAATCATGACAAGCTATTTCCATTTACAGCAAGGGGTTAGACTGATACTTGTTTCATTATGGGATACTGGGATCAGGAATTTGGGTTTTGATTTTAATTTGTTACCTGTTCATAGTGCTGATTAATACAGATATCCTGCTTGTGTTCAAACAATTGGCATGACTAAGAAAACTGTATTCTAACAGCATGCTAATTTGCTTGAACTTACATAAAAATGTATTTGCTTTTTTTTTTTCTTTTCAACAGGAGGATGAACTCGAAGGCCACGCAAATGCAATAATGAAGCTGTTGGTGATTCACAATCCCACAGTTCGAGGAGGGCCCAGCAGATGTGTGTTAGAGACATAACCACAAAGTGCATATTGTTGATGGGATTGATCTATGCCCTCAACCTTGAGAATCTCAAAAACCTGGACAAGAATAAATCCCTTTGTTTTGTACTCCTGGTCTCCTCGTTCCTCGCTCCGTGTTCCCGCACCGTAGCAACCCGTGACACTATGCCCTCAACCTTGAGAATCTCAAAAACCTGGAGTACAGCTATGAAGTGTCTTTTGGAACTGGATGGAGCAAAGCTGCTAAAGAATGTCCGAGGCCTCAAGAGTAAACTAATGGAATGAGCTATCTTTACTATACGTTCATGCTCCGACTGTTTGCTTCATCCAATGAAGACATTGTTTTATTTTCACGTAGGTAAAGTTCAAGAAGTTATATAATGTGAGTTATATGTAATATGAAGTTGTATGCCACTTAGAATTGAATGTAAGAGCGTTCTTTTGCACCTAATTAGTGTTAAATGTTTAAATGTTTGTTTGTATCCATATACCAGTCTATTGATTAAGGAATTTAAGGATTTTTAAGGATTCCCTGAGTAATGTGTAATTATTCCCATTGACTAATTATTATTAATAATAATTTAAAGGGGTCATATGATGCAATTTCAAGTTTTCATTTCTCTTTGGAGTGTTACAAGCTCTTGGTGCATAAAGAAGATCTGTAAAGTTGCAAAGACTAAAGTCTCAAATCCAAAGAGATATTCTTTATAAAAGGTAAGAGTCAACCACGCCTACCTAAAACGGCTCGTTCTAACACGCCCCCACATGTCTACGTCAC
>NW_015646344.1:663370-680958 GCF_001515625.1 Sinocyclocheilus rhinocerous | reverse complement strand
GGGGGCTTTGTTGAAAACGACGCGTTTGAGAGAGGCGGGGCATAGAGGACCTACAATAATGTACAGTATTTGAAAAATAATGTGCTTTTTGAACATTAAAGCATGTCAACATATTCTGTTACACCAAATACACAAAATAATGATCTTTAAAATAGCATCATATGACCCCTTTAATAGATGAACTGTTGCCTGCTAACAATAGAGCTAATATTACTCTATTATAGGTAATTAGTTGTTACCAGTTACTGGAGATGGCAAAAGCAGTGCTGGAAACACAATTCTTGGAAAATATGTATTGATTCACCTGAATCTGTGACAACTGAATGTGCTACTGTAGCAGTGAAAGCATGGTTGATGGAAGAAAGATCACAGTTATTGACACACCTGGAATTTTTGATACTCATGATGATGATGATATGAAGATAAAACATGAGAACGTAAGATGTATGATCGAAAGTGCTCCAGCTGTTGATGCCTTAGTCATTGTCCTGAAGGTCGGGAGGTACACAAAACAAGAAACAGAGACTGTGGATAAAACTGTATGCCTTTAAACATTCCGTAGTTTTATTCACTCATGGTGAAGAAAATAAAAATCAAAGAATTGGGAAATTTGTTCAGAAAAGTTGAAAACTATAGCTGGCTGATAAATGTGGAGGTTGCTGTCACGTCATCAGCAGTAGAGAGTACAAGAGCAACGGGGTTCAGGTCAAAAACCTGCTGGACAAGATAGAAGAGATGGTAAAAGTGAATGGCCACTACACCACTGAGATGCTTCAAAAGCTGGAGGAAAGAAATCAAGTGGATATTGACAAGAATATAACCCCAAGAGCAATCTGTCTTTACAAGAGAAAAGAGAAAAAGGGCATTGTTCATGAAGAATATGTGAAAAGGCTTGCAGGATTGGCTGAAGGGACACTGATTGGTGCTTTTCTGGACATCGGCATGGGAGACACCACCTCTAAATGACACTTTATCTTCACATAACTACATAAACGACTTTGGCTAATGGTTAAAAAAATGGTACTACAGTAAATTGTCCAAAATTTGGATTTCGTTTGACCATTACGTTTGGTATAAATCATTAGTTTAACACATCCTCTATAGGGAGCAGGAGCATTTCTGTTGTGTTGTTGTGTCAGTTTATTTCATGACCATGTATTTATTTTTTTAAATGTATTTATTTGGAAAGTAGTTATTGAATAAGCATGATCATGTACAGTCATTATCAGAAAGATAATCTTCAGGGTAATCAGAATCCCTCTGATACATATACTGTATATTTAACAGGGGGTAACACACACTCAAATTAACATCCCCATTGCAGACACACACACACACACACACACACGCACACGCACACGCACACGCACACACACACACGCACACACGCACACACACACACGCACACACGCACCTGACTGAAGAGGTTTAGGTCTGTGAGGCAAGACTTCAGACTGGAGCTGGAGAAGAAACAAGCCATTTGAGTCACATTATTAAAGTCTCAGATGCATAACATTTAATGTAAAACATTTAAAATAATCACATTTTGTTGCTTTGCAGCCTGAAATGTAGACGGACACAGTTTTTGTTTTATTCAGCTGTATTTACATAGTGCAACTTATAACATCCAAGTGAAAGATATAATGTTTCTGACATGTTTTTTCAACATGTCAGAAAAAAAAAAAAAATCTGAATCACTGAGTAGGAAAAAGGATCAGCCCCTTGTGTCAGTATTTTGTTGAAGCACCTTTTGCTTTAATTACAGCCTTTAGTCTGTTAGGATTTGTCTGTACTAACTTTGCACATAAAGACTTTGCAATATTTGCCCACTCTTCTTGGCAGAACTGCTCAAGTTCAGTTAAATCTGATGGTGGGTGTTTGTGGACTGTCTGTCTCATGTGGCCTCAGAATCTTCAAGGTGTGTTTTGGCAAAGCTCAGTCTGACTGCATGTGACCTTTCTTGAGGAGTGTCTTTTTTTCTCACAACCCTCCCAAACAAGCCACATTTGTGGAGAATTTGTGGTATTGTTGTCACATGCACACAATGACCACTCTTTGTCATAAACTCCTGCAGCTGCTTCAGAGTTGCTGTAAGCCTCTTGGTCGCCTCTCTGACCAGTTTCCTCCGGCTCTTTCATCCGGTTTGGAGCGACGTCCTGATCCAGGGAGGGTCTGTGAATCAGTTTAAGCTATTTTAATGAGAAGTTGTAGTCAACCCAGACCTCTCAGCTCCACCCACTCGTTCTCAATCACCCGAATATGCCACTAAAGTCACTCCCAGGGAGGGAGATGATTCTTTTCTATACCCATTGTAGTTAGTTAGTTAGTAAGTTAGTTATCGATATCGATTTTAATGTGAAATTTCCAGTGATCAGCGCTAAATAGTGTGTACATTTTCTCTGAAACAGTTATACATGACTTGCAACATTCGTTTTTAATTGATTAATTAATTTTATATATTTATTTGTTTATTTATTTATTTTTTGTGGTTATAGCCTAAGAATCACGGCTATTAAGAAATGAAATGGCCGGTGAGTTGGGCTAAATTGTTAACGTCTTACCTGGAACTCTCTACCCTACCCTTACCGATAGTGTTAACAAAAAACATTTGCTGAATCAACCACTTTTAACCTGCTGTTACATGTCTTTGAGCCTTTTTATCATGACTTGCATTTCCCCCGACTTGTATCAGAGTTATCTGCATCACAAGTGCAATAATGTACCTGTCACAGAGTCAGGCCTTGTCCACAAGTACAGGCCTTTCCTCCATTTAAAAAAAAAATTTAACTAAAATGTCCGTCCACATGAAAATTCAAAAACACGCCATGAAGTGCTCTTAATAGCATGCCAAACCAACAGGTGACGATACAACCCTGACCGTAAAGCCACGTTGGCCAATCAGAAGCCTGATGACTTGACTCTAGGGATGGGCGATACCACTTATTTTGTTTTCGATACGATACCGATACTTTTACAGGCCAGTATCGTCAATACCGATACGATACTTCTAAACTTAACTTTTAAATTATGAAATTTATTAAATTATTAAGAGTAAAATGGGTAAAGATACCCACTTAACTTTATATTTGAAACTAATTTTAAGATTCAATACGCCTTAATTGCAACTTATTAGGTTATATTTTTGTTTACATGTGGTTAAAATATGTTTACTGTAGTGGTAACCATGGGAATCTACAAATACTATAGTTGAACTACGGTCACGTTCGTAAAACCACCATGGTTCATTTTCATAAGGGACTGCCAGTGAAAGGCTGTTGCATGCATATAATCCAACCTTTTTATTCTGTGACGGCTATGAATTATATTAACATTACTGAATAGAACATGATCAATATGAACTTTTAACGTTCAATTTAAATAAATGTAATTGCACAAACTATGTAAGCTACAATTTAAATTTGTTTATTGTGAAATAACTCAAACATGTTTTTTTCTGTCCTCTGATAAGCATTGTTCTGCCGTTCCCAAAAGCATCAGTGGTTTCTTATGATACTTTTGGGAAACGCAGCCCTGTTTGAATGCACTGTCAGAAGTGAGTAACGCTCTCTGTGATTGATTAGTTCTGTCTTGCAGCATTTGCGTGTGTTCAGATGAGCAGGAAAATAGTTCCATCCTACACAATTATAAAACAAAATCACTGGTAAAAAAAAGACACCTTAGTATCGATACTTTCGAAACACTGCTTCATTGAAACTTCACTTGCACTTGCACCCATGAGAATCAAGTAGTGAAGAACCTTGCAGACGAGCTATAAGTGAGGATACAGGTGTAGTCTATGCAGAAGTCTTTCTTATCAAAAAAACAGATGAACGTATAAATTCTCCCTCCCCTTCACATCTGTCAGAATTTTGTTTTACCTTTGCAGTATAAAATAAACCATACAGCTCATATGTAACAAGGCATCTTGCTTTATTAACATTTATTATGAATGTCCTCAAGCGCAGTTGATGACGCTCTGAAGTGACGCTTCAGTGATCTAGAATATTCCAATGTACACATAAGCTTTCCTTTGATTTCTCCATCCTCATTTCTTTCCTTGCATCCTAAGGGGGGTTGAACTAAGAGGCGAGGAAAGGAAAGGAGGATGCACAAAAAATAAATGAGAAGCATCCGTTGTTTTAAACCTTGGTTTGGAAGAAAAACATATATGGGGGAACAAGAGCAACAAGGTTCAGGTGAAAAATCTACTGAAGACCATCGACAAGATGGTGAAAGAATGGCTGCTACAGCAATGAGCTTCTTCAGATGTTGGAGAAAGAGATTCAAGAGGAAATGAAATTATTCATGAAAAAATTCTTAAGCAGCTTGTAGGAGCAGCAACAGGAGTGGTGATCGGTGCTCTTCTGGGAGCATGTATTGCATTAGCTTTCATTTATGCTTTATCAAAACCATTGAACATATGTATTGCTAAAAGAAGTGTAGTAGTAATGACAGGAAATGTAGGGGAACATGAGCGGTAGTTAAAGCTGTGGCTTCAGGAGGAGGAGCAGTAGCAAAAGCAAGAGTAGCTGTTACTGGAGTTGCAGCTCTTATAAGAGCTGCTGGAGGAGGAATCACTGGATTGAAAGCAGCAGAAGAAGCTGATTCAGTGTGTGACGCCATGATCAAGGCAGCACAGCTTAACTACAAGAAGGCGAGGCCATGCTGCGCTGCTTTAGAGAAGAGGAAGAGAAAACTAGAGGTGCATGTAAAAATCTGTTCATATATGAATCACGATTCTGTCTTCTAACGATTCTAATGGATTCACAAGTTTCAAAATCAATGTTCTAAAGCAGCGGTTCTTAATACTGTTCCTCGCATCCCCCTGCTCTGCACACGCTCTGCATCTCTTTCTCTCTCTCTCTCTGCTTCTCAATCGGTCTCAAACTGATGAGCGATATTAACGACGCCGTTGTTTACAATACAACCGCAGCACAAAAAAAAAAAAACAGTGAACCACCCCTTTAATTAAAATGTGTTGCAGTCACACCTGTTCTTTTCTCTGTTCAGTTTCCTGTACATGCGTATAGCTGTGGCCTGGGATTCATTACCGCAAATCTTACCTAGAAATGTATCATTTCTTCCTTGAGTTATCAGTGACAAAAGATAATAATGTATTAATATATGTGTGAGTGAGTGTGTTTGATTATTGCACAGCTGGTGTACACAATAACTGAGATTTAAAAAAAAAATGAGGTAAAATAATATGTCTTTAAAATGACACTGCAACAGTGCACATTATGTTTATTTTTTGTTTCACATTTGTTTTATATGGTGCATTAATCTGCATCAATTCCATGAAAAAGTGTGTTTAGTTAAAAAAAATATGTTTGTGATTGCCAGGATGACTTCAGTAAGCATTCAATTCAGAATTAATTGTATTCACATTTTTTTGCCCAAAATTTGAAACAGTACAAAATAGATATAAAATAATTATATTATTTTCTTCACAACCTGGATGTACTTTGTCCAGTTGATGTCGCTCATGCTACGTGTAACTCATAGACAATGACAATTCAAACATGAACAAAAATGTTCTTCATGTTCTACACACACACACGTGCACGCACGCGCTTATATATATATACACACACACACACACACACACACACACACACATACACAGTATGTATATACACACACACACATACAGTATGTATATATATATATATATATATTTCTGATTTGACGTAAAAAGCTAAGTTCGATATAAAGCCATCAACAGGGGGAACCTTACGGAAATATTTATTAATAAATAATAAATTCATTCATCTCTTTTATACATGTCACAATAACATCAAAATCCTTGAACTTTAAATTAAAGACCAAAACTAATTCTGCTATAGAAAACCTATGGACAACGTTTTTGATTATTGATCATCAGATGTGTGAAGGGGTTTTTCCTCTCTGACAAATCACACAGATGAGTAGCTAGTTAAAGAAAACGACGGTGGTTCAAAAACAGAGAATGAGAAACAGTAAAAACAAAGATCCTCTTGTTACAGCAGGACAAGATGATCATTTCCGGGAAAGCTGAATCACATGTGCCTCATATTGCAATATAGATAAAGACCCTTTTCTTTGATATAGATCAATCATATTACAGCCCTGATGTCACTGATTTGCTTGGTTTCATGACTTTTACAGTCAGCATTTGCAGATAGTAGAAACTATGAGTGGTGCCCGAAAATTAATGTCACAACATAGCAGACAAAACAAATATTTAATGGCCAACATGTTTTAGATTAATGGACTTTTAGGAAATGATAAAGCTGAATTGTTATAAGTCATGCAGGTCTTCTAACGATGCTCATAGGAAGAACTTTAGGAGGACTGAAAGAAGTTAAGAATGACATAGTCAGCTAGCAGAATGGCTGCTGTAATAAAAAACAATGGAGAAACAAACAAAATATTAATAACTGGTTACATTTATTAATTGTATTCATAATAATACATTTACATTTTCAGTGAGCTTTTTGTTTTACTATGCTTTTTTTGTTGTTGCAATAAAACCCATTTTGGAAATTGCCTTTCTTGCCAAATAACTGTCATTTTAACCAAATGTAGTGTTTTCTTCTTCCCAATATAACATACTCCTCATATTTTGATTGTTTAACTGAACCTAGTGTCATTAAAAGCAAATATTGTGCAAAAATCCCCTGCGGACATCACTTTTGGCCACTCTATTTACTGTATTGGCCTAATAAAGGTTTTGGGACTAAAAGTTATAGTTATCTGCGCACTTACACGTAAACTTCACATATGGCACATGAACAGCTTTCTGGAAAACCTGCCCAGGCCAGATTCGACAGGTTCCACAACATGTTTGTGAAAGTGTTGATAAAAGGTATATATGTCTAACTCTCCTCACTGTCAGTCTCTTGATATTTCGACGCATGACAACAGAAGAGCGAGAGCTCAAATCAGTGTAAGTAGTTCATGTCTGTTTCATTCATTAAAAGTTAAAGGTTGTGTCTATATTTTTTTCAGATTTATTTATAGTGTTATTTTCATGATGTCTTTTCTCCAGCTTCACAAAAGAGAATCATCATTATCACAGGTATCATACATTACCTCTCTCTCTCTCTCACACGCACGCACACACACACACACACACACACATATTTAAAAATGTTATACATTTTTATGGTTTACAGTTTCAATTTTGCTCAATAACATGACAACAATGAGTGATAAGACAGATTTCTTTTATTTCAGTGGTCACCGTCAGATAAGGACAATGACAGGTATGTTAAAGTGTCACCTATATATTGAGTCTGCTGTTATTAATTATCATTAATAGCCACCGTAAACACTCAGGATGAATGGGGAACATTAGTAATTTTGTCAACAATGAGTAATGATTGAAGACACCACATATACACATTTACAATATCATAGAGGGGGAAAAACATTTTGTTTTAAAGATGACTTTATGAAGGCTAATAACATGTATCTTCTTTTAACAGCCAAACCATCTCACGACATTATAGGAGCGATTGCAGGGATGGCGATCGGTGCTAGTCTGGCCTTTACAGTTCTGTTGGTTTCAATTCTGATTTTTATTTGTGGATTCAAATCACAAACTTTGAACAACCATATTTTTGTGGGAACACTTGTTACAGGAGCAGCAGCATTAGCTGCTGGGCCAGTATTCCTAGTTTTCTTTGTTCTAGCATTTCCATTTGTAGGAGCAGCTGTAGGGTTTGTCATTGGATTGGACGCCGCACAAGAAGCTCATTCTGTGTATGATGCCTTGATTAGGGCAATCGTTTGCAACTTTGAGATGGCTAAACGTGTGATTGAGAATGTTCACCAATTTAAAGTAAAAGCAGATACATATGTAAAATTACTTAGACCAAATGTACCAAAAGTATTTGTAAGACCAAAAGTATCAAAAGTCATAGAGGTGTAGTCAAGTCAAGACACTTTGATTTTTATAGTGCTTCATATATTACAGGTTGTTTCAAAGCAGCCTTACAGCGATCAACAGGAAACTATGATTCAATGATGCAAATAGAGTTCATTTTGGCTGTAAAGCAGCTCTAACAAGAAAATAGTGTCTTTGTTGATTCAGTTCCATTGTAAATATCATAATTTAATAATTAGTTCAATTTGGGCATAAAGCAGCTCTAGAGAAAAAAAGTGATGTCATCATCCAGCTCAGCTCAGCTCAGCTCAGTGAAGCTCAGTGAAGTGAAGTGAAGCTCAGCTCAGCGAAGTTAAGTTAAGTTAAGTTAAGTTAAGTTAAGTTCAGCTCAGTTAAGTTAAGTTAAGTTCAGCTCAGTTTAGCTCAGTGAAGTGAAGTGAAGTTAAGTTAAGTTAAGTTAAAAGTTAAGTTAAGCGAAGTTAAGCGAAGCGAAGCTAAGTTAAGTTAAGTTAAGTTAAGCTCAGCTCAGCTCAGCTAAGTTAAGTTAAGTTAAGTTAAGTTAAGTTCAGCTCAGCTCAGTTAAGTTAAGCTCAGTGAAGCTCAGCTCAGTTAAGTTAAGTTAAGCTCAGCTCAGTTCAGTTCAGTTCAGTTAAGTTAAGTTAAGTTAAGCGAAGCTAAGCTAAGCTAAGCTAAGCTCAGTTAAGTTAAGTTAAGTTAAGTTAAGCTCAGTTCAGCTCAGCTCAGCTCAGTTCAGTTCAGTTAAGTTAAGTTAAGTTCAGCTCAGCTCAGTTAAGCTCAGCTCAGCTCAGCTAAGTTAATATATATATATATATATATATTATACTATCCTCATTTTCTTCCCATGCATCCTAAGGGGGTGGAGCTAAGACACAAGGAAAGAAAACGAGGGTGCACAAAAACAAAATGAGATGCACCCCTTGCCTCCATCACTACACCAAGCCACAGCAAAGGCAATGCCTTTACTCATTTTACTCATTTCTGGCCATCCAGGAAATGACCTCTCAAAAAAACCCGAATGGGAAGTGCAGCGAATTTAATGATTAAATGTGAGAAGTGATTAAGTAAATCAGAACTAGTTTGACAACATTTAACCTACATGTGTGGGGGCAATTTATTTCCTGTTTGATTCTATCCATGACCACAGACCCTGCTTAAAGCAGCATCACATGCAAGACAACTACAACGAAACTAAAACTATGACAAAGAAATAAAAAACTTTTTGTGTGTGATGGGTGTCTGAGGCGGGAATCGAACTCGGGTCCGCTAGGCAACCGAGCTGTCTCCTCTACCACTGTGCTATAGTGGATGACAGTCGACAGAGGGATCCAAGGGCAGAAGCATAACAGAGAGACTTAGTTAAGTTAAGTTAAGTTAAGCTCAGCTCAGCTCAGCTCAGTTAAGTTAAGTTAAGTTAAGCTCAGCTCAGCTCAGCTCAGTTCAGTTAAGCTCAGCTAAGCTAAGCTAAGCTCAGTTCAGTTCAGTTCAGTTCTCATCCAATAGTGTCAGTACAGTCAGTTCAGTAATACTGTTGGGGACACTGATCATGTAGTATCATGTAGTAGTATATAAATGTAGGGCATCTTAAAGTGTTTAACCATATATTTTTACATTTTGCTTCTGAGTATTAACATGTACTTCTCTTTTTCTGAATTTGTCATTTTTTGTATTTATGTTATATTTCTGCCTATAGTCTGTCAGCAAAAATCTGAAATGATTTATTCTGTATCTATAATTATTTTCAAATGAACAAATCAAAATTGAAATGAACAAATAAAAATTATGTGAATTATAGTCTTCCAATCAGTGGAATAAACTTATACTGTAGGCTTGGAGTTTTCTGAGAGTTCTGGGCTTAAAATCAATTAAGCATATGCTTTTATGAAAGGTGTCTTACAAATGAGGATCATTCATCCATTCTCCAAACTCTAGGAAGAGAGTTGAAAACAAAACAAAAAATAGAAAATGCATTGTATTGTGAGCTTTTAGTGGAAAAATGCTAGACATATTTACTGTATTTCATTCTCAGAGCTGAATGTGTTTGTCATGTATCTGTTCATCAGAAAGAAAAAGGAAGGTTTCAACCTCGAACTTGTGCCCTTTCTCACCTCAATAGCAGCAAACGTGTTGTGCATTAACACAAGCTTTTAGTCATTTTATGGCATCTGTTAAAATTGTTTGTAGATTTTCAGTAAGTGCTTGATCATATGGAATTGAAAGTTTAATGACATTTGTAAGCATTTTAATTTACATGAAATAATGATTTGTTAAACATTATCTAATGTTTAATAAGTTTATTAGCAAACATTAGCATGCTGTGATGGGTGTCTGAGGCGGGAATCGAACTCGGGTCCGCTAGGCAACCGAGCTGTCTCCTCTACCACTGTGCTATAGTGGATGACAGTCGACAGAGGGATCCAAGGGCAGAAGCATAACAGAGAGACTTAGATAACTGAACAAAAGCTTTACTGGAGCAGCCCAAGTTCGAAAGTACAACAACAGGGAAGCCGTGCTTCCATAGAAAAATGCAAGAAATAAAAGATGAGCAAAAGGCAAAATCCAAAATCTCAATGAACTAGCTTAGGTGGTGAGGAAACACAGGTGTAGTAGGCTCAAGACTGAACACAGGTGAGAAAATGGGGCACGCTTAAATAGGCCAACATTAATTGGGTAAAGACACACGGCTGGGGGCATTCAAGTCCTAATGAGTAGTGATGTATCTATCAACAGAAGCTAGGGCCACCTAGTGGCTAGGAGTGTTATTGCATAGAACCAGTGTAAGCGAAATGATGGGGAGTGTTACTAGTTAGTGCCAACTAGAGGTTGGGAGAGTCATTGCAATCAGGGAGAGTTCTTCCAAGCTGGGCCTTACATTGTGTCTGTCGGTGGTCAACAACCTCCTCTGCAGCACTGCTGATTCTGATCGATGTGAGTATTTCACAGTATAACTCCATTTACTGACACTGAGTTGATTAGCTTTTGGTATCAGACCTCTTCTTGCTGCTTTCCTAACTGAAACATGCGTTAATTTACTACAAAATGATGAAATCTGTTTGTAAAATCATGTATCAACCTGTTTTAATAGTTATAATACTGTTAATAATACTGTCAAAAATACTGTCACTGATATAATGGCAGTAGTTGGGGGTTTGCTATGCATACAAACATTTTCACAAACAACTCATGATACACCTTTCAAACTAAATATTTTATTTCAAAATTATATAAAAAAAAAATGTAGGAACGTGTTGTGGATGGTACTTTTTCTCCACACAGTTATTAGTGAATGAGACCCAATGTCCCGAAGACACACACACACATTGTTTTCACACTCTCACACTCTTACATTGTCTCATATTGCATTTGACCCAAAGGCTAAAACGTGAGTGCTCAGGTTGATGTGACTAACAGTAGGCTGTGTCAATGATTTTGGATCACTGAAAGTTATTTTTTGGTGTGACTAACTTTATATTTGTACGTTATAGATCAGGGAATAATCTACAGCCAAACAGCAGGTGCATCACTGCAGGTAATCCACTTCTGAGATATATCATATTTACTACAGCTCTGCTAATATATCTATATATCGGACAGTTTAAATCTCAAATAAAATAAAATAAAATAAACAACATGTTTTAATTAAAGGATGTAAACAGTCCAAATCTGTGAGGGTCGAAACCCTAGTAAGACTGAATAAGCACATGTTGTAGATTCTGCTGAGTTTGCATTTAGTAGAGAACAATTGCTTGTAAGTGTGAATAAGGCATGCTTTACTAATTTTTGTACTCACAATATAATTTATGTGATAGTTACCTGCGCCTACAGTGATTAAATAAGGCATGTGCAGCACTGTGGGTCCCGCTGATCAAACCCTTTAGGTTGCGTTCCACTTCACGTTTAGACACACACTCGCAAACTTCCCTAAGCACTTCCCCTAAAGAGAATCCCCGACGCCATTTAAAAGTGCATTCCACTTTTGCGAGGGAAGTTTGCATGGACAGACCCTCGACCTGTCAATGCTGACTGAGGAACTGGGTCTCTGCAGCTCGATGTACCACACTGCAACACGATTGTGACATGACAACAGATCACGCTTAATATAACTCCTCCCCATATGAATCAGTTTGAGAATATAACCACATAAAATTTGGTAAGTTTTGTAAAATTTGTAAATTTCCATACTTTTGAGATATAAGGCCTGCCAAAAATAAATACTTGAAAAAATATAAATAAATAAATATTAAGCATATTGTATATTTGTACAAAATTTAATTTATTATGCATAACTGTTATACAGTTGGAAGTGTTACAGCATTATGTAAACTACCATAAAAATGTATGAATCATATCCTGTACGTAATATTATATATTATGTTTAAATAAACTGAATCTAAATCCAAATTGCTGCCTGCTATTTACAATAAGATCTAAATTACAGCAAAATCTGGAGTGGCAAAAATAACACCGGTGTTTATGGAACTTATTTTTTGGATGCTGCAAAAATACAAGATGGCTTTTCTTGCAGTTACCACTGTTCATATCTATTTAGGACAATAAAACATTATATTTTAAGTATTGTTTTGATGTTCATCTGCATCACATGCTAAACTGCTAAGTATAAAGTTAGTATGAAAAATGTTTTATGACATTTTTATTATTATTTCCTGTAGTTATTCATTTGAATTTATCGATATATGCTTATATGTGAAAGTTCTTCTTCCCCTGTTGTTACTAGCAGGATGGATGACGCAGTAAAGTTATACTGAAAGTTGATTGGCTTGAGTGGTTGCTGTTGATAACGATTGGTTATAGATGGGCGAAAATACGCAAATTTAACGACGTTAATTTTGATTGGTGTGTGTTTGAGCCAGGTTTGAGCAATAGGGAAAGGGCTTTCCTTTCCTTTCCTCTCCTCTCCTTTCCCAATAAATAAATAAATGAATGTGTATCATAAAGATTTACCCTGGTTCACCAGGGCTGTGGGGCAAACTGAGATACTTTGTAACATGCTGGCTTTTACTATATTAGCCTACCATTCAATGTTTTGGGGTGGGTAAGATTTTTCATGCTTTTGAATAAAAGTCTCTTATGAGACTACATTTGGTTGATAAAAATACACTACATACAGTAGTCATTTCATAAATCATTTTCAATATTGAGAACAGTTGTGCTGCTTAATGTTTTTGTGGAAATACAATCATTTTATAAGTATTTTATATAATTTTATAAAGATTTTTGTTTCAGGATTCTTTGATGAATAGTAAAACAATTTCATTTTTTTTAAATAGAAATCTTTTGCAACATTGTAATAGTCTTTGCTGTCTTTTTTTTCAATCAATATCTGTTTTGTCATCATTGCTGAATAGGATTATTTATTTATTCAGTTTTTAGTATTATTAGAACTTCACAGACATTGTGCAGCAGTAACTGTGGCACTAAAATAAGTTATAAGAGCATATCAGATGATACTGGCATTTTCATGTGACAGACCCATCAGTGACCCCCTAAATATTTATGTTAAACAACTATTTGGGTTTAAATTTTACCATAAACTTGCTGCCAATTTCACTATTGTCGTCTTTTTTTATGTTACACTGAATGAATGTATCCACTCAACACTGGGATGATCTCAAAGAAAATCTATTTCGTCTGCACAAAATCAGTTACAATATTGAACCTCCTCAACATGATCTTACCAAAGCAATGTGCACTTTTCTGATACTGACAATGCAACAACTGGCAAGCTAAAATGAAATTAAAACTAAAATGAGCCACATGTACAGCAATGTTTTTCTTGTTTATTATCAGCAAATCATCAGACACATATAAACAACCTGTAGGAAAAGAAGAAAGCAACATTTTCACACAGTAACTTGGTTCGCCCCAGCGAAGATCAGTAACAATAGACTCTCTCTCTCTCACACACACACACTCCCTCCACACACACATACCGTCAAACACACATTGAGAGGTTTATACTAAACACTTTGTGTAGTAAAAAAAGAAATGAACAAATTGAGATATAATAAAGAAATCATTAAATAAAAGATAATTCATGTATTTACAAATTAACAAAACAAGTATTAACACAAGTAAACATTCCTTTCACCCGTCGCATTTGAAAGCAAATTCAATGATATGCCATTAGAGATCAATAGCGCCCATAGTTCATTCACTGCCGATATGGTTTTTGGAAAAAGTGGCCCTAACCTACTCATTTGTGCTTTTCTACCCAATTTTTAGAAGGTTGGTGACACTGATGACCATTTCAGTCATATCTGAATCCACACATCTTTATTACCAATTCTGTTGGTGTGTGATTACTTATACGCAGGTTCATGGCATGGTGACAAAAAACTTGCACCCTTATAAAATAAATAAATAAATAATAATAATAAAAAGAAGAAGAAAAAAGAATAAATAAATCAAAATACTAAATAAAAAATAATAATAAAAGAAAAAACAATTTTTTTCTCTTTTCCTTTGAAAACCGAACATTACAAGCACTTATTACACGGCTCTCTGGAATACTCTAGTCGGGTCAATCATCATTTATGGCAACACTGTACATCAGCCTAGCGTCACTTTCAAGTCAAACGCAACTGGCGCCATCTAGTGTCTCAGTTAATGTATCACATTAAATGTCTTCAGTTTTAATATTACTGTAATGTTGCAGTGTTGTCTTGTTGCTAGGCTGATTGTTCTGTATTTTGTAACTAACCTTTTTTTCTTAGCGTAAGCTTTACAATAATATAAAAGTAAAATATAAAATTATTTAAATTTAAATACATTTTCAATGTCAATGTGCATTTGCCAAATAACCGTGTAATAAGCAGGATAGTGCACAGTAAGCTGGTCATTTTCACCGGAGTAATTTTAGCATTATTCATTTAATTATTAATATTTTGAATTAGCATTTAATTCATATGGTCCATTTTCATTTTAGTTTTAGTAATTTTGGTACGTGCTTGTCATTTTTATGCTTCTATATAGCTTTAATTTTTTATTTCAGTTTTAGTTTTAATTTTAGCATTTGAAAATGATGAGTGTTCATTGATGACGATGATAATGATGATGATGGTTATGTTAGACCTGACCATGAGGGGCAGTGTGGGAACAGAAACGGGCTACAATATTTGCCTAATATATATTTAAACATTTCTTTGAATATATTAGTCTAGTTGTATGGATACACTGCACCTTTTCATTTTCTAAACAATAACAATCTCATTTTCCAGTTATAATACCTACAAATTCTTGAAACAAGATCAATTTACATGAGAAGCAACAATGCATTATGATGTGATTTAACAGAATAAGATACAGTACATCAGGGATCCTCAAATCTGGCCCACGAGATCCACTTTCCTGCAGAGTTTAGCTCTAACCCTAATCAAACACACCTGAGCATGCTAATCAATGTCTTCAGGATCATCAGAAAATCACAGGTAGGTGAGTTTTATCAGGGTTGGAGCTCAACTCTGCAGCGCATTGGACCCCCAGGGCAAGATTTGAGAAACCCTGCACTAGAGTGATGCTTTATAGACATACATACACATATCCATGAATCATTCTAGATATTAAGGCATATCCAGGGTTTTGAATAATCTTGTCATATTCATTTACAGAGGCCAACATCAACAGCAGACAAGAATAATGGGAGGTAGGTTTAGTTTAACTAAAGCTCAGGCTAGATTGTGTAAAACTGTGATGGACCATCAGCAAAACTACATTTAAGAATGTAAATAATGTTCTCACATGACTACATTATAAAATCTAATAACATGTGTATTTTTCCAATAGCCAATATTTCACGCAAGATTGTGGGAGCGTTGACAGGGACGGTGACAGGTGCCGGTCTGGTCATGTTAGGACTGTTGACCCAAGTTTTTGTAATTGCTAGAAGAATGGGAATTGCACAAGTTTTGGGGGCAGCAGGATTTACAGGAATTACAAGAGTTACAGGAGTTACAGCACCAGCAAATGAAGTTGCAGAAGCAGCAGCAAACAGAGCAGCAGCAGTGGCTCAGAAACTACTTACAGCGATCAGCACTGGATTGATTATAGCAGCACTTGGAGGATGCATTATTGGATATGAAGAGGGAGGACAAGCTGATTCAATGTATGATGCAACTACAAGGGCATTAGATTGTAACTTTGAGCTGGCAAAATATGTAATTAAGAAAGTACGAGAATTTATTGCTTTTGTTTTAAAAGACAACAGAATGTGAAACTGAACTAAAGAAGGGCTCATATGGCCCTTTTTATAAGATGCATGTAAGTCTCAGGAGTCCCAAAAATATGTCTGTGACGTTTCAGTTTCAAATACCCCACAGATCATTCATTATACCACGCTATAAATGTCCCTTTTTGACTGCAAGCGAAAAATATGCTGCTTTCATGTCTCTTTAAATGCAAATGAGCTGCTTTCCCCTGCCTTTACAGCTCCTGCCTCAATTACTACAGCAACAACACACAACAAACTCACACAAAACACACAGATTTCACATAAACACAGTCAGTTATGTCTGTGAACGTAAACAGCTGCATGTGTATCAGTATATTAAATCTGTGAAACAGGTGACAACATACTACTAACACAACTCAACCAGGCCTTGCCTATGGTAGCAGACGCATAGTCAACTCTTCTATATATATATTACATTACACGCTAAAAAAAGCGTAAAAAAACAAAAACAAAAAACATAATAGGACCCCTTAAATGTTACATTGTAGACCATGGTGACCTTCAGTAACTGGTGATTCTTGAAGTCTGGTCAAAGATTTTTCACAGCTGTAATGTCATTGCTGTTTTCATGTTTATATATGTTTGTTCATGTAATGCAGGGATTCTCAAAGGTTTTTGTCAGCCAAACTCATTTGACATCAAATATTTACTCGAAACATCTCTGAGAAAGGTAATATTTCAATAATTTAAAAACACATTTGCATGTTTACAGTTTAATATTCCTTAACTGATATGCAGGTAAACAAATAAAATATTTCAAACTTTAGTGACTTTTTATCAACTCATTTAAACCCTGGTGTAATGTCATTTTTAATGCATTTTATGATATTGATATATATGTATATATATATATTCTTTCTCCTTGCTATTTATATCAATATGGTACGTTTAATGGCAAGTTTAAAACAATGTAGATAAATAGTCAGAATACATTACCTAAAATGAGTAAATCAGATTACGTTATAATAACTACAGTTTTCATCATGTATCAGTAATGGACTACAATTGAAACCCCAATCAAACACCAATCACACCTAAAGCAGCTAATCAAGGTGTTCAGGGTTACTTGAGTTAGGACGATTCTAAGGGCCCACGCACTTTTGGGGCCCCCAGAGATCTGTTTTATTATTAGTAACAGTAGTAGTAGTAATGTAATAGAAATTATAAATGTATCTACCGAAGAGTTATAAATAAAAGAAAATTACAGCTTATTTCTGCATTTCCAGCTAAATTATCTCCCCCCATTCATTGCATGGTTTCGTCCAATCCTACGTAGCCTAGAGTCACTGAGTGAAATCAGATGGTAAACTGTCAAATTAGAGATGTCTTCGAGTTCGGGGTGGGCAAACCGAGCCGGACGATTTGGTCAGTCGCACTTTTAAACACATTTTAGTTTTGCTATTGAAAATCTACAAATTCATACTCTGATTACATAGAGCAGCAGCAGGAAGC
>NW_015646344.1:662547-663360 GCF_001515625.1 Sinocyclocheilus rhinocerous | reverse complement strand
AATTAGAGATGTCGTCGAGTTCGGAGGGGGGCAAACCGAGCCGGACGATTTGGTCAGTCGCACTTTTAAACACATTTTAGTTTTGCTATTGAAAATCTACAAATTCATACTCTGATTACATAGAGCAGCAGCAGGAAGCGCGTGAGGTTGTCATGGCAACCAGATACACTGCAGGCAAATTATTATTTAATTATTTTGCCACCGTTTGCTACACTATTGAATCGAATCGAATCGCAAGCTTGTGAATGAGAATCGAATCGAATCGTGAAATTTGTGTCAAAACCCAGCCCTAATTTCCACAGGCAGGGTCACACTTATCTACAGTGTATGAAGCTAAAGGTTTTTGGTTTAAGGTTAATAATTTAGAAAATTTTTAACATTGTATACTGTATGTGCATATGTAGCTAGCAAACAAGGAACGCAGCTGTTAAGCTAATAGTCACATTTAGCTGAGTAAGATCATGATTGAGAAATGTTGGACACTGCTGGAAATGCTGCTATGGGGTATCCTATTTATTATTTTAGGATTTTTTTGTTTGCCCCAGTGAAGCATTTCTATTAATATAACTGATTAAGTAGTCAAACTCCAAACTCCATATCAGCAGAATAGTGTGGTACAGAAAGTCTATACACAATAAACATGTCTGTCAAAACGATCTCAAAGGAGGCTTTTATTAAGCAAATCAATGAGTGAATTACTCATCCACTGTTTTAAAAAAAAATACTTTAACTGGGTTTCCACTAGGGCTGGGTAAAAAATATAGATATTTCGATATTAATCGATTCTCATTTTTACGGAACGATATTGATTCT
>NW_015646344.1:641290-662515 GCF_001515625.1 Sinocyclocheilus rhinocerous | reverse complement strand
TGAATGAATTATGTTACTGATACCTAATGGTCAAAAGCAATAGCAAACGTAATTGGTCAATATTATTAAATTGCAGACAAAGATTTTGAATAGCTATACTGGCTTGTACACTATATTGCCAAACGTATTGGGACACCCCCTTCTAATGAACAGGTTTGACTACTTTAGTAATTTCTAATTTTTAGTAAAAAAAAAAAAAGCATATAATGCTATTCTAGGGAATTGTGTGCTTCTAATTTTATACTAATAGTTTGAACAGGACCATTTTCTATTCTAACACAACAATGCCTCTGTGTATAAGGCAAGGTAAAAAAAAAAAAGATTGATTCAGTCAGTGTGGAAGAACTTGACTGGTCTGCAGAAAGCCAAGTCCTCATCCCAGCTGAACACCTCTGGTGTGACTTTAAATGCAGACATTGAGACAAAAACTCATCACCAAACACCTGTGACTTGTACATACATATGGACCCACAGTTTTGGAAGTGTCTAAAATGGTTGTACGCATATGTACAAGTCATTGGTGTTTGGCGATGAGTTTTTTTGAGTTTTATTGAGTTTTCCCAATACTTTGGGCAATATAGTGTATGTTTGGTGCGGTAGGGGGCCCAACCTCATATTCTTTCATAGGGCCCAAAATTGCTAGCAGCGCCCCTGTTCGAACAAAGTAAGTGATTGTAAAAAAAATAGTCACACTTTTGGTCTTCGGTCAAAAATGACCGACCATATGAAATGAATGGGAAATCGACAAAAACACAAAAACTCTGAGAATGTTTGTGTATACAATCTACAAATCTGACACAATGCAGAAAAAAAGTACACAGCGATGACAGGGTGAAACTCTAAAACATCAAGAGTGCAAAACCAACACATCCACACACACACACACACACACACACGGAAATGAATGGGAAATCGACAAAAACACAAAAATTCAGAGAATTTTGCACAATGCAGATAAAAAGTACACAGCAATGACGGGGTGAAATTCTAAAACATCAAGAGTATAAAACCAACACATCCACTCACACACACGCACGTACACACACACTTATACACACACACACCTATGAACTGGTGTGACTGTAACACAGCAAATATGTAAAATAAAAGCAATAATTCAACTACAGTGCAGTAAAAAAGTGGACAGCATTAAAGGGGTTACACTCTAAAACATAAGAGTGCAAGAGTGCAAAACAGACACACTCACTCAAACACACACTCACAGACACACACACAAACATACACAATTATGCACAGTCAAATGCTCTGTGTTCAGGTTTAACTGTAGTAATTATAATTCAAAAACTGACGCTTCAAATCAACATTTCAAACAAACAAAATCGAAACCTTTACAAAAAGTTGTCTTTGAGAATGTCTAAATATATATCCAAAACCACTTAATAAAGTAAACCCAACTTAATAAAAATAAGTATTTATGTCTAAAAACAATTAGAGAATTTATAGCCCTTTTATATAGAGCTATATAGGAATCTATGGACTAAACCATGGGAATTGCAGAAGTTTTTCTTATTTTACTCCCACCAGATGGCACTAATTCAGCATTCAAAAATGGGATTTTAAAGGCATTGACTCTATTTTAACATGAAATACTGCATTCATTGAAAAGTAATATAAAAATATCTATTTTTAAAACATTTGTATTATTTTCAATGGGCAGAAATTCATCATAATTATTGCATAAATATTAATTAGTGCCATGAAATGATCTCAAAATACAAAACAAAAAAGAAAAAAATATATTATTGAACAAAAATATATTACATTGATTTTACTGGGGCGAAAAAAAATTTAATTTCAGGTGTCGGGTCACTTTTGACCATGAAGATCACAAGTGTGACTCCCAAATGAGGAGCACCAGAGGGTTAAATGAAACCCTTAAAGCAACCCATGAGCTTTACTGTAGTCCCTAAAGCAGCAGCATCCACCAATCCGTTTATGGAATACAAGGAAAACAAAGAGAATGAAACTAAATAGAACTCCACATTAAAGTGAAGAGAAAGTGAAAGTCAGGGCTCTGGAGCCTGATGTTGCTGCCTGTGAACATCCTCTAAACATCCTCTGTCTTGATTCATGTGGAGGTAAGTGTTACTTTTGAACTTACTTTTGATTCACAAAAATGAAGTTCTTGTCAGATGTCTACTTATAAAACTTTTTTTTTTTTTTTTGGAAAGAGATTATTATTTTATTTAAAAAATAAAATAAACAAATTATATACGTTAAATATATTTAAACACACATATACAAGGACATATATAAAAGGCCCTTTTGGAGTTATGAAAACATACAGACATGGTCTTGACCGTGTTTAGTCAGTGCATATCATTTTTTTTTAACTCAAGAAGCACAAATAATTGATCAGTTACGAATTACAGCTCTTTCTGATGTGATGCCATAATTAATTTACTCCTGTCCAGCATTTCCTGATCTTGTTTATTGTCTAATGTTCTCAATATTCATGAAAAAGTCTTCTCAGTAATACCACTGTGTTACTAAACCTTCTGACATGAATTGTTTTGCTTGTATTGGTTACCTGGTAACCCTGATCTTCCATCATGTTTGCTACTTGGAAACACTCTGGTCTGAACTGTTATTGCACATGCATCTGTACAGTTTAGAAAACACTTTTCACTGGCATTGTACAGCAGTGTATCAATGTGTATGTGAAAAATAGAGCAATGAAGCTTAGTACAATCCAAGATCACACATATATTAATCAAAATACACACAATTTAAATATCTCTTTGAAAAAATCAATTAATAAATGAAATAAGAGCAACAGGTAAAGAGATCACTCAACTGGTCGCATGCTTATAGAGGTACAACATGCAAAACAGCTCAATAAGGACATTTTTCTTTTTTATTTTCTCCTAAAATTGAACTAAAATATGAATCATTTGCAAACTGATTTGACAAATGTTATATGTATTGTTACTATTTATATTGCAGAGAGTAGCATTAATAGACGAGGGTAATGGGAGGTAAGTTAAAACAATACTTTGAGAATCAAAGTTTCAAATATTTACAATGCTAGAGTTTTGCTAGAGTGCTTGAGAAAAACATTCACATTGACGCTGAATAACTAGTGATGTAGCAATAGAATTTCAAACATAATGCATGTATTAAACACATAAAGATTTGCATTATATATATCTAATAACAAACATCTTCTTTAAACAGCCAGTGTGTCTTCACCTGACAGAAAGATCGTACTTCTTGGGAAAACCTGAGATGGAAAAAGCAGCACTGGAAACACAATCCTTAGAAAAAACATTTTCACCCCAGATGCTTCACCAAATTCCATAACAGTTACATCTGTAAGAGAAGAGAGGAAGGTTTATGGACAGAAGATCACAGTTATTGACACTCCTGGAGTCTTTGACACAGATCGTGATGATGAGGCCATCAAATCTGAGATCGTTAGATCCATTATTAATTGCGCTGCAGGCGTTGATGCCTTTGTCATTGTTCTAAAAGTTGAAAGGTACACAAGACACGAAAGAGAGATTGTGAATGAAATAGGAAAGTATTGTGGAGAGGAAGCCTTTAATCATGCAGTGGTTTTATTCACTCACGGCGAAGATCTAGAGGGTCAAACCATTGAAGAATTTGTTCAGAGAAGTCCACAACTGCAGGAGCTTGTTGATAAATGTGGAGGTCGCTGTCACGTCATTGACAGTAAACACTGGAGAAAATGTCTCCATTGCCACTGTAGTTGTGGATACAAAAGCAACAGAATCCAGGTTAAAAATCTGCTGGATACCATAAATGAAATGGTTCATGAGAACGGCCGCTATGCCAATGAGATGCTTCAAATTGTGGAGGAGATGATGATTCGAGAGATGGTGAATACAAATGAAGACACAGTGTCTCCAAACCAGCAGCGAGAGAGAGCAGAGAGGATTGTGCATGATAATCTAATGATGAAACTCGCAGGTGCATCAATAGGGGCTCTAACTGGTGCTTTATCAGGCATTGTTGGTAGTGTTGCAATAGCTTTGACCTTCCTTAAAGAAGCCAGCTCTTCAGAGGTGGCAACAGCAGCAGGGGCAGGTATTGGAGCAGCTGCGCTAAAGGCAGGGGTCGCAGGAGGTGCAGGGATTGGTATATATGCTGCAGGTGTTACTCTTGTATTTGCAGGGCTTTCAGGATTCATTGCAGGAGGAGCTACAGGATGGGAAGCAGCAAAAGAAGCTGATTCTGTATCTGATGCTGTAATGATGGGCGCAGTAGCTACTTATGAGAACGCAAAAGTTGCATTTGAGCATACACAAGAATATATTTCACTTATATTTAACCCCCGTGATCAACAATATACTTAAATGTCTCACTACTCTCATCAGCTTATCTCGCTCTCTTTCAATGTTAAAACTGATGCTACGCGCTGGAATTCACACTCCGCTTCAGTGAACAGTAAACCCCGCCTACTTCGATTTGATGGGTCATCTCAATCATTTTGATACTGACGAGCGCTGCTGAGGCTGACTGGCCTAAAAATGTAAATTTTAAATCTTTTTGTCATCATCAACAACAACAACAACAACAAGATTAGTCCACACAGATTAGTCCAGTTACATGGAGATTCTGCAGATGTGTGCTTTATTAAAAACAAACCACCAAGAAGTAAAATTTGAATGGGGTATTGACAATGTTTAACGCAAAACCCGATGAGGCCATCAACAGAGGACTAATAATGGAAATATTAAAACACATTACATGCGAGATGATGATGGTTGTGGTAGTGGTTATTATTAGGCTATTACTATTCGCATGCCTGTCAAGGCATATGATTTCATAAATAAAAAAAGTGACTGACGATTAGTCTCATTATTCATGCTCGCCGTTATGTAGGTATCACAGTGTTTTCTGCAAGTTATAGCTTTGACACTTCAGTGTTTGTATTTTTGAATTCGGTCTAGTTTTACCTATAGTATAGTATGATCAGTGGGTCAATATGTATAACTGGTCTCAGACAACTGCTGTGAATGAAGATAGCCTTCAATTCACCACTGACTGAGTGTAGGCTATAGAAATCCCCGGTCCAGTTTTATGGATATTCACAGAGCAGTTTCAAAGAGAGTTATTTTAAATAAACCACTGAGACCTGTGTTGTTGCTAAATGCTATTAATAAATTCTATTGAATAAAATGTTGTGATCAACTGATTACTCTTATGCGTGCTGGTACACTGTACAATGTCATTCTGTGGGTTTGTAGATTTCACCGAATTTAATATATAAACTTTATTTAACTAAATTAATTTCTAGATTTTTTTGGACAGTTTGTGTGAAATTAGGGGAGACCGGGGAAAGAGCTGAAGTCAGAAAAGAGCTGTGGTGACGTCATCATTACACTCCCATCACATTTTTGAGCTTACAGGAGAAGAGGCTTGTGACTGTGAGCAATTTCAGGAAAGAAAGATTTATTTTTATTACAATAATTTTTTGCCTAGCAATCATAGTAGATACAATTAAAACCTATAGTAGCCAGTTAATAGTTAACAGTTAATAATAACAGTTAATTACAAATGTTACAACCAAACCCTTGATGATTCCAATGAGCCCAGTAATCCAATCACATTATCTGTTGAGGCAAAATCATGTGAGTTTTGTATTGCGCGTCAATAGATTTATGTGGTAAATGTTTTTCCATCATAGTTTATGCGCGTATCTTCTTATTGGACAAAAACATTTTCCACCTCAATTGAGCACATTTGTTTTTTTATGTGTACATTTTTAGAATTTATGCACATCTTGGCATTTCCATCCAGCATTTTTTACGAGATATCCCAAAATGTGCATACAAATAGGGATGGGAACATAGCTAGTGACTGAACCCTTACAGGAATACAGTACACACACAGACAAACGCATACAGCTGTTTTTGTGCTAAATTTAAAGTCCAAAAAGAAATGCAATATAAATGTTTTTTTGCCACTTTGAATTGTTCACTATTTAAAACTGATTAATATTTGTTATTCAATAAAGTTGGATTTTGACTGTTGTTGGCAATAAAAATAGCTTATTAAAAGCTCCTAATTCATATTTGACTTTTGTCTGTTATTCATACCTGAAATAAGATTTAATCAATTAAAACACATTATTTTAAATAATCCACTAAATATTAATAATATTAACTTAATTTTGTGTTGTCAAAATAATTTCAAGTAGTATTCATAAGCATAGTTTTTTTTTGTCCATTGAACTAATATGTTCATTTAAATTTTACTTAATTTTTTTGCGTGCTATTTGCAGTTACTCATTTTAAATGGTTGACTTTTAATGAGCTCATTTGATTCATTCTAACTCAATTCCTATTTGCTGGATTTAATTAATAACATTGCTTGTATGTCACGGTTGTGTCAGGAGGAAGTCGAAGGAGACAGCTGGTGCAAACCAAACTCTCAGTTAATAACAAAAGGACAGAAGGACAATGGGAAACACAACGTTGAGTAACTGTGACCGGACAAACAAAGACTGAACAGACTGGGGCTTAACTACAAGACAAACGAGGGTAATTAACTAGACACAGGTGATACAGGTAAACTAACAATTAAACAATGAGCAAGGGAACTAATGAACACAGGACCATGACCAAATAAGGAAAAAAAGGAACCAAACAGGAAACACAAAGAAACCTATGACAAAACAAAATGAACATGTCACATTACTCCCCCCTCCCGAAAGGCGCGTCCCGTGCCGTAACAATTCCACCGGGGAGGGAGGGTGGGCGCCCTGGAGGCTGGTGCAGGACGGGGACAAGGAAGGCCTCCAGGGCGGATCAGGCAGTTCAGGAGGCCATGGCGGAGCAGGCAGCTTGGTGGAGCCATGGCGGAGCAGACAGTTCAGAAGGCCATGGCAGAGCAGCCTCCGAGGCCGCCCTCCCTGGGCTTAACTGGGGATCAGGAGCCCTCACTGGGCTAAACTCGGGAACAGGTGCCCTCCGTAGGCTAGACTCGAGAACAGGAGCCGACACTGGAGCGAGCTCTGGGGCGACCAGCTGGCTTAACAATGGCACGGCCGGCAGGCTTGAGAATGCCAGGGCCGGCGGGCTTTACTGAGGGACGGCCTGCTGGCTTAACTTCGGAGCGGCCGGTGGCCTTGTTTTCAGAGCGGCCGGCAAGCTTGAAAGCGACTGGCCGTCTTGACTTCCGAGCAGCCGGCGAGCTTGATTGCTGAGAGGCCGGCCGTCTAGACTTCCAAGCAGCTGGCGCTCCTGGGCTGAGGACTACGGTGGAGCTTTGGAGAATACGGGGACACCCTGGCTTCGGCAAGTGGGCGGAGCCATTGGTGTGGTATGTGGGGGTTCCCGGCGTGGGGTGAGCTGGGGAGACACGGCGTGCTTCTGAGGGGGCTGGATGAGGAGACTTGAGATCCGAGATTAACTAACTTAACTAACGATCGTTAACTAACGATCAAAGGAAAATCATACACACCCTGTTGGAAAGCTCGAGGAATTCCTCCACATATCCCTCCAAAGTCCGACCACTTTGCCGTAGCCCACACAGCTTGTCCTCAGCCCTTGTCATCATGTTTTTTGGTCCGGTCATCTGTCACGGTTGTGTCAGGAGGAAGTCGAAGGAGACAGCTGGTGAAAACCAAACTCTCAGTTTAATAACAAAAGGACAGAAGAACAATGGGAAACACAATGTTGAGTAACTGTGACCGGACAAACAAAGACTGAACAGACTGGGGCTTAAATACAAGACAAACGAGGGTGATTAACTAGACACAGGTGATACAGGTAAACTAATAATTAAACAATGAGCAAGGGAACTAATGAACACAGGAACATGACCAAATAAGGAAAAACAGGAACCAAACAGGAAACACAAAGAAACCTATGACAAAACAAACTGAACATGTGACATTGTAATCTGTTGCCATAATTTTGATTGTATTATTTTTTCTCAATACAGAAGTGCACTCCTATTTGCACCAATTTAGACTTGGGGAACCAATAACCAACTAACCCAACAACCGTCTGTGCTGTGACAGTGTATCTCCAAAAAACATGAATACACCTGTGACTTTGTAAAGGTTTGTTGTAGTTCATTCAGCATCTACAGCAGGGCTGTCCATACTCTTGCTTGGAGACACTGACCCTAATTAGACACACCTGAACCAGTTAATCAGGGTCTCCAGATAAGAAATTCCATTTTACAGGACAGTGGACTTCCAGGAGAAGGATTGAACAGCCCTGATCTGTGACTAATGACCTGATGTTGTTGGATGGCTCTCTGTCCAGCAGATGGCGCTTGTACAACATGAGAATTAACACTCAGATGCAAAAGCTATATTTTATTTTTAATATGCAGGTTTCCAGCAATTGAAATCCTGGCTGATTCATGGCTGTATGGATACAGCTTACAAATGAACACAAAAAACACTGAACATGAATTATGAATGTCATGACAGTGTTCTTCCTTAGACCTTGACTAATGAAATGCAATTATAGAGATCAACAATTCATTTTTAAAAACTGATTTGTGCACAAGCAGAAATGAAATGTAGAAATACAATTTTTTTTTTTTTTTTAAATAAGTAGGAGTTATAGTAAGTTTCTTTGTTTGATTGTGGTAAAGGGCATGTGGACGAGGTGTGTCTTCAGTCGTTTTTTGAAAAAACTGATGATCTCAGAAGATTAGGTGAAGGTTGACTCCCTCCACCACGGCGCCCTTTGCTTTCAAGATTTTACAACTTTCAAGACTGTGATTACAGGTTTTATTTATCTGTTAGAAAAGCATTGACTCTTGAAGAATGATTCTTAAAGTTTCTTACCAGGCTTACTTAAGAAAGCAAAAGCTGGAGTGAACGTCCATCAACAACTTGATTTATTTTTTATTTTTTTGGGAGAAACAAAGAAAGGGATTTAAAACAGTAAAGTGAGTATACTTTACATTTTGCACCATTTAAAGACAGTAACGGTTACACTTTGTTTCGATAGTCCACTTTAGACATTCTACTAACTATAAGTAACTTTGTAACTACATGTCAACTAATTCTCATTAATTTTCAATGCAAAGTTACTTGCTGTTAATAGAATGTCTAAAGTGGACTATCGAAATAAAGTGTTACCCATATGTAGTTTGAAATGTCATATATTGATTGGTTAATGCCAAGACTAACCTGGATATCATTTCACTTACAGAGACGTACATCATCAACAGAGAAGGATCATGGGATGTACCTGTAAGTCATGATTGTTGCACAATGTCACATTTAAAGTGTAAATGCGTTTACAATGGCAGAGAGTAGAGCTACTGAACGCTTTAGGAACAGCAGAAATAACCAACAGTTTTTTTTTTCCAGATAACTCTTGTTCAGAAGTTTCAATAAATAACTAATTCAGGATCTTATAAGTAAAGCTCACATTATAAAATGTTTGTTTCCAACAGCCAGTGTTTCGCTGCCAGAAAGAAAGATCATCCTTCTTGGGAAAACAGAAGACGGCAAAAGCAGCGCTGGGAATACAATTCTTGGAGAAGATGTGTTCACCACTAAAGCGTCGGCTTCAAATGTTATAGTTGAATATCAAAAAAGAGAGAGGAAGGTTCATGGCAGAAAGATCACAGTTATTGACACACCAGGAGCCTTTGACACGGATCATAATGATGAGGAGACAAAATCTGAGATCCTCAAAGCTCTGATTGATTGCGCTCCTGAGGTCGATGCTTTTGTCGTGGTCCTAAAGGTCGGAAGATACACAGAACATGAAAACGAGGTGGTACAGAAAATCCTGAACACCTTCAAAGATGAGCACGTCTTGAAACACACAGTGATCTTATTCACTTTTGGTGAGCAGCTAGAAGGCAAGACCACTGAAGAGTTTATGAAGGACTGTTCACAGCTTCAGGAGCTGGTTGATAAATGTGGAGGTCGCTGTCACGTCATCGACAACAAATACTGGAATAAACGTAAACGGGGCAACAAGAGCAACAAGGTACAGGTGAAAAATCTGCTGGAGACCATTGACAAGATTGTGGAAGAAAATGGCCGCTTCACCAGTGAGGTGCTTCTAGAAGTGGAGAAACACATTCAAGAGGAGGTGAAGAATATAACCGAAGAAAATGTGCCTCCAGAAGAGCAACGAGAAAAAGCAAAGAAAATTGTTCATTGCAATTATCTGAGGCAGTTTGCAGGAGCAGCAACAGAGGCTGTGCTTGGTGCTCTTATCGGAATCGGTGTTGTAGTAGCTCCAGTTCTGTATATTTTAAAATCATATTTAACTCTAAAAACAGCATTTGCAGAGGCGGGTGTAGGAGCAGCGGTGGCAGAAGGAGCAGTAGCAGGTGCAGGTACACTAGCTGCAACTGTGCTTGGAGCTGCCGCTTTTGTAGGAGGTGTGGCTGGAGGAATTTCTGGTTGGAAAGCAGCAGCAGAAGCTGAATCTGTGTCTGATGCCATAGCAAAGGCAGCAATGGACACCTGGGAGAATGGAACATTTCTGATAGAGAAAGCAGAAGAAATGGTTGGTCTTAATAGCAAAATGGCAAATTTATAATGAGTAAAAAAAAAAAAAAACATATTTCATGCTTATACCCATTTATGTCTTATGCTACATAAACCTGGACACGAACCTACATATATATGAAAAGCTATCTAGTGTGAGTGTGTGTGTGTGTGTAGTATATACATGCAGATGCATATTTTGTATATTTGAATGTATCTTTGTGTTCAAATTAAATGCATATCTTTAAAACAATTGTGTTCAATTAAAATGTGCGTTATTAAACTAAATAGAGTTAACGTGTGACAATATGAACTATTAGCTTAAAAAAAATTAATCAGGGAATACATTTATGTTATAATAAAATAAAAATAAAAATACACTAATTAATATATTACATATACTGTATGCACAGCAGCACTGAAATAATAGTTTGAATAGATGCAAAGATAAAACAAGATGGACTAGTCACATTACATCTATAGAAAGGATAAAAAAGCAAATTAAACTAAAATTATAGCTATAAACAGGCCCGGATTAACACAGTGTAGTACCCTAGGGTGACCACATTTGAAGTGCCCAGCCCGACCCGGCTCAACTGACTGGGGGAGGGGGCAAATACACTGTGACCTGACCCAATCGCAGTTCTTTATATGCAAATATTTTATATTCTCTCTGTATATATTGTATCATTAACTGTTCATTTTGTATGGATCTGCATCTCTTCCAGCAAAATAATATATACAAAACATGAAAAATATTTGAAAGGTCTAGTCATTATCTTAATCACTTGGTGCCCCCCTATTGGCTGGTGCCCCAGGGCACTCCCCCAATCCCGTCTATGGATAATCAGGCCCTGGCTATAAATCAAAGTGAATAAGCATATGCACACACACACACACTAGATACAGATTTTAATTTCTATATATATGTAGATTTGTGTCAAGGTTTATGAAGTGTATGACATGTATAAGCATGAAATAAATATATATATATATATACACCACTGCTAAACTTCCAGGTTCAGCTGCTGAGATGTGCAGTTTGGTATTGTGTTTAGTTTCGCTTTCATTGTGTCACGTGTTTTGCAAGAATCAGATCATGGGTGTAGCCTATTTAACTAAACACACACACACACACACACACACAGCGAGCGAGAGAGAGAGAGAGTTTGATTACTGCTGCAGTGATGTGGAGTTTGTGAGCTGCAAAGCATTGATGAACAAGATAAAGTGTAAAGACAAAAAAGTAACATCAGTAAAATTCTAATGTATACATACTGAAAACAAAATTCAGTTCTCTTCCTAAAATAAGGGACAGTTTCAGAAATTATATAGATATACGAAAAAGCTGTTTGGACTGAACAGAAATATTATTTAAACATTTAAATTTTAATAGATCAAATTATACATTATTTTTTAATAGTTATCTCTTTTTTCAAAAGTAAATGGCTGTTTTGGGGTTTCTGGAATGATGTGGTCAAATCATTACAAAATGTCTACATGCTCTTACCAGAAACCTCTACAAAGGGCTTTACGCACAACCGTTACAGCCTTTTGTCACTTTCAGCAAACATATGATGCTCATGTCCTTGTCTTTTTGCATACGTGTCCTTTTTTTATTGCATACATGTGGCATGAGTTTTTTTCCTACATTTTTCCTACATTTACAATAAAGTAAACAAATATAAAAACCAATTCATACATATATACTGGTGGCTGTTTGAGATGTTTAGTCTAAAGATCATCTGTGACAAGTTTGGTGAAAATTGCAGAAAAGTAGAAACCTACTCGGTTACTTACGTAACCTTGGTTCCCTGAGATACGGGAACGAGTACTGCATCACTAGACGCTATGGGAAAAACTCATTTTTCTCAGAGGACTGAAGCCTTTACAATCACACAGTGTAACTGCACGGCCATTGGTTCGTACTGTAAATAAAAAACGAACCAATGTCTCGGCAGCAGAGCTGCACAAGCCTATGGAGACGAAGCCCGCCAGAATGGGCGGGGCCATCTGACTATATAAGCGTGCATTTCGCCATAGGATCTTATAGGTGGTAAATTCGACTGAAACGACGACACTAAGTCGTGCAGCGTCATGGCACGGCAAGGAACGCAGTACTCGCTCCCGTATCTCAGGGAACCGAGGTTACGTAAGTAACCAAGTACGTTCCCTTTCGATACTTCACTCGTACTGTGTCACTAGACACTATGGGGAACCAATACAATCCCGCCGTGTCATGAAAGAGGAACGACTGACATGAACTGGCTTTGAGCATTAAAGGCTCAGAGGGATCAATTATATGTAGGGTGAACCCTGCAGGAGGCAAGAGGGCTGAACTCACGGAGGTCAGCCCAGCCTTAGATAATCGTTGCAATGGTTTTGTACAGCCTCAGCACTACTGAAAGGGCCAAAAGCGTACCTGATAAAACAGGCAATGCCTGTTCTCACCTAACCATCGAGAAATCCTCTGCTTTGTGACTGGGGACCCTTTGGTGCGGCCACCAAAGCATACAGAAAGTTGTTCCGACTGCTTGAACGGGGCGGAACGCTCGATGTAAATTCTCAGTGCCCTAACCAGGCAGAGAAAGTTAAACTCCTGGTCCTCCTCAGAAGGAGGAAGTGCAGAGAGAGAGTAATAACCTGGGTTTAAAAACAAGAGGCGCTAATCCTTAGTGTAAACACACTGGCAGATCAAAGCGCTGTGTGCTTAGTGAAACACGCGGGCTATACCCGGCGCGAAAAATCACTCAAGCCTGATCGCTCAACCCCACGATTTTATCGTCTCTTTCTCCGAGGGGACTGGGAGAAGAGAAATGTGAGAGCGGGGGAGGCGGGGCCACCCAGCGTAGCATTCTATGATCTGCCTAGAAGGATTGAGCCACTCGATGTAATGAGGGGTGCTAATCCTCACGTGTTAACACACGCTGGCAGATCAAAGTGAGCATGCGGGATGTATGAAAGCAGCCTGTCTGTGTGAGCGCAGCTTCAGCGACGCACACACAAATGCAGAGCTGTCAACGTTAGCTTTCTACTCCGATCCGCCTAAGAGGATAAAGCCACTCAATGTAACGAGGGGTGCTGATTCTCACATGTAAAAACACTGGCGGATCAGAGCGCTGCGGGAAGAGCGAACATGCGAGCTCTGTGCTGGCGTAGGATCACTCAAACCTGGTTGCTCAGCTCCGTGGCTCTGTTGTTTCATTCTCCGAGCTTTGCTGAGAGAGGAGAAACGGGAGAGCAGAGCTGCCTTCATTGAAGGCGGTCAGTGAGCAGAGAAGAGCGAGACTCATACTCTGTGCGAGAGCATTCTGTCTCAGTGAGCGCGCAGTCTCTGTGTGGGCGTAGTACCCAGACAGCCGACGCGCTCACTGCCCTTCTGCATCGTGCAGGATTCCCTGCATGAGCCACACTCGCAGTGCTACATTTGCAACAATGTCGCTAGAAATTTGCTCTTTTATAACTCACCGGATGGCAGCTGGGGATGAGCTGAGGGCTGCGCGGGTGCTGAAAGCGGCTCGGGCTGGAAGCACGGAGCGAGAAATGCAGAGGCAAGCAGCTTCAAGTCTTGTGGGTCGGCGAAGAGAAGATCATCATCGCTGAAGGAGAATTAATCTGAGATCCTATGGCGAAATGCCAGCTTATATAGCCAGATGGCCCCACCCATTCTATCGGGCTTCGTCACCATAGGCTCGTGCAGCTCTGCTGCCGAGCCATTGGTTTGTTTTTTATTTGCTGCACGAACCAATGGCCGTGCAGTTACACTGTGTGATTGTAAAGGCTTCAGTCCTCTGAGAACAAGGAGTTTTTCCCATAGCGTCTAGCGACGCAGTATGAGTGAAGTATCAAAAGGGAACAGTAATGATAACATTGAACATATTGATGGATGAGAATAGCCTTAAAGTGTAAGAAAAAGTATATAAGAATTTAAATGAAATATTTGGTGTATTAACCTGATGTCCCTTACCATGGTTTTACTACAGTAAAAGTGTAACCATGGATTTTGGCGTATTGATTACCATTTGTATAACCACCGTTTTACTACAAATACCATATTTAAACTATGGTTAGTAGTAAAACCATGGTTAATTTGTGATTATACAGTTTATGTCAACTGTGGATCCTGACAGTACCCCCCTTCCAAAGGATGCCTCCAGGCGTCCATCCAGGGTGGAGTCTAAGGGTGCACAGGGTTGGTAGGAGGCCAAGATGGTACCGACTGGGGGGGCGGGCGGCTAGTGACCCTTGGAAATCCAAGCCTGTCAGAAAACACATGGGGCGGGATAGGGAGGGAGGAATACGTTCCAGAGGAATGGTTAAGGACTGACCAGGGTGGTGCCGGCTTTGGGAAACCTTGCAGACCGGGACAGACAGAGGATGGGATAAGGGTGGGGGCATAGTTGGTGGCACCTCTCCCAACAAGAACACGTTTCACAGGCGAGGGTCTCCTGCTGGACTGGGTATTATGGGTGGACTCCAGGATATTCCTGGTAGGCAAAACATGACTGGCAAGGGATTCTGAGGTGGCTTCAATGAGAAGATTAGGGCTCTCTGGAAGGGCCTCCTTGGCCAGAACCTGGACAGTTTCCGAGGGTACAGCATGAGAGATAGGATTATTTTCTGTGGGCTTTACATGACTGGCAAGATTTTCAGGGTTGGCATCTGAGGATGTGACAAAACTGACAGGAACTGCTTCTGTATCAAGAGCGGAGTCTGGAGTGGGCTCTGGGGCTAGAACAGGGATACCCTTAGGGGCCTCTGGACCAGGTTCAAATATTGACTCTGGAAGGCCCTTGGGGGCTGTTGAAATACCCTCTTGGGCCGCAGGAGTAGACTCAGGAACTGACTCTTGATTGCCCCTGGGGGTAGCTGAACCGCTCTCGGGGGCTACTGGAACCGACTCAGAGACTGATCCTTGAATGCCCTCGGGGGCTGATGAATTGCCCTCCGGGGCTGCTAGAACTGGGTCCTCAGGAACGAGCTCCTGGACTGGTACCGAAGCGGACTCCGGAACAGACTTTGGATTGAACTGGGATGAGGCAGACTCTGGGCAGGACTGGGATGGAGCAAACTCTAGACCTAGAGCCAACACTAGACTCTGGTCAGGGGCTCGAGCGAATTCTGGAGGCTCCAGGGCTGAAGCAGTTTCAGTGCCTGTGGGGACTGACAGCTTGAGAACGGCCTCCATAGACATGACAGGGATAGTGGGCTGCTTAGGAGTGGTCTCCATGGTCGTGACAGGAGTAGACTGCTCAGGCCTGACATGAGTGACTGTGACAGGAAGGGCAGACTGCTCAAAACAGGACTCTATGGCCATGACAGGGAGAGTGGTCTCCTCAAGACTGGACTCCATGGTCATAGCAGGAAGGCCAGGCTGTTCAGGATTGACCTCTGTGGTTGTAATATTGAGGATGAGCTACTCAGAACTGGCCTCCATGGTCATGACAGGAAGTGCGAGCTGCTCAGAACTGGACTCCTGGGCCATGACCGAAACAGCAGGCAACTTGAGATCCTCCAGGATAAGTGCATGAGGGGTCTCTGAAAAAAGGGTTCTAGCCCTCCTGGCACGGGCCCTCCTACCCTTACGCCTCCCGGGGCAGGAAGTTGTCGGATTGCCCACTTCTTGAGTAACTTGGACTGACATAAACACAGGGTTATCAAGACTGGACATGACTGGCTTTGACTTAACTGGGACAGACTTGACAGATACAGGAACAGAGGTTGACTGGGAAACTTCTCTCGAAGCTACCTTGAGCTTGACTGCTTCAGAGGACTTCATTGACTCAGGCGTGACCATGGTGGGTTTAGCCGATTCAGAGGCTGGAGCCGGCACGGAGGACTCAATGGCAGATGCAGCAACTTGGGCCGCCCTCTTTCCTCTGTCCCTTCGTTCTCAGTAGGAGTCAGATGATGATCTTGGACTTGATTCGAAGAGGGAAGGAGGGCAGGGTGGTGGTCACTGCTGACATCCTCAGGAGGGTTAAGGATCTGCCAGTCTTTGCGGTGATGCACATAATTAGAGAGGTCCCAGAAATTCAAAACATGCAGTTGCTCCATGTCCCAACGCGGTAAGCGGTCATCCAGAGTGAGGTTGAAGGCCTCCTTCAGGGCTGCATCATCATATTCAAGGCACCTAGCCATAGTCCAAAAGAATTGGGCAAAGGACCGTGGTTCCTGGTCCTGCTGACGAAGCGATGACAGTGCCTGTTGAAGCACCAATCTCCCTTCTGCAGTGGCAGGTGGAACAATTTTTATACTCATTCTGCTGGGTCCTAGAGTGGCTGGTTCGTTCTGTCACAGTTTGGCAAGGGAGGACCCAGTTGCAGAATGGACAAGGGAGAACAGAGTTTATTAACAAAAATGAGAGCACAAAAGGATGAGGCAGGAAGACAGTCCACACAATAGGGCAGGGCACACGACAGGAGAACGGGCTGGTCGGGGATGGGGGTAGCTCCAGACTCTGTGGCAAAAGGGGACTAGGTAGCAGCTCAAGGAACCACAGGCTTGGCCCTGGGGATGGTAACTCTTGAAGCACCAAAATGTCTGCCAGGTCAGAAGAATCAGCGACCAGGGAGGACTCAGGAAGCAGGGCAGGAACCAACTCGACAGACACACTCAAAGACAAGACAACAGGAGAGACAAGATATAGACACAGATCAAAAGTAAAAACTTGCAAAACTATGACTATAGGGAGATAAAACTGAAAGGAAAAACAAATAATAAAATAAATACTAGAAATAAAAAACTGGAACTTATGAAAACAAAAAGGATAACAATAGGAAAAAGCTAGGAAAAAATGACTCGAACTACAAACAAGATATAAATAAAAACAAGACAGCAACCTTGCTGAAAACTAGAAAAAATTTGGGGAGGCAGGACAAGAGGAGCACATGGCCAACACAAACAAAGACACATCCATGTGCTCAGGCACAAAATAAACAAAGACAGGACGGACAAGACTGTCAGGGCAGGATCCTGACAGTTTAACTACATGTTTTTTTGGTTTTATTTGTAGATATGGTTAATTTTTGTAAGGGGTGTGTTTTAAAATTTGTTTCCATGTGTCTTACTAGCTCTTTGACCAAAGTAGGATACTATTTTTTTTTTTTCCTGTTCAAGCCTCTTTTTTTTTTTTTTTTGAGCTCTGAATCACAAGCAAGGACCGGAAACCACAAGAGCTCAGTTAGTGTTAAACTGTTCCTGTTCTTTGTCGGTTGCTAAGCTGAATAGTCTATTTGTAGATGAACTCATAAAGTTTTGCACTTAGTGGTCTGGAAATATGCACCTCGCACCTTATCAACCTTATTTTTAATGTTAAGAGCAGGGGCGGCCATTTGTAACTTGAATGTAACTTGAATTGTAATTTGCGTTATTGACTTCCAGTTATTTTAGCTGTACAAATCAGCTTGTTATGATGTTTGATATTGCAAACCTGTATATTATTGTAATGTATTGTCTTAATAATAAATTTTTTTTTTTTTTTTTTTTGCTCAAAAAGTTTTACTGGATATCTCGCACAGTCACAGAAAAAAGCCTACTTAGCCTACTTTTGCGTTTCAAAATAAGGAGGATAGGCCTATGAAACATAAGCAGAACAAGTATCTGTGTAATTCACTTATCTGCATGCAAACTGCTGCAAAGAACATAATGTCATGGTTTATGTAAAAAATTGCATTATGAACAATATACAGATCATTTTGTTTTGCTGTGTTTAATGAATAGGGCTCCTATGTAAATAATCAGGGTCAGAGTTCGTCTCATGTGCTCTTGAGCGTCATCTTGTGGTCAGTGGACAGCAGAGATGAAACATCATCATAAGAATGAGATCAACTTTTACTTTTAAAACTAATGGTCTTACATTTATTGTCTTAGTCAGAAAAATATGTAGTTGTATTATACCTGTCCAGGACTCTAATGACTGTGTATGTAATGGGTATTGTGGCTCTGATCGGAGGGAGAGGTTGTGGATAAATGGTTATGTTGCAATATTCACATGAACGCTGTCCAAAACAGTTGCAGAGGCTAACATCCTATAATCCTTTAAAATTTGACATTGGCCACCGTAACTCAAATAAAAATAACTAAAATATTTTAATGCTCCACAGAAGAAAGCGAGTGAGTGATGACAATTTTACAGAGAACAGCGCCATTTGCTGGATGGAAAGTTTACAACGGCCATAAAGTCTGGAGGCATAACGTATTAAAGGTACCATATTGTCAAAACTGAAATTTCTTGGCTTTTTTCATAACTGAGGTCTAGGTGCTATGTAACTACCATATAAGTTTCAAAATAGTCAGCTGCGTCACTCAGAAAACAACAGGCCAATCAGAAGAGAGGCTCATGACTATTAATTAGACAGGCCAAAATCGACCTGTTCTCAGTTGAGCTCCTGAGAAAGGAGCTGTAAAAATATATTGAGATGGTTCATCTAACCTGTATAGTAAAGACAAACTCACCGTGTCTATCTAGTCTATACAATATATTTTTATATAATATAAATAATAATAATATAATATAATATTAATTTAATTGAGAAAGGAGCTGTAAAAATATATTGAGATGGTTTTTGGTACTTATACCGCAAATATATATTCTTAAGGAAATCAAAACCTAAAATAAAACTCCAGAAAGGTGTACAATATGTGACCTTTAAAGATTCCGTTTTAAAATAATTTGTTGATGTTGTTCGAAAGAATCTGAAACTGTAAAATTTTTCTTTTTTTTTTGTCTTGCCCGGTCCGGTTGCAGGATCTTTACAGCTGGCTGAACATTGGTACTCGAGAGTCCTTCAATAAATTAATTTCAGGTTTTGGTTTATGTGGATGGTCTCGCGAAAATAACGTCACTGATTATAAACATTATTATTACTAAATATAATTTACATAAAAGAAAGTGGAATAACGAGAAACCCTCCTTAATTGTTTTAAAAATGCATGTACAAATATTGTATCATCCATGAAATATTTATTCAAAGATAATCAAACCCTTAACGAATTATAGAAAAAAAAAAACATGCGCAAGTATCTTTGTGTCCGTGTGTAATACTGTATAGGCCTATATCATATTTTAAAATCTGAAAATGTTCCTAAATGGAGGAAGCTGTTTTTTTTTTAAAGCAATGTCATTTCTTACATTAGAAGGTTATACGCTTTTGTAAAAAAAAAAATACATATATATATATATATATATATATATATATCACGCTAAAAACCACAAAGGTTTTTCGGCAAAAGGACAAAAAATTTAACACGATTTAACTTAAAACGTTTAAGTAGGCTACATTGTATTCCTTAAAATTCAATCAACCAGATGACAAATTTCGGACACCCAAAGCGAAATTTGCAAGAGACTGAACGGGAAAGGAGGGTCACGTGGCTTATTGGAAACAAAACCTCATGGAGCTTTTTCTTGGGAATTGCGCTGCGTAGCTGATACATGCACTGGAACCTCAGCTTCACTACAGGTAAGTAGTTCTTATGTTCAATAGAACACTCAGATATCTCGGTTGAAGAGTTCTTTGAGAGGTTTTTGACTTTTTAAATTTAGGGGGAGAGTGGGGACAGTTGCAACACTTTTTGCATTTCCTTTAGTTTCTCAGAGGCTGTATTTAATACAATAAAGCCACATCTGTCAGCTAATCACCCACATTACTGTAGCATGTGTACATATGACAATATGCGTACAATTTATACTTGAATAGATAAAGTCAAATCTTCCCCTTGGAATTATAAGGTTCTATCTGACATTTTTGTCAAAATTGAGTTATTCACATATTCTTATTCTGTGACAACCTATTTACATTATGTGATGAATATTATTTAAAAAACAAAAAGGTTCTATCTACACAGTCGAATGGAATGCAAAAACTTTGAAGCTCAATATCTCAAAACTACTCGGAATGCATTGCAGATAGAACCTTATAATTGCAAGGGGACGAAATGTTGCAACTGACCCCATAAGAGGGGATGGTTGCAACATTCATTAAAATTTAACTTCTTAAATATCATTGAGATTTTTTTATTTTATTTGAGCACAGACAGGGTCTTCAATAAGTTAAATTGGTTGTATAAAAACAAAGAATAGTAAATGAAAAAAAAAAAAACATTTTAACGTAACAAGCAACAACCATGTTTTGGTTAACTATTACAATACATCTGAACTACAAAATATTAATTTAATCAAAATCAACACACTGAAACTTAATAACCTACTTCTGTTAAATTCTGTGAAAGTTTACTGAACTGGGGCCAGTAGCAATAAACATGTCTTAAGATCTAGTTTGACTAACTAGCCGTTAACCAGGTAATCAGTCTTAGACAAATCTACCATTTATGCAACTGACTTTATAAGTGTGTGTGTGTGTGTGTGTGTGTGTGTGTGTGTGAGAGAGAGACAAAGAGGGTGAGAGTGAAGGAAATTAGTCCACCATAGACTTACATAAAGTAACTGATTTTACTTTTAAAAAAAAAAAAAAGGTGAGATACCTGATTATTGAAAGGGATCCTATACCAACCCATAAAATTAAAATTGTGTAATATTATGGCAAGCTTTTACATCAGTGTTGTGGTAAGGGACAGCAAGTCGGGACGGTTGCAGCTGTCCCAACACTGACAGCTGTGATAAAACTTGCTTACAGTTCGGTCCGCTGTTCTGTCACGGTGACACACACACACGATGAACGAGGAGACGCTGGAGAATACTTTTACCAAGACTTTATTTGCACCAAGGGAGACGAACACAGGAAGACGTTCAAAAG
>NW_015646344.1:635678-641251 GCF_001515625.1 Sinocyclocheilus rhinocerous | reverse complement strand
ACACACAGGAGGAGGGGATGACGAGACACACCTGGGAGCAAGGAAACAGCAAGGGAAACAGATGGGACAAATGAACTTAACTAATCAGGACAGGAACAGGAAACTAACCAAATAAGGGCATGGGAAGGCACATGGGGAGCAGGACACACACAACACATGGAACAGAGTCTGACAGGTATATTAGCCTGACACAGTGTCTTTGACACATGCTATGCCTATTAGAAGCTAAGAAAACACAGATTAAAATGATATGTTTTTACAGTGCTTCACACAAACAACTGAGTATTTCAAAAAAATCTGATCATTATAAAAATACTTTTTTACCATGAAAATCATTTTTTGTAGAAGGAATGGTCACATGCGGCTGATTTCTTCCAGGAAGGATGAGGGGCTAACTAAGCATGTGTGCAGGATGAGTCATCACTGTAGCTCTTTCCTGATTGAAGAAATAAGCCATGTTGCAACCGTCCCCACTCACACCCTATATATGAAAAGATGGCATAACCTTTTATTGCTTTGCACTATCAACACAAACTTTTGCACAGATACAGCTGACATGACTGTGATCAAGTCCAAACCCTGTCCTTACTTTTCCAGAAAATATCATGTTAAACAATATTGTTTTTAACAGTTATCTCATGGTATCACTTTATCTGTTTTGTTTGTTGTGAGTGTTTACTTTGGAATATACACTTCAGTTAAAGGTAGAAAAATATCCCATTGACCTTAGTCTCAAAGGTCCACTATATGTAGTTTACAACAATATATTGAAGAATATATATTCATTTTTAAGTAAAGTGAAAAAAAAAAAAAAAGTAATTTGTACTAAATAAGGCTTATTTAGTGTAGTTCACTTACACGCAAGTTCTGCTAATTAGTATTTTTTAGTATTACTATTTTTAACAAATAAATGATTAAGTGCTATATGTGTGTATTTCAAATAGCAAATTTATTTAAGTTGAGTTGACAAATGACCAATCCCGCGTAGCGACGTCACTACAGGCTTTCTACAGCATGATTTGGCATGGGTGGAAGATTTCCAGGCCAAGAATGGTTTGTAATCAGACCACGCCTAAACAATTTCAAGTGGAAATATAACTGGAACTGCTCCTTACATTCTTAGAACCGTGTGGCCGAACAGTGGAAAAGCACCTTGGATTAAACCGCTCCATTCATATGCATTTATTTTATGATTTCTTTAGGAACATTTTGAATTGTCTGAGTTTTGGGCTAACAGACTTTCAAAAGAGGAACAGAAAGTACTTTCAGTTTTCATATAGCGACAGTAGCGCTGTCAGGGAGTCATCACAGTCACTTCAGTCACCATCCAGGATAATTACCCGATCACAGTCACCTGAGTTCTGATCACCCGCACCTGCTGTCACCAATCAAGCCACACTACAAATACACACACAGCACAGCCACTCACTGTCCGGGCTACTGTTCACTCTGACGAACTACTCTGGACTCTCTCTGCCAAAAGCTCCTATAATGAATTACCTGCTGTTCCTCCCACGATCCTCCAACGACTCCGTGGAAACGGCTCCACGATCTCCAATGTAACCAGCATACGATCCTCTCCATCAGAACTCAGATAAACACCCTGGAACCATTCACTGTGTTGACATTCACCTGCCTTTCACTCACCTATTCCAGTCATCCACTTATCCAGTCAATAAACCATCCTGTCTTGCACTTACCTGTTGTGTCTGGCCTTGCTTTGTGACAAGCGCATAGATGGGTTTCTTTTAAAAGCAGTGCAAGGTTTACCTGGATCTTCGTCTTTCCTTCCTCAAATTAACTGAGACAAATGGCCGCAATACAGAAAATAATAAACTGTTAATCTATGTGTGACAGAGTGATTACTGCAAAGTCGGTGTATAGAGATTTTTCTTTTAAAAAATGTATACACTTGTAACAGTATGTGGGCCTATATATATATATATTTTTTTTTTTTCTACATCTCCTACCGTATGTGTTATATGCTGCACATCGTTTTCATGAAATGTGTGTTCAGTTCAAAATATGAAAATAAATTATACCTTTTTTGTGACTGCATGCCACTAACATTTCAGAATGACAGAATTAATTGTCTTTACATTTTATTTGGCCAATATTTTCAAATACTATACAAAAAGTACTTCATTTATGTTGTTTTTTTATATATATGCATTGTCACCCTCTGTACTCATGCCCATTTCTTAATATACATTTTATATAAATCAAATATTGATTTACTTATTACTTTGTAAAAACAGAACAAAAGCATGCACATCACTGGCAAAATGCTCATGTTGGTTACTCGACATCGATGATAACAAGAAAACAGAACAAAATTGGCACACCAAAGTGTAAATTTATGTATGTGATTAATCACCTGGTAAAGGCTTGTTAATGAAACGTTTTAACTGTCTGATGAAGAGCCTGCATGCTCAAAACATCACATGTGATAGTCCATTATTACATTTTAGCATTTTTGGAGCTTTGGTGTATTGATTTCTGGTCTGTTCTGTTCTGTTTTTTTTTTTTTACTTATTACTTTGTTTTATATTACTGTATTCTCATGTTTTGTGCTGCATAGAAAGCACAGAGTGACTGTTTCATTTCAAGAAGTTCAGTGTCACAGAATGATGTGAAGCAGTGATTTTCAATGATCTTTGGTTTGGTAACACTTCTTGAATGTATGATGATCAGACAAAGTGTAACTAAGAAAGAATATTTTAATAAACTTCTATTTTTCTTTTTCTTCACTTCGTCTTCTGCTTCCTGCCCTTGCCCTGACAAGGTTTTGGTTATTTGCACTGTATATCAGAATCAAGAACCAAAATCTATTTTCTGACAAAGAGGTCAAATAAAACAAACTGTTAATGGTTAATAGTTAAACTGGACATTGTCATGACAATTTGACGTTTTCACGTTCGATATGAAGCCATCAACAGGGGAAACCTTATGGAAATATCCAATAATAAAATAAATTACATTTGCTGGCTTTTATACATGTCACAATAGTATTAAAATACTTGAGCTTTAGGTTAAAGACCAAAACTAACATTTCTGTCAGGACCACTATCGTCAAAATGATTGATACTTAGCATAAAGTTTGGTTTGGCGGTATGGTTCGGTTCTGGGCAAAAAACTCCCTGCCCATCCATGCAGCCTGCCATGAATGAGCAGGGAGAGCAGCAATAATAACCCCCCTAGGGTTAACAGAAGATAACAAGGCAGATATCATTAATGTACTTAATGATATTTAAGTGTAACACTTTATTCAAGATAAAGGAGTCTGATTAGCAAGGAATATCAGAAAGCCAAGTCCTGACTGTGGCGAAAGGAGGAGCTGGGGATGGAGGAGGGTAATTTGCTCCGGAGCAAGCTGAAAAGCTGCTGAATAATACTGAATAGAGCTTATATAGGAATGTCGCGATAGGTGTCGTATTCCTATAGGTAGATGTGATCAGCTGAGAATCAGCTGATGCAAGCTTGACTCACGTGACCTGTCAGAACTAACGCTTAATTTCTGCTATTGAAATCCTATTATGATTGTTTTTTTTTTTTTGATAATCAAACATCACTGTCTTTGGTGGTTACAATCTTGACTAGATGTGTTAGGGCTTTTTTCCTCTTTAACAAAAATCACACATGGGAATGAGAAACAGTAGCAGGAGGAAGCTCGTATGCCAATTTAGGTCAAACATATGATCATATCATCTGACTTTTAGAGTCTACATTTGCAGATAGCAGAAATTAAGTAGTGTCCAAATAGCAGAGAAAATGAATATAATTAATGTCCAACATTTTGTAGATTAGTGGACAGGCAGTCAGTTTATTAAATGAGGAGCTGTTTCCACATAGTTTCTTCAGCACACTGACACGTCTCCTCCTTTGACTTTATTTAATCACTTACACAATTTTAGTTCATGTTGGGGACTGTGTTTGTTGGTTGTGTTTACTGATTAGAAAAGTATTAACTTGATACTGAAAGTTCTTTTCCAATAGGCTTATATAAGAAGAAAATGAAAGCTACTGTAGATCATACATCAACAACCTGTCCACTTGATGGTGGTGCAACAAAATAAATGATAAACTTATTAAATACTTACATATTGTAATGTGGTGTTTGGGTTTTGTCTTGTTCATGTTTCCATGTCTTTTATTTTGTAATTGTTTCATGCTGTTTGTGTCATGCTTCCCTTGCCCTCATGTCTCTCTGCCTTGTGTATGTGTCATGTTCTGATTGGTTGTCTTACTCATATGTCTTGTTTCCCATTGGTTTGTTCTTGTCATGTGACCCTCTTGTTTGCTCTAAGTAGTCTTTCCCATAGTCTTCGTCGTGTATTGATGTTGTAACCCGCTGTCGGTGAGTCTAGTCTGTTCATGCCACGTCAAGTCAAGTCTGTTCAAGCCTGTTCATGTCAAGTCAAGTCTCGGATTATTGTTTGAATGTTTGGATCACCTTTGTAAATGAACTGCACTTGGGTTCACACTTCAACTCTCCTTCAGTTGATTGATTCGTTACAGAATACACGACCACCATTATGAATCCAGCAGATCATCTTGTTCGCCTCCGTCAAGGTAATCGCTCTGTTGAGGAATATGTGGCAGACTTTTGTGAACTTTACTATCAAGTGGACTTCAATGATACTTTCTTAAAAGACATTTTCCGTTATGGGTTAAGTAAGGACATGCCACGGTTAATGCCACGTAATACCCCACACTGGTCATTAGAAAAATACATTGACTTTGCCCTGTTGCTGGCTGATTCACCATTCACTGTGGGTGTCGTGGAGGAAGAACATGACACTTCCCAAAAGTCTGCTCACGTCATGCCTGCCAACCCGCTACTCCAGGACCTGCTCAGACCAGGCCAGTTAAGTCAAATAAGTCAAAGTCATATCTACCAAGTCAGAACCTGCTTACGTCATGCTGGTTACTCAGGAGATTCTTCACAATATGGCCGCTGCTAACGTCATGTCTGCTACCCCAGGGCCTGCTCACGTCATGCTGACACATCAGGAGATTCTTTCCAATATGGCCACCATTGAAGAGCTACGGGCCAAGATGGCTGCCACGCCTGAGTCCCCGGCCAAGATGGCCGCCACGCCTGAGTCCCCGGCCAAGATGGCCGCCACGCCTGAGTCGGACGCGGAGCTTGGGCCAAGACTGATTGCTAGTGTGATGGACCCACCTCTGATGTCGGTGCGAGCTGCGGGCATCCCGGTTACGTCAGCACTCTCAAGCCCCGCCATCTTAGAGATCATGCCACACTCTGCTGCCCTTCCTGTAATGGCAGTCGCCATTTTGAGCGTGTGGGCTGCAAACTGCGCTCCAGAGTCCTCTTCTGTCTACGAGTCTGCTCCTGAGGCCTCTTCTGTCCACGAGTCTGCTCCTGAGGCCTCTTCTGTTCACGAATCTGCTCCTGCGGCCTCTTCTGTCCACGAGTCTGTTCCTGAGGCCTTTCCTGTGCATAAATACACTGCAGGACCTCCAGAGGAGGCGGCATCCGCTGCAGAACCTCCTGAGGTGGTGGCGTCCGCTTCCGAACTCACTGCCTGCCCTGTCACGGCCACAGAGGC
>NW_015646344.1:634795-635461 GCF_001515625.1 Sinocyclocheilus rhinocerous | reverse complement strand
AACATGTTTGGTTGGTAAAATAAATGTTGTAAATTCAAATCAGAGCGTCTTCCGTGTCTGGAATGGATGTATTCTTGAGTCTATAAGGTAACAATAATATAATAAGATAACTAAAATACAATTTTCATTGACTAAAACTAGACTAAATGTCATCAGTTTTCGTCGACTAAAACTAGACTAAAATGCTCAGACTTTTAGTTGACTAAAACTTGACTAGACTAAAAAGAGTATGAAAGTGACTAAAACTAATAAAAACTAAAATGACAGTTTCACATAAAGACTAGACTAAAACTAAAATTAAAACAGGCCGCCAAAAACAACACTACTTGCCACGGCCATGGAGGCCGTTCACGAACTCACTGTCTGCTCTGTCACGGCCACGGAGGACATTCATGAACTCAAAGTCTGCCCTGTTATGCCTGCTCCGCCATGGCTCCCTGTCTCTCTGCCTTGTGTATGTGTCATGTTCTGATTGGTTGACTTACTCATGTGTCTTGTTTCCCATTGGTTTGTTCTTGTCATGTGACCCTCTTGTTTGCTCTAAGTAGTCTCATGTTCCCATAGTCCTCGTCGTGTATTGATGTTGTAACCCGCTGTCGGTGAGTCTAGTCTGTTCATGCCTCGTCAAGTCTGTTCATGTCAAGTCAAGTCTCGGATTATTGTTTG
>NW_015646344.1:634099-634785 GCF_001515625.1 Sinocyclocheilus rhinocerous | reverse complement strand
TGTCTCTCATCGTGTATTGATGTTGTAACCCGCTGTCGGTGAGTCTAGTCTGTTCATGCCTCGTCAAGTCTGTTCAAGCCAAGTCTGTTTTAGTCAAGTCTGTTTATGCCTCGTCAAGTCTTTTTTAGTCAAGTCTGTTCATGTCAAGTCAAGTCTCAGATTATTGTTTGAATGTTTGGATCACCTTTGTAAATAAACTGCACTTGGGTTCACACTTCAACTCTCCTTCAGTTGATTGATTAGTTACACATGCTTTGGATTCTGGATTGACGATAGGGCAAGTCTACGCAGGTTTAACAACATATTTGTGGAACATGAAAATGAAAGTGTTCAGTAAAGGTGTATGTATAGTGAAACTCCCCTTGCTGTCTTCACAGTCTTCATTCTGTCTCTTGCTTGATATTTCAACTGAGCCAAAAGTCAAAGAGTGTCAAACAGACAGAGTTCGCAAGTGGATGTAAGTAGTGTGTCCTTGTTTATTTTATCTATCACTAAAATATTATAATTGGTCACAATTTTTGTATATTTAAACGGATTTATGTAATTTTCATGATTTCTTTCTCATAGGCCTACATGTTGTTTTTTTTTTTTTTTTTTTCATTGTGTGTGTGTGTGTTTTGAAACACTTTATATTGTATTCATTTATTAAAGTATCCTTAAACCTCTTTTACTTTTTGTCTTTTCGT
>NW_015646344.1:602908-633884 GCF_001515625.1 Sinocyclocheilus rhinocerous | reverse complement strand
CATAGGCCTACATTTTGTTTTTTTTTTTTTTTTTTTTTTTAAATCTGTCCAAAAATAATACACAGCCTAACAAAAAGTAAATAAATAATTAAATTTTCAGATAGACAGACAATTTTTGTTTTGGCAATGTACTCCAATTGTAAAGCTGAATTGAACTGTATTACTGCAGTCCTAACATTCTTACGCATTTCGTGTATTAATTTACACTCGAAATATCAAAAGGATGCGTCAATTGAAGGACATAAACAGTCCTAAGCACCTCATCATTGAGAACAAAACGATTCTTTAATTGTTTTGTTATTCCTAATTGTTTTACTGTTTACATTTTTCTTAAGCTCTTCATTGTAACTTATCTCAGTGTGACAACATGCCCTGCTAATCTTCCATTCTAACCCCTTTTTTTTTTTTTTCTCCATTGGTTCAAAATGTATTTTCTAGTCAAAACTGAAAGGCATCTAATCAGGGCAGTAAATTGCCACCTTTTACTAATAAAATGTTATTTTGACGCCCTAATTTAATAGACAAGAACAAATATACAAACATCCATGAATGAGTCTGGATATGAATAATTATCCAGGATTTTAAATAACTTTGAACCTAACCTATTTGAATATTACTTTTATTACAGACGCCAACATCAAGAGCAGAGAAGGATAATGGGAGGTTTGTTAAAACATCACCTAGATTGACACATTTTTGCAAATTTTTTGCTATAATTCCATAAACACATTATAGATCATTAGCAAAGATTACATTTTTTTTGTACGGTTTATTAATTGGCAGCTTAAAATAAGCCATTTTTAACATTACAGAACTGCTTTACAACAGAATCGGAATTTTCCTATTTATGTCTGTGAAGCTGCTTTAACATAATCTGTATTGCTTAAAGTGTTATAGGAATAAAGGTGACTTGACTAAAATCTAGTGCATCTTCTTCCAATAGCCAATGTGTCACGTACGATTGTCGGAGCGATGGCAGGGGCGGTGACTGGAGGCTGTCTTGCCATTGTAGTACTGGGGGCCTCAGTTGTGATTCTTGCAAGCCCAAAAATGTCACCACTGGCGCAAGCATTCGTAAGCGCTGCACTAAGTAAAGGAATGGAAAAAGTAACAATCCCTGTGGGCGGAGGAGTTACAGGAGGAGCAACAGCAGGGGCAGCAGCGGCACTGGGGCAAGTAGCTGCAGGTGTCGTTCTTGTAGCTCCGGCTGTAGGAGCTTTTGGAGGAGCCATCATTGGATGTGAAGCAGCAGAAGATGCTGATTCAATGTATGATGCAATGAGGAGAGCAAGCGATCAAAACTTTGAGCTGGCAAAACATATAACTGAGAATGTTCACCAATTTAAAGCTGTTGCTTTTAAAACTGACAAAATGCCAAATGTACATAAAAAGAAGTAAATATTTAACATTACATTTATGAAAGTAGATCTGATTTGCTAATTTACTTTTGCTTCAGTGTAATCAAAGTATTTACAGGCATTTATTTTATTTTCCTCTGTCGCTTTTAAGTGATCAACTCAAAATGATTTAACGCTTTGTTTCATACCTTATAGTCTGTCTAATAAAAACATGAAATGTTTCATGATGTATCAATTTTTTGTATATGTAGCGTAGAGACTCCTTCTTAAAATATTCTCACGTATGTCATTCCCAACCTCAACAAAAGTTCAGTCACACAATTTATAATATACAAACTGTTTCAGATTTATTTTCAGAGACCCAATTTCAGATCGGTTTGTTTTTTCAGGACATATTAATGTTCACACTTGAATAGAATAGCTTTTAACTTAGGAGTACTTTATCCTATATATATATATATATTAACATGTTATCTTGATAAATTTTTCTTGTGTAATTTTGTGTAGGTCTGGTTAAATGTTTCAATAAGATCTTAGTCTAATCTGACTGTTTGGCATGATCAGGGCTGTGCAGAGACCTTTGGAGGGGCAGGTGCTCAAATTATAAAAGGGGCACATAGAACACGGCTTTTAATAGGGCTGCGCTCCTTGCTGAGATGTGTATCGAAACGGATGCTTCTGTATTGATAGCAGCGAATGACACAGTTTTGAAAAATAATCATAGAACAGAAAATACGATTTTAAATGTAAAAGTTAAAGAATTTCTTCTTTGCACCTCTTAATTACTCTGGAATTAGAAACTGAATTATATTATTGATATTATTATTATTGAGTTTACAGGGTATGGTCGTTTTGCCGTTTTAAACATTACTGCTGCTGTCGTAGAAATTATTATTTTTTTTTTAAATAGAATTCTATTCTAATCCTATTCTGAATTATTCATTTTTTTAATGATAATTAAAATAAAAACAGGATTGATAAGTATAATTCGGAGGATGTGAAAATAATAATAGTTCAAAGTATGAATTGACTCAATTGACTCACTACAGAGACATGACCTGACATGTTATGAAACTCTCTGTCCAGCAAATGGCACCCATGCAGCGTGAGGTAATTCCCAAAGACTTAAAAAAAAAATATATATATATATATTATTGCTTTAAGTCAAAATCATTTATCCTTTATTTAATTCCAGGATGGAGTTAACATTTATCAGAATGCATGAAATATAGTTTATCTAATTACCTGGATTCAACCAATATTCAATCACACTTGAAATGTGAAACGACAATAACAAGGATATGAAATACCTTTCTTTGTGTTGTAAACTGGAAGTAAAACAAAACAAATCAATTTGAAAATCAAAGATTGTTCATACTAATGCTGGTGACCGTGAAATTAAAACCTACGCATCTTTTCAACTTCTGTGATGAATCCAAATAATGATGGGCCTTGCTGTTGAGCTTTTACTCTCTCACAGAATAAAACCACATTTTCAGAAATGTCAGTTCAGTTTGTTTTTGCAGGACAAAATAATGTTCACATTTGAAGAATCTTCTCAGCTTTTAATTTGGAAGTACTTTCTTCTATATATGTCTTTAATATCAAATGATTTTTCTAATGACAATGGTATAATATGTCCACTAATTTAAGACAGTCTTAGGGATGGCCTTTTCGAAGGATTATCTAAAACTAAAATTAACGTATCGTAATACATTTACATGTTTATGCATACCGTCAGACTGAATAATTATTATAAAACATCTTTATTTTTCAGACAGAACTTCAAGACTGCTTGGCATGACAAAGTTTAGCTGTTGCTGTTGTGCATTCAGTATGGAGATACGATCTGACATGTTATGTGAAGTCTCAGTCCAGCAGATGGCACACGTGCAACGTGAAGTCATACAAAGATGCAAACATGTTTACTCTTATGCAGCAGATTTCATGCAATTAAAACGTTTGGCATTTAGACAGACGGATATATATATTTTCCCCAGTCATCTCAATGGCAAAAGTGTCCAAATTTACCTGGATTCACCCTAGTTAATAAGTTTGTAAGATTTGTGCACTAGATTGATCACATTAAAAAAAAAAAAAAAAAAAAAAGCTTTCTGGCATGAGCGTCATCTGCATGTCAGATCATGGGTGGATCTTGAGCTCTTGTAATATTTAATAAGTAATGTTTTTTTTTTTTAAGTGCTGCACTCTTAAAAATAAAGGTGCTTCACGATGCCATAGAAGAACCTTTTTGTCTAAATGGTTCCATAAAGAACCTTTAACATCTGAAGAACCTTTCTGTTTCACAAAAGGTTCTTTGTGGCGAAAAAAGGTTCTTCAGATTACAAAAAGGTAAGAAAGAGATGGTTCCTTAAAGAACCTTTGACTGAATGGTTCTTTGTGGAACCAAAAATGGTTCTTCTATGGCATCGCTGTGAAGAACCTTTTGAAGCACTTTTATTTTTAAGAGTGTGGTTCACCAATCTGAAATGCTGGATGACTTCTCTCCCGCAGATGGCGCTTATTCAAGGAAGTCGAATAGCCTACATTGAGAAAACAGTCTGTTAGCATTCCCATGACTTTTCTAAAAAGATTTACAGAGATTAAAAAAAAAGAAGAAAAAAAAAAGAAAATAGAATTACATTTGATAGAAGTACATTGGACGTTTGATAGGTGTGTCTGGATAAGTTAAAGTATGTGTGTGTCATTTACACTGCTATAATTATGTAGCTATGCATGTAAAGAGTGCAAGAGATAAAGCAGCATGCGCTTAGTTATGAGTATTTTCTATTAAGTTGCTTTAGGAATCATCCTTCATTTAATTCCAGGATGTAGTTTACATTTGTTATCAGAATGCATGAAATAGTTTCTTCAATTACCCGTAAGCAGAGTGAAATGACACAATTAGTACATCCTCAGAACGTGAATAATGAACTATCATTTCCCCAGGCAGCTATACGTACACAACCCGCCCTGAGTCAAAAACGGTTCGCATTGATCCTGTTTAATGTAAAAGATTTCTTAAAATACCAGGTCCATTAAAACTGCACTCAGACTCACTCATATCCCACCACAACACACGTCATTTCCCTGCCGAGACCCTCATAAAGCAGCATGCACTGAAACAACATCTGACAGGAACCTGATCACGAGGCTACAGATTACTGGAAGAAATCACAACACAAAGGTCATGAAATATACGTACTTGCCAGAAAAGGAAGTTTCCATTGAAATCACATTAAGATTATACATGAAAATAGGAAAATTACTAGGGTAGACTGAGTACATTTGAGACGTGTACAGTTGAAACACTTTAAATAACTTGCGTGCACAGGAACCTCACGCTGAGATTTTTGCTCCGCGCATGCGTATTAGCGTTCTCTTTGATCGTGGGAGATTTGAAAGGTGTGCATCTTTCCACCCCGAAGATATCGGCAAAAGTTTTTTTTATAAGGTAAGATTTTCACTTCACCATGTCCCTTCCACAATGACTAGCTTATGATCCTTTTATGATTGTTAAACTTAATGTATATCATTGCAAACGTTACTCTGTGCTCTAAAAATAGACATATTTTATGACATTGTGCCATGCAAGCTCTTTGCATAATCTAGATGTATATCATTGCAAACGTTAATCTGTGCTCTAAAAATAGACATATTTTATGACATTGTGCCATGCAAGGTCTTTTCATAATCTAGAGAAACGTGCGAGTATGTCAGTGGGGTACGGTTGAGACACAGTGTATCAACTGGACCCGGATTGGTGTCCTATTGCATCACATGCTATTTAGTTGTACAGTGTTATGATAATAGGTTACTCGTATTACCAGTACACTTACTATTATTTGGTATTACCAAATGTCCCCACAAGTATAGTAATGCCAGTAAATTCTAACCTTATGGGAACATTTTGTTCGGTCCCCATGAGGAAACAAGCTTATACATCACACAGAATGATTGAAAATGTAAAAACAAAGAAAGTTTTAAGTGATGGGTAGGCTTAGGGGTAGGGTTATAGAATAAAATATACTGTCTGTACAGTATAAAAACCACTACGCTTATGTAATGTCCCTATAATGTTAGAAATACCTCTGTGTGTGTGTGTGTGTGTGTGTGTGTGTGTGTGTGTGTTTGCGTGTGTGTTAGAGTTAGCAATGTAGTCAGTGAGTGGGCTTTATGTTTGTGCTAATCCTGTTACATGATGCCCCGCGTCAGAATTAGGACCACGAATAGAGGAGTGCCAGCAGAGCTCTTAGAGAAGGCCTCAAATGTAGTAGAGGAGGGGAGGTCAATTAGGAACGTAGCTGAGGAGTTCCACATTCCTGTTGCTACACTGACCCGATATGTCAAAAGGAAGCAAGAGTTAGCTGAGCAGGGCTCAAGCATGTTGCCCTCAGTAGGGTACAAGGGCTCCAATGCGGTTTTTACTTCTGAACAGGAGCTCAGCCTGGTATCTTGTGTCAGGAAAGTAGCAAGCTTATACTTTGGCCTACCCCCAAAAGAGGTAGGAATGCACTAAAAAGCACCAATAGGGAAAGATCAGTCAAACCAGCATTACAGGCACAACAGATGTTATGTTGTACATTTTACATTTTCTGTGAATAAATTCAATAGCCTTTAAGCTTGAAGTTAAATATAAAATTATTAAATGATAAAATTAAACATCTTATACAACTTCATAAACAAGTTATTTGAGTTATTTATTATATTTTATTTTCATAGGTTCGCAAATTGGCCTTTGAATTAGCTAGTTTCCATAGATTACCTTTTCCAGTGGAGTGGGCAAACAATGGCATGGCAGGAGAAAGCTGGTTCACCAACTTCATGCGAAGGCACCAAAATCTCTCTGTTAGGAGACCTCAAGCTACAAGTTTAACCAGATCAACTAGTTTTAATGAAAAAAATGTGGAGACCTTCAACAATCTGGCCACAGTCTATAGAAGGTATGGCTTTGAATCCAAAGACATTTGGAATGTCGACGAGACAGGTCTCACGATTGTCCAAAAACCTGGCCTTCTTGTTTCCACAAAGGGAGAACGAAGAGTCGGTAGTGTGACATCAGCTGAGAGGGGAGCCCTTATCACCATGGCACTCACATCACAAAGTCCTGCTCCTGCAATCACTGGACAAGACTGTGTATGGGCCACTGAAAAAAAAACACTTCAGCTGTGAGATGGACAAGTGGCACCGGGAGAATCCAGGAGAAACACTCACTATCTATGACCTGCCACAATTGCTCAACAACATCTTGCTGATGGGAGCATCACCACAAAATGTCAAGAAGGGGTTTAGGAGTACTGGGATCCGGCCATTCAACCCAGATATCTTCAGTAAAGATGACTTTCTTCCAGCTTCAGTGACTGACAGACCCCCTCCAGATGAATCTCTTCCTGGGCTGTCCACTGCCACCATCACATCTGCTCCTGGGCCGTCCACCTCCACCTTCACATCTGCTCCTGAGCCGTCCACCTCCACCTTCATATCTGCTCCTGAGCCGTCCACCTCCACCTTCATATCTGCTCCCGAGCCGTCCACCTCCACCTTCATATCTGCTCCTGAGCCGTCCACCTCCACCTTCATATCTGCTCCTGAGCCGTCCACCTCCACTTTCATATCTCCTCCTGGGCCTTCCACCTCCACCTTCATATCTGCTCTTGGGCCGTCCACCTCCACCTTCATATCTGCTCCTGAGCCGTCCACCTCCACTTTCATATCTCCTCCTGGGCCTTCCACCTCCACCTTCATATCTGCTCTTGGGCCGTCCACCTCCACCTTCATATCTGCTCCTGAGCCGTCCACCTCCACCTTCATATCTGCTCCTGAGCCGTCCACCTCCACCTTCATATCTGCTCCTGAGCCGTCCACCTCCACCTTCATATCTGCTCCTGAGCCGTCCACCTCCACCTTCATATCTGCTCCTGAGCCGTCCACCTCCACCTTCATATCTGCTCCTGAGCCGTCCACCTCCACCTTCATATCTGCTCCTGAGCCGTCCACCTCCACCTTCATATCTGCTCCTGAGCCGTCCACCTCCACCTTCATATCTGCTCCTGAGCCGTTCACCTCCACCTTCATATCTGCTCCTGAGCCGTCCACCTCCACTTTCATATCTCCTCCTGGGCCTTCCACCTCCACCTTCATATCTGCTCTTGGGCCGTCCACCTCCACCTTCATATCTGCTCTTGGGCCGTCCACCTCCACGTTCATATCTCCTCCTGGGCCATCCACCTACACCTTCATGTCTGCTCCTGCGCTGTCCACCTCCACCTTCATATCTCCTTCTGGGCCGTCCACCTCCACCTTCATATCTGCTCCTGAGCCGTTCACCTCCACCTTCATATCTGCTCCTGAGCCGTCCACCTCCACCTTCATATCTGCTCCTGAGCCGTCCACCTCCACCTTCATATCTGCTCCTGAGCCGTCCACCTCCACCTTCATATCTGCTCCTGAGCCGTCCACCTCCACCTTCATATCTGCTCCTGAGCCGTTCACCTCCACCTTCATATCTGCTCCTGAGCCGTCCACCTCCACCTTTATATCTGCTCCTGGGCCGTCCACCTCCACCTTCATATCTGCTCTTGGGCCGTCCACCTCCACGTTCATATCTCCTCCTGGGCCATCCACCTACACCTTCATGTCTGCTCCTGCGCTGTCCACCTCCACCTTCATATCTCCTTCTGGGCCGTCCACCTCCACCTTCATATCTGCTCCTGAGCCGACCACTGCTGCCTTCATATCTCCTCCTGCGCCGTCCACCTCCACCTTCATATCTCCTCCTGGCCCGTCCACCTCCACCTTCATATCTCCTCCTGAGCTGTCCCCTGCTACCATCACATCTGCTCCAGGGCCGTCCACCTCCACCTTCATATCTGCTCCTGAGCCGTCCACCTTCACCTTCATATTTCCTCCTGGGCCATCCACCTACACCTTCATATCTGCTCCTGGGCCGTCCACCTCCACCTTCATAGCTCCTTCCTGGGCCTTCCACTGGTGCCCTGGCTCTTCCTGAGTCAATAATGACCATAAATTCAGATGATCTTCAGGAAGTAACCCTCACTTTAGTTCCTGTTCCTCTGTCACTGCAAGAGGAGGAAGTCACCTCCACTAAATTAAGATAAATTGATTTCCCTTCAGGTGATCTGTTGGCCATCAAATTCTGAAAAATAAATGTTCATACCTGTGTGAGTGTATGTTCACCAGGAGAATGTTCCAGTTTTTTGTCCTGAACTAATCAGATCCTACCCGAAAGCTGGCCCCAGAAAGACCCATTGTTAGCGTCGGAGGAAAAGAACCAGTGATATTCTCACTGATGCCCCTGTAAAGGAGGACCTTGAAGAGGAGAGAAGGCCCTCCTTAAAAGTGAAAAGATAGACAAAAAAAAGAGGGAAGGAAAATCGAAAAGAAAACCACAGAAGACACCCAATGTCTGGTGTGCAACAAGTGGTTTTCTATGTCCCGGCCGGGAGAGCAATGGGTGTCGTGTTCAAGCTGTGGCATGTGGTCTCATGCAGAGTGTACTCCTGGTGGCCAGAGCTACATATGCCACCACTTTGAGTGACCACTGACCATTAGTTTTTGTTGTTTTCCATTACTATTTCCATTGTTATTTTTACTGTTATGTTTACATTTTGTACTGTTTGCTACATCTTTTCCAGTGTTAAATACTTTGTTCCTATTTTGTTTAACTGAATCTGAATTAAATAAAGCAAATAAATAAATCTGAATGTAAAAAAAAATGCACAACTAATTTATTACAGTCAATGTTTAATGTTCAGAAATTATTATTTCAAGACATGAAAAGCGTTTTGGCTCGTTTTTGTGGGCTGTCCCAAGCCTTGTTGCAATGTGTTCATTGTTAAACTCCAAAATCAGATTATTTTTAATTCTTAAAAACGCCATATATTATAACGCAATATTATTTTATTTTATTGACAAAATATTTTAGTTTGTCTTGTATATTTTTTTCCTGATATAAGATAATGTTTTAAGCTGTCATACAGTCATGTTACAACGTGCCCCTCAGATGTTACAATGTACCCCACTTACGGGGCATGTTGTCACATTTCACTTCCATTTTTTGAGGGTAAATAAAGAAAAAACGTATACACTATAATTATGAATCAAGGTGACATATTTATACTAGACAAGTGTGAAATTACTGTGGACAAAAAAATTATATTCTGAACCCCTTGTGGATTTACACAAACTGAGAAAGTCAAAAAGTGTTACTTTGTGCCCCACTCTCCCCTTTTGCCATACTTTCCGTGAAAGTATTAAAAAAGTCCCAAACCATTGCATCTCCCCTCAAGTGATTCCCAACCGTTTTCGTCAGTAAATCCTTTCTGACCTAAAATATTTTCTTTAAGGTCCCCTACGATTTTATCTTAGCCTAACATTTAACAATATTTGAGTGTTCACCATCTCTGATGTAAGGTTAATGGTAATATGACATTCAGATGCAAGTAAGCAAATGAAATATTTTGGGTTTGTTATAATATTTTAATTTAGATTTATTTATTTTTTTAAATCTGGTTGTTCATTTTATTTAATATTTTATGTTGAAAAGCAAATTAATTAAAGTTAATTATATCAACTTACGAACCGACCCCATTTCCCCTTACGGAGTGTTTAAAGGAATCGGTTCGGTTGAGTGAACGATTCAAGACTCGTTTGTAATTCTTGTCACCATTTGTCCAGCGTGAAACGGGCATAAAGATGAAACCAGCAGAAAAGGTCATTGAAACGCACAAACAAAATGAACTGAGCGATCAAGGCAAGTCTTGAATCACTGCTTGGCCAATCGACTTTGAGCGTTGTACCCAGATTGCACACGTACGTCTGCAAGATGTCTGTTAAAGATCGCTTCATCTGGAAAGCATCTGCTGTGTACAAACATCTGACAGACATCTTTAAGATGTCAGTTTTACATACATTCTAAATCAAACATCTAAAAGACATCTTCTAAACATCTATTTGACATCTGATAGGAAACGTCCTATAGATGTAGGGTAGACTGAGTACAGTAGAGACACTTTTTGCTTTTTTCATGACTACACAAAAACTAGATGCTGAAATTAAGTGATTTTTCATATAGTTTAGATTTTTTTTTGTGTGTACTAAAATATCATGAATTAACAATAGCCATAAGTAGTTTATATTTTTGATTAGCTCATAAACATAATGTGCATTTTTGTCTCAACTGTACCCATATAGTGTACAGTTGAAACTGTACCAAGGTACAGTTGAGACACCCATTCTTAATGCTAGAAAGCTGGCTAATTATTTAATGCAAATGTAATAAATTACATTTGTGCATTTTTTTTTAATTCAGATTTATTTATTTGCTTTATTTTATTCAGATTCAGGTAAACAAAATAGGAACAAAGTATTTAACACTGGAAAAGATATAGCAAACAGCACAAAATGTAAACATAACAGTAATAATAACAACAATAGAAATAGTAATGGAAAACAACAAAAACAGAAAACAAAACTAATGGTCAGTGGTCACTCAAAGTGGTGGCATATGTAGCTCTGGCCACCAGGAGTACACTCTGCATGAGACCACATGCCACAGCTTGAACACGACACCCATTGCTCTCCCGGCCGGGACATAGAAAACCACTTGTTGCACACCAGACATTGGGTGTCTTCTGTGGTTTTCTTTTAGTTTTTCCTTCCATCTTTTTTGTCTATCAAGATCTTTCTTTTCACTTTTAAGGAGGGCCTTCTCTCCTCTTCAAGGTCCTCCTTTACAGGGGTATCAGTGAGAATATGACTGGTTCTTTTCCTCCGACGCTAACCATGGGACTTTCTGGGGCCAGCTTTCGGGTAGGGCTTGATTATTTCAGGACAAAAAACTGGAACATTCTCCTGGTGAACACACACACATGTATGAAAATTTCTTTTTCAGAATTTGATGGCCAACAGGTCACCAGAAGTGAAATCAATTTCACTTACTTTAGTGGTGGTGACTTCCTCCTCTTGCAGTGACAGAGGAACAGGAACTAAAGTGAGGGTTACTTCCTGAAGACCATCTGAATTTACGGTCATTGTTGGCTCAGGAAGAGCCAGGGCACCAGTGGACGGCCCAGGAGGAGATATGAAGGTGGACGGCCCAGGAGCAGATATGAAGGTGGAGGTGGACGGCCCAGGAGCAGATGTGATGGTGGAGGTGGACGGCTCAGGAGCAGATATGAAGGTGGAGGTGGACGGCGCAGGAGCAGATGTGAAGGTGGAGGTGGACGGCTCAGGAGCAGATGTGAAGGTGGAGGTGGACAGCCCAGGAAGAGATTCATCTGGAGGTGGTCTGTCAGTCACTGAAGCTGGAAGAAAGTAATCTTTACTGAAGATATCTGGGTTGAATGGCCAGATCCCAGTACTCCTAAACCCCTTCTTGACATTTTGTGGTGATGCTCCCATCAGCAAGATGTTGTTGAGCAATTGTGGCAGGTCATAGAGAGTGAGTGTTTCTCCTGGATTCTTCCAGTGCCACTTGTCCATCTCACAGCTGAAGTGTTTTTTTTCAGTGGCCCATACACAGTCTTGTCCAGTGATTGCAGGAGCAGGACTTTGTGATGTGAGTGCCATGGTGATAAGGGCTCCCCTCTCAGCTGATGTCACACTACCGACTCTTCGTTCTCCCTTTGTGGAAACAAGAAGGCCAGGTTTTTGGACAATCGTGAGACCTGTCTCGTCGACATTCCAAATGTCTTTGGATTCAAAGCCATACCTTCTATAGACTGTGGCCAGATTGTTGAAGGTCTCCACATTTTTTTCATTAAAACTAGTTGATCTGGTTAAACTTGTAGCTTGAGGTCTCCTAACGGAGAGATTCTGGTCCCTTCGCATGAAGTTGGTGAACCAGCTTTCTCCTGCCATGCCATTGTTTGCCCACTCCACTGGACAAGGTAATCCATGGAAAGTAGCTAATTCAAAGGCCAATTTGCGAACCTATGAAAATAAAAATAATAATAAATAACTCAAATAACTTGTTTATGTAGTTGTATAAGATGTTTCATTTTATCATTTAATAATTTTATATTTAACTTCAAACTTACAGGCTGTTGAATTTATTTACAGAAAATGTCAAATGTACAACAAAACATCTGGGCCCGTATTCAATTCAATTCAATTCAAGTTTATTTGTACAGCGCTTTTCACGATAAAAAATCATTGCAAAGCAACTTTACAGCAAATTAAGTTTCTACAATATTTAGTGGTAGCTTATCAGTGGTGACTGTCAGTTAATGTACATATGGCAGAAATGTACGGAACAATCAAAGACGTAATCAAACAGACGATGAACACTATTAACAGCAATTATTATATGATGCAATCAAACTTATAGCAACATTTGGTAGTTCTGCTATAAGTTTGATTGCATCATATAATAATTGCTGTTAATAGTGTTCATCGTCTGTTTGATTACGTCTTTGATTTTTGATTCACAAAACATCTTAAGACTAAAAGTAGCTCATAACTCGCTGATTTAAGATAAAATCTTAAAAATAATGGGCGTGTCAGTCCTAAATTTAGGACTCCTACAATTTTGCTCTAAGAGTATTTCACAAAGCGTTTTAGCACTAAAACTAGCTCCTAAATCTGTGAAACCATAGGAGTAGTGAAGAGGACTCTTAAGTCACTAAGACCAAGCCACAAACTATCCTAAAATGTCTGTTTGCTGGCAATCTGCCTCGGAACGTAAACATTTTAGAAACATTTGATGATAATGCCCTTTTAAAAGGTTACTCCAACTCCAAATTTTCCATTGATTATATACTTGTTTTCATTAACCAGTTGGGCAAGAAGTAAAATATGTGCTTGTGTCCAGTTTGTTTGTTTTATTTTAATTTATTTTTTACATTTGCATGTATTACTATCAGCCATGATTATTCTACTCTGTTAATTAAAAGGCTATTTATATGCATTTCCGCCAATTGTTTTGAGAAGCACACATGTAATTTGTAATCTTTATTTGAATGTGACAATTAACATTTTTTATTTTTAAACCTTTATTTGAATACAGCAATACGTGCTCTACAATATTTCTATGAATAAATCTCTTACAGAGACTATCAGCCAATCACTGTGTGCATCGTTAGTAAGTATGCGGACATCATCCATGGCAACAAGGTCAACCCCGCTCCCTTACTCTTAGCTTAAGACTTCTCTCTATTCCTTAGTAAAAGTTTGTCTCAGCAGCTTTGTGAATAGGTTTTAAGAGAAAACTCTTAGCTAAAAACTTTTACTGCTATTAGAAGAACTCTTAGTGGTAAGATAACATGTTTTGTGAATACGGGCCCTGTTGTGTCTGTGATGCTGGCTTGTTTGTCACTGTGCTTAGCCTGGTCTCTCCCTATTGGTGCTTTTTAGTGCATTCCTACCTCTTTTGGGGGTAGACCAAAGTATAAGCTTGCTGCTTTCCTGACACAAGATACCAGGCTGAGCTCCTGTTCAGAAGTAAAAACTGCATTGGAGCCCTTGTACCCCACTCACTGACTACATTGCAAAACTCTAACACACACACACACACACACACACACACACACACAGAGGTATTTCTAACATTATAGGGACATTACATAAGCGTAGTGGTTTTATACTGTACAGACAGTATATTTTATTCAATAACCCTACCTCTAAGCCTACCCATCACTTAAAACTGTCTTTGTTTTTACATTTTCAATCATTCTGTGTGATGTATAAGCTTGTTTTCTCATGAGGACCTAAATAAATTTTCCCATAAGGTTAGAATTTACTGGCATTACTATACTTGTGGGGACTTTTGGTAATGCCAAATAATAGTACACTTACACACACAGATTGTGAATATGCATTTTATTTTCTATGATTGAACTGTTACTGCATACATAGCGACCTATAAAGGGTGTATCAACTGTACCCACTTTACCACCTTGTATATTTTACAAAATGTAATATCCTTAATATTAATGTTATCCTTTTAATATTCAAATTAGAAAACATGTCCATTAACAATAGACAGTTGAAATATCACAAATATATATTTTTAAAACATAATTTGCATAGCATGTGTGTAAATGTGACTTGTATCCCATTATCATAACACTAAACAGCATGTGATGCAATAGGACACCAATCCGGGTCCAGTTGATACACTGCGTCTCAACCGTACCCCACTGACATACTCGCACGTTTCTCTAGATTATGCAAAGAGCTTGCATGGCACAATGTCATAAAATATGTATTTTTTAAGAGCACAGAGTAACGTTTGCAATGATATAAATTAAGTTTAACAATCACAAAAGGATCATAAGCTATTCATTAAGGAAGGGACATGGTGAAGTGAAAATCTTACCTTGTAAAAAAAAAAAAAAAAAACTTTTGCCGATATCTTCAGGGTGGAAAGACGCACACCTTTCAAATTTCCCACGACCAAAGAAAACGCTAATACGCATGCCCAGAGCAAAAATCACGGTGCGAGGTTCCTGTGCACACAAGTTATTTAAGGTGTTTCAACTGTACACAATGTGTCAAATGTACTCAGTCTACCCTAGTGCAGATTAGCAAACACTAAAAAAAAATATGTGTACCCAAGTAACTGTGTGCATTTGTGTGTGCTAACACATGTTTGTACAAGCACCTGTGTGAGTGCAGGATGCTGATTCAGAAATGACTAGCAGCAGGCGGAGGCTTGATCAGAGGCGTGCTGTAACTCTACTGGAGGCGTGTCATTGACAGCTATATATTTCGAAATCTATTAGGACAGAATATCAAATGATAAGATACAGTGAAGGTAGGAAGGCAGGAAGGAGAAACGCCACCTTTCTAGAGAGAGAGAGAGAGAGAGAGAGATGAGGCTGCACAGAATGTAGAAAGAGTCTCAGAACTATGTGGAACATAGAGAGGAACAACAGGCGACCGCAGTGAGAGCACCGGGGAGCTGAATTACCCGTGGAGGAACCAAGACAGAAAGAAAAGGGACACTTTTCTGTAAACTTTGCTTTCACTTGTCGTTGTTTCAGCCCCTTTAACTCTCAGAAGGTAAGAATCATTTCCTGCATTCTGATCATATCTGAGTCGGTCAGTCAGTTTGAAGATCAGGGTTAATTATTATCACAGATATGAAGACATGCTTTTACTGTATTTAATCACTGAATATCTTAACACCATATCTAGACACGTTTTTTTTTTATGTATACAATACGAAGTTTACATTTATGCATGTAGCAGATGCTTTATCCAGATCATTCCAGGAATACATTTTGCCAGTATGTGCTCTCTGGGAATTGAACTTATGACCACGATGTTGCACCATCTACCATCTGAACTACAGAAGTGATTCATTAGTATGATTCATAGCTGTAAAAAACTTCATTAAAGCAGCAGCTTCTTAAGGTGTTTTTCAAGAAATGATTTACAGAGGAATGCATGTACGGTAGTGTTGGGTAACTCATCTGGAAAGACATGCAAGGAAAATTAGCATGCCTAATTTTTCCCAACTTTCCAAGCTGTTAGTGCATCCCGGACCAACAGCAAACCAGCTAAAGGTGGTGAAGAAGCCAGTGACCATTTACACAAAGGTTCTTTATTGGTATCTATGGTTCTATGACGCCAATTATTGTGTCCCATACTCTGAATTTTTGCTCTGCATTTAACCCAATTGAAGTCCACACACACGGCAGTGAGTAGCGAACACACACACACACACACACACACACACACACACACCCAAAGCAGTGAATGAAAATAATGGTTCTTTTAGAAACGGCTGACTGAAAGGTTCTTTGAGGAACCAAAAATTGTTCTTCTATGGCATCGCTGTGGAGAAAAAAAAAAAACTTTTGTAACCTTTATTTTTAAGATTGTACATTATGTTCTCTCAACTCTGGTAGAAGTTAGCTTCAACCCGAATCAAACCCACATGAACAAGCCAATCAAGATCTTCAGGATTACTAGGAAATTACTGGGAGGTGAGATTGATCAGGTTTGGAGCTAAACTCTGCAGAACAGTGAACCTCGAGGGCCAGACTTAAGAAGCCTTGACCTATGAGCAAACGCCTCCCGCTTACAGTATGTCGATTAGCAATGGATTATAAATATACATAATTATATATGAAAATACCTGAGGTGGTTTTAAAGGGGTGGTTCACTGGCTTTTTTCTAGGCTTGATTGTGTTAATGGGGTGCAGTCTAATATGTGTTAATGCTTCGTTTTTTAAAATACTCATTATTTTTCACATAATTTACCTTTATTCCACTACGCTCTGTCCCTTCTCTGAGAAACGGGCTGATCTTTTCCTGTTTTTATGAAGTCCCGCCCTCAGAAATACGCGATGGGGTCTGATTGGTTAGCTGGCCCAGTGTGTTGTGATTGGCTAAACCGCCTCTAGTGCGCGTCTAAAAGTCCTTTCGCGTGTCTTTCAGCTCCGTAACTTTGCAGATATTGTTTATGCTCAAACAGCAACATTACACACTAACTAATGTTAAAAAAGTGAAATCACAATCAACCACCCCTTTAAGAACACAGAAAAACTATCAGTCGAGTGTTTATTGTCTTCATGTTTAAACATTCAAAGTTTTTTTTTATCTTCTGTTATTCAGTTACAACAATAGCTTTGTCATTATTATTTCTTTGTCATTATTATTATCATTATTTGTCATTATATTTCCTGCAGCATCATTGGTTCTATTACTTCTGTGATGCATATGTGGAGTTTCTGTTTTTGTACAGTGTACTGGAGTTTTTTTATAGCATTTTAAATTGCAAAAAAAAACTTTTAAAAAATTAGGTATTTATTGAACCGTGGGCTAACTGTATTGTTGCAATCCTACTGTTTACTCTAAAGTACTGTATAACAGGAATAGCACAAAGGTGTGTGTGACTGAGTGCTAAGCTGGAATCTTATGATAAAATATGCATGTATGCATTACATTATAAAAAATACAATGGGCATGGTACTATTTTGGACATGTGACTTAACCTACAAATACCATTGCACATAAATATGATAATAATGTAGTATCATTAGTTGACTATCTGCACCATGTTACAGTTATATTTATATATCACACTCCCACATTATGCAACCCGTGCTATATTTGGGCTGTAGACAGTTGTCAATGCTGTTTTTTTATTACGATCACTATCAGCAATCCAGGGAAAGTGTGTTTGGGCATCCACTCATGTCAGCGCACATCTCCTCACATATATTTGCTTTTTTTTCCTGTGCACGTCACTAGAATATTGTCATCTGTGTAAAGCGTGTTAAGACTCGCAACTTACGTTTCAGGCCAGTGCTGTACGACACATCATCTGCCTAATGAACCGTGTGGAGTAACAATAATGTTTAGATGTGGTCGGAAGGAGCTTATTCTCGTAAAAAGCCACAAATGCGTATGTTTATGTGCTGTGATTTGAGTCAGAATCAGGTGTATGTCGCTGTAGCAGGTGTAGTCAAGCGCTCATTACTCTATTGTGTTCTCACCGAGGGCGTGTTTGTCTTTTTTAGTGGGTGTGAGTGGATTATCACGTCTGTTTGAGGTGTATGTCTCAGACGGTGACGAGACTCCTAGACAAACACTGCATACAGTCCAAAGACTGGCCACATTGAAACGGGAATGTCAGAAAGTCAATCGAATCGTGTTAGACTTCACTTTAGCAAATCTCGTTATCAGCCTGCCTTTCTTTCTTCTGATCCCGGTTCTGTACGGGTCTGGCTTCGGTGGAATTAGGAAAGAATTGTGAAAGATTTCTGGAGTACATTTATGCCAGCAGATTTCATGTCTGGTCTCGCCATCAGGAAGCAGGTTTTATGAGGAAAAACATTTTCGAGAAATTCCAACTTCTTACACATTTTCCCATGAAACTGAATGTAAATAAAGGACTTTCTGTATATGGTACCTGTGGCTTTGCAGTACTGATGTTTTCACTGAATAGTGTTGTAACAAGCTGTGATATAACTTTGACTTTTATCTGCAAGCAACATAACACACAAACACAAACATTTACATTGTATATATTAATTTAATTGTTAATTATATTTCCTTTTTTTATAGGTAAAATGTACAAATTTTGGCACTTTGTGTGTAACGATTGGCTTTTGCACTGAATTTTTCCCCATTTTCTTTATTCGTTCCGATGTTACATCCCTCCTCCTCTGCTCAGACATTATATTATTAGCTTTTTAAATTATTTATACACTTAGGTGTAAGTTTAGAGTAATAATTGATAATTTAATGTTTTAGATCTACTTAACCAAGACAATCTGCTTTTGATGCACTTTTTTTGCCATTTACCATGCACTCTCAGAAAAAGAAAGGTACAAAAACTGTCACTGGGGCGGTACCTTTTCAAAAGGCACACATTTGTACCTAAACAGTCCATATTGGTACTTTAACGGTACATATTAGTACCTAAAAGGTACAAAAGTGTACCTTTTGAAAAGGTACTGCCCCAGTGACAGCTTTTGTACCTTTTTTTCTGGGAGTGTGCCAAACAAATTATAACCCAATATAAATTGTGAAATGTTGATTTTTCTACTTCAAAAAAACCTTTATATTTATACACAGAGACTTAGAGCTTATACTGTTATATCTTGTATCCTGTAGCTCATTTCTGATTTGTTAAACTGACAGCATTACGGTCTGCCAAAATGAGGCGATACCTAACCTTTAAGCAATAGTGCACTCAAAAAGTAAAAATGCGTCTCACTCACCCTCATGTTGTTCCAGACCCGACTGACTTCCTTCTGTGGAACACAATGGAAATTAATCATATTGATCCAAACTGCTGGTACCCACACAACAAAAGCAGCTTTCAAATTCCAGAAAAGTTCAAATCTACCATAAACAAGTGGTTTTCAGTTCCGGTCAGACGGGTGTAGCGCTCACCTAATTAGCTGAATCTGAATCAGGTGTGTCAAATAGTAAAGCCCTACAGAAGATGCAATGCTGCGGATCCTCAGAATTAAAACCCACTGCCATAAACCATCATAGAAGTCCAAAAACAGTAGTGCATATGAGTTTTGCACTAGTCTTTTAAAGTCATATATTGGGTTTGAGACTGAAATCGAAGGTATTGTATTATTGTGTCTTGCATGTCTAGTAACTGACTATGATGTGTCAAGTTTGACTAAGCAATAATACGAGATTTGAAGGCAACCGCAGGTAAACGTCTGTGTAGATGAAAGCAGCTTGAACAATTTTAAACAATTCCCCTTTTGTGTTACTCATTAGAAAGTCTTACAGATTTGGGGCAGAATGAGAGTGAGTGAACTGATGACAGCTTTCAATTCTGGGAGAACTGCTGCTTTGATGATTCAAATCGCTATACTCTTATCCATGACAATCTTCCCTGACCTCTTACTGTTGTGTCTGGCCACAAAAAAGATTTGCAACATTAATGACTAGACAGCTCCTCAGTGAGTGATGATTAAATCCAAACAGCCATGTGACAAACTGCTCATGTAAAGGTCAGGAGGAAATGAAGTCTGCCTACACAAGCATTATTTGTACGAATCATGGTAGCCGGCACAAAAACAAGGTTCTTCAGAACTGCAGGCCATCAGCCCATGCGCTTGTGCTCCAGTTTCACGTTTGAAGTGGGTTCTGAAGCAGGAATACAGTGACTGATGGAAATGCCTGATGTGGTCTGGTGAAGAGTGTGATGCCATAGTTTCACAGCTTTAACCACACCTGAATCTGCTTCTCATGATCTTTAAGACCTTTTCATCTGCATACGTCAGTTCAGTTTTGACAAAATATAATTTTGTATGTATCAAATCAAGTCAAATACATGTTTATTAATGTTATTTAATGGAAGATTTGAAGTGCATATTGGAAAAGCATCATGATATGCTTATTGCACAGGTCAACACATCATTCCCAAAACTCCCTTTTGTGTTATTTCATAACTTTGATGACTTAACTATTACTAATTATGTTAAGCAAAAATGTGAGAATCTTATTTCTTTACATTTTTTTGTTATTTTAGTTTTTACTGGTGCTATCTATCTATCTATCTATCTATCACTGAGTTTACAATTTTGTCACATGTTATAGTCACCAAATCATTCCCATAACTCCTTTTTGTCTTATTTCATAACTTTGATGGCTTAACTATTACTAATAATGTTATGTAGAAATGGGGAAATATTATATATTTGCATTTTGTAGTTTATGTATTTATTTATTTATAATTAATATTATTAATAGTATATTAATATAATTTGTATTGAAAAATAGGATATCTTGTAATTAAAATTAGGACTTTTAAAATAAGAAAAAAATAAAAAGTATTTTTGAGAACTTTATTTTGGTGCATATATGACTTAATGTTCAGTAGCCCTGTGAAACGATACTTCACCAAAGATATACTTGCCTTTGAAAAAATCACAAAAACAATACCACATATTATGAGAAACTAATGGCACCATGCTGAAATAACGCCACTACACCAACTAAAATCAAATGGATAAAATGATGTTTTATTGCGTGACATCTTTTTAAAATGTCAATTGAAAACACGCAGGTTTATCTTCTAGTAAAAACCTCAGTCAGCATAAATGACCACAAATCATTTCCTGTATGAACTTCCTGCAGTGATAAACATGCAAGGTTTGTGGGCAGAAGTGGGTCTTCCTACAAATACTGGCCCGCGTCACATATAAAGACTGAGTTTGCACAGTGTCCATTGTCAATTCTTCAGATTCATTCTGCGTTTTTCTAAACTTTCACTTGTCGTGTTCTGCGTCTCATATCTTTCCTTTCTCCGAGGGCCTCTAATGGACGCAGTGTTCTGGTCGTCCGTGTTCTTTCACTCGGTGTACCACGTTGGTGCCTCTTGAACGGATGGTTTGTGGTCATATTGAATTGTGGAGATCTGGTGCGAGGACTCCTGTAATCACTTCAGCGGAACATGTTTGTAATGCACCAGGGAGCCTGTCAGCGTCTGCTGTATGCTAATGCCTTCACTAATGTACAGTAAGTGGCTCTGCGGACATGATTTTTTCCTCCGGCCGCCACCGAGGCATGCTGATGCTACAACTCTCTGACCTGTGCTGCTGTCTGAAGACCACAGACCTCATTTACAGTGGCTCACACCCTCTTTATGAGCGTCTAATATCGAAAATATATCCAAAATTCAAACAAATGAGTTTGCTCTTGATATACATCCACAGACGTTCGGTTGCCTTTGTGGTTTATCAGTATTAAATGTTATATTAGGGCGGGTTATTAGAAGAACCTGGAACAGCTTCGCCAACGAGTCATTTGCAGCAAACATACCAGAAGTAAAAGCCCATTTATTTTCTCCATAGAGAAATCAATTTCTAACTTCTGTTATAACCTCTCAAGACAGACCAACCATGGACTCCCAGGTTATTAATTGTTGGTATGCTTCCATTGAAGCTGGCGTTCAGAATAATTTCAACTTCATGTTGTAAAGAGTAATAGTCAAGTCAGTCTCATTATACTCTCAAACTACGATTAAATGTATGATTAGATACATATTGTTTTTATTCATTTATGTCATGCACATTAAGTACAGTCCTTTTCCTGTTCATATTTTTTTTGGTTCAAATCAAAGTTTGTAATTTTGCAATTCGTCTCATCCAATTCAATTCCTATGGAGGAAATAAGAAATGAATGGAGAAATACTTCTGGATCCAGTACTGCTGAAAATATCTTTGTTATCTACTGACTTCTAAAACAGATGCCATTATCAAATTAAACAAGTTCATTTGAAAATATCAGTTGATCAGTAAAATGATGCTCTGTCAAATAACTGTGTAATGAGGAGAGATAATAACGCTTATGTACTATTGAAATTAGTGTAGTAACTTCTTACTGGATGCATATTAACAGAATTAACTGGAAACAAAAATGTTACACAATCAAAAAACTGTGTTACAGGAAATGATGTCCCCTTTTTTTTTTTTTTTTGGGAGCTTCAGTTATACACTTTTAATGTTGCATATTCACAGTTATTACATCCATATCTATATAAATATACACATATAGTGTTGTTGATTACATTTCAGTACTACTTTTATTCAGCGAGAGTAAAAACATTGATTTCTATTTCAAATGAATCATGGTTTTGATGGAAGTACTAAGTAGCACAGCTGTTTTCAATATTGATAATGATCAGTTTCTTTTTTTTCCCCCCTGAAAATTCTGCTTTCACCACAGGAATAAATGACATTTTATAATATATTCGCATAGAAAACCAATATTTAAAATTGTAATAATTTTTCACAATATTGCAGTTTTTACAGAATTTTTAATCAAATAAATGCAGCCTTGGTTAGCCAAAGAGACTTCTTTTAAAAGAAAAAAGAAAATAAAAATATATATATTTTGACCAGTAATGTAAGTCACCGTTTTGTATTGCCACAACCAGTACAGTGTTTAAACCAAGCTAGACAGTCACTGCAACTGACAAAACATTCTTTTTTTAACCTTAGATTGTCAAGATGGCCTTGAACCACAATGAGCTCCTGTCCTCTTCTCCTGTCCTACATGTCACTCCGTCCTCTACCCCAATTGTCCTTCCCAGTCCGACTCTGAACATGTCAATACAGCATGCTGCCAACTTCTCCTCCGGCACGACTAGTGGTAGCGAGACGATCTTGACCAACAGCGTCGGAGCGATCACTGGCGCAGTGATCCTCGGCCTCGTCTTCCTCCTCGGCGTCCCCGGGAACGTCTTCATCATTTGGAGCATCTTGGCCAGAGCACGGCGTCGCTCCATCACCACCCTCCTGATCCTGAACCTCGCCTTCGCCGACGGCTTCCTCATGCTGCTGACGCCCTTCTTCATGGCGTATTTGGCTCAGCGCAGTTGGATTTTCGGCCTGGCGCTGTGCAAAGTCCTGTTCTACCTCTGCTGCGCCAACATGTACGCTTCCATATTTCTGATCATGCTGATGAGTCTCCACAGGCTGGTGGCGATAGTGTGGCCGAAGCATGTCGGCGCGCTGACAAACCGCAGGACGCTCTCGCGGGTGCTGGCGGGACTCTGGGTTCTCGCTCTGGGACTCTCTGCGCCCGTTTTGGTTTTCAGGACCACCACCGAGGACAACAAAGAGCCTCTGAGATTCGTGTGCGACTGCCAACACCAACAACCACAATATGTGAGTCTTTTCTACATTAACATTTCAGATTAAAACGTATTACATGCACATCCAGGAAAAAAAGCACACTGAAATGAATGAAGCTCTTCAAGAGGCTGAAAATTACACACATAATGCATGCACACCCAGTAGTTCACCCCAAAATTAACATTTGCAGAAACCACCCCCCAGGCCATACAAGATGTAGCTGAGTTTGTTTCTTCATCAGGTTTGGAGAAATGTAGCATTGCATCACTTGCTCAGCAATGGATGCTCTGCAGTGAATGGGTGCCGTCAGAATGAGAGTCCAAACAGCTGATAAAAACATCACCATAATCCACACCACTCCAGTCCATCAATGAACGTCTTGTGAAGCGAAAAGCTAAAAAGTTTATAAGAAACAAATCCATCAAGACGTTTTAACTTCAAACCGTTGCTTCTGGCCAAAACACAAGTCCATAATCCATAATAACACTTCCTCCAGTGAAAAAGTCTGTCTCCTGTTGTACTCTCACATCAGAATCCACACATATGTTTGACTTTTTTTCGTATTTTAGCCGGAAGCAATTTTGAAGAACATCTAAATTATTGGTTATGTTACAACCTGTAATCAGTTGCAATCTGATATTACAATGAGTTGGGATTTGATTTGCATAAAATGCATAACAGCTTGAATGTGCAAAATACGGTTTTGGTGTAACCTAAAAGTTAATTAAGCCTTATGCAACATTTGCTCATTGTAAGTATGCATCAGTTCTTGTAGAAGCATCTTTGGCTGCTTCTGTTCTGGGAATGTTTTTATCAGGTTGGTACATCCAGACCTTGCAATGTTTGGAAAAACTACCAAGGCTCTGTGAGGTTAATTGGAAGAGAACTGTTGGTGAACGGCAGTAACTGGGCCCTTCTGAGTTGTTCAGGTTCTGATATTTATATCATTCTCGTTTATTTGGCAGTTTGAACCTTGCTCTCTATAAAGAGCTTCTCCACATCATGACATTGTCACGCAAATAGTGTTTTGTGCCAAAAAACATTTGGCAGAGAACTATATTTTTCTCATTTGTAATGTGTCCAACAAGCCTTCGGGCAGACATATTTTCGATAAGATCAAGGGCAAAATTCAAATATCTACAACAGTGTTCGTTCATTCCCATTACATCTCTGTTATTTCATGACAGTGTTGTTCGTCTGCAGGAGGTGATGCAGTACGGTATGGAAACATTACTGGGCTTCTTGTTGCCATACGGCGTGATCATAGGCAGTTACGTGTGCATCCTGCGCAGAATCCGCCAGACGCGCTTTCGCAGACGCATCCGCAGCGAGAAACTCATCCTGGTGATCATCATCACCTTTGGACTCTTCTGGCTGCCGTACCACATCATAAACATGGTGCAGGTGTGTGTCTGTCCATCAAATACCTAATTTCTCAAATGTGAAAACACCCTAATCGTGTTTTCCTCACACAGGTGGCTGCAGCTTTACTTCCGGGAGATTCAGCAAAAAAAAAGTGAGCAACTTAAAACACTCACACCAGGACCTCAGCAGCTCTAAAATGAAGATCAACCGCTCATAGTCCAGCTCAGAGTCCAGTATCTCTTAAGCATATTTGATTAAATTGTGCTAGTTCATTTAACTTTTTCTATTAAATGCAATTAACTTTTAGTAATGTTTGAGTAAAATTAACTCATTTAGTAACTCTGACAAGGAAAGCTATGCTTCAAAATGGTAAACAAATTCTGCTATAAGCACCTCTAACAAGACAATATTGTCATTAGTACAGTAATCCAAAGCAAACTTATAGGTTTTTAAATTGCTCTTTTATAGCGTCTCAGATTTTTAAGCGTTAAAACACTAACCAGCTGTTCTTACTTCGACAGACTAATAAATGTCAGGAAGAAGCTGCGAGCGCTCACCTCTACCGTGGCCTTCGTCAGCAGCTGCATAAACCCCGTCCTCTACACCTTCGCCGGTAAGTCGTACATCCGGCGGGAGGGTCTGGCCTTCATGGCGCGGCTGTTCGAGGGAACGGCGCTAGAAACGACGCGGAGGATCCGGCGCAGCAACCAGAACAGCCGTGACCGAGAGAAGGACACCGACGAGGGAGACAGTCTCAAAGACAAAGACTCCGACTCCAACACTACTGCGAACGCAAACTCGGTTATTAAAGTTGTGCCGCAGAAAAACGGTAAGTGAGCGTCTGGCTGCGGCTTGTGACGGGAAACTCAATCTACAGTGGGATGTGCATTGTTAAAGGTGTTGCACGGTGGGTAAATGAGGACAGCTTGTGCTTTTGTAACAGATGGAGGTCAATCCAAGTTTGTATTATAAAATAAAAACTGTGTACCCAAAAACAAAACGAGAACAAGGAGCCCAGTGCCTAAGCCAAACCATCGCCAGACCGAGGACCGAGACTGCCACAAGTTTTTAACATCGACTAATGGGCTAAACAAGGAACAGGTTCTAACTGTTAAAAACATGGCAAAGAAAGTCCACAAATCCGACAAAGGAAGAGCTGTATTTATTCCAGTGCTTTCAAAGAACCGCTTCATGTCGTTGTCCAGTAGAGGGTATCACGCAACTGAGAGACAGAAGATCCCTTCAGGGCTGCGTTTCCCAAAAGCATGGTAAGACTAAGTTGATGGTAGAACCATTGTGTCAGGGTTCTCTGAGTTGTGTTGTGTCTGAGCACATGGCTGTCTTTGTTTGTGTTTGCCATGTGCTCCTCTTGTCCCGCCCCCTTGTTTCCCATTACCACGCCCCCTTGTTTAGTGCTTGAGTCCTCTTTTTTTTGTCAGAGTGTTGTCAGCTGTTCCTCATGTCTCAGATCCCTTTATGTTGTGCTCTCGTTCCCTCTTGTGTTGCCAGTTCGTCTCATATAATGTGCTGTTCTCGCTATTCGCAATAGTCTGTGGTGTATTGTTCAGCTGGTTCTTGTTTTGTTCCTGTGTATCCTTGCCCTAGTGTAATATTCTTCAATGTTTTCTGCTTTACTGAAATTTAGTACTGAAATTTAAGATGGAACCCAATGTCCAGTTACGTTTTTCTTTCAAAATAAATTTCCATGACTTTTGATGAATGTTTAAGGATGTATTTATTTTGTTTTATGATTTGACAGATTCTGCGAAACTGCATTGTTAGAAAATGTATAATGACATTACATTTCCTGATAGCTCTAGATTTTCCAGTGAGCCCGGATTACAGTAAAATAGAGTGATTTAGGGTTTAATTGAGACTATGTTGTCATGGCATCAGTGAATGAGGTAAATAAACGTTTGAGGGTTTCTGTGCTTAATTATATCACTAAAAGTGTTATTTCCATTCCTATTTTTTTTTATTATGTAGGCCTACTACATCATCAGTCATATTAAATGTTATTATTTATACCGATTCATGTCTGCATGTGTGTTCGTGTTCTGGGATTATAATGATGATATTTGAAAAACTGAAATTATGATCCGTTGTAAATGTGTAAATATCAGCTATGTGGTTTTAGTATCTGTCATGGAGGCCTTGTGTGCCAATAAATGTATTCATCGGCAAATGAGTTTACATGAATATTCATTAGTTTCCATAATGTGGGCGTGTCATTGTGACAACGTGCAAGCAACTTGTTTAAAGAATTATTTCGAAAAGGTAACGAAGTTTCAATGTTAAGCATCAAAGCATTAACTGCAACCGAGTCAAAACAATGCATCGTTTGTATAATATGATAAATCGCTGAGCTGTCCTGATTGATTACAGGCACACAGCAGAGCAAACAAGAAGCAAATAACCTGTGCTAACCCAGGCTAATATCATGTTTTACTCTTTGATGTGCTTAGCTTTTTATTTCATTTGTGAGACTTTCATTTTTATTTGAATAGTTGGATTAGTAGCCAACCTAGTTGTCATTGGTGACTAGTACTGCAGTTTGTTTACAACAATGCTTGAAATAAACCTCTACAAATGTATCTGTGGCCTAATAAAATGTATGTAAACAAGCCTGGTGTGAGTATCCTGTTTTTCCTTTTTTCATTATATACTGGATATCATGTAGAATTATAATTAAAGTCACACAAGTAAATGTGCATTAAATGTGCAAATGTGTTCTTTTTTATTATTAAGCTTTTTTTAAAACATCAAAATCGTTCTACATTCACCTGTTTTGGGAATCTCCAAGTACTAATAGATTATAAGAGATTAGACGTATAAGTGCACCCAAATATGACAACTCTGTCATTACTTACTCACCCGTTCGAAACCAGTTTGAACAAAAAACACTGACACATTTCGCAAAGTATCTTCTACAGACAAATGAGTCATACAACCTTGACACAACATGAGAGGGAGTGAATGGACCTACAAAAGCACAAGTCAAATACAGAACAAAAAACAGAGCATTGTGTAACAGTTTTAGGGAATGTGAGAAAGAACTACTACTAATAATAAATATCATATGCATACATTGTGTCTGTTCTTTGACCATATGTTGCACTGAAAAACAACCTACTTCCATGTCATATGTTTAAGAATGGTGTGTGAAAGCATCCAAAATGTCATGATCCACAGTATTGTGTTAATCATGTTTAACATTTGAAAATCTTATTCAAAAGTGTTTTTTTTTCACATTTTACAAGTATAGATATTGTACTATCAGGGCTGGATTGGTAATTGGGCATACCGGGCATTTTCCCGGTGGGCCGATGCACTTAAGGGGCCGACATAATTTGTTAGTTGGAAAAGAAGAGAAAGGAAATGATGGATTTTGCCTGTGAAAGAAATGTGGAAAGGCAAAATAATGTGCAGAGGTACAAGCGACAAGAGGAACAGGAGAAAGCCAGAGACAATGCCAAACAGGACCGTCATGCTGGCTTCATACAGTAAGTATTTAAATTACTGAATCCTAAATTGACCTAAAATAAATGTGCACATTGGCAAAGCACTTAGCACTAAGTTCTGCTGGAAATTATGTTCTTGTGTTTGGTCAGCCATAAAATGGTTAGGATAATAATAAATTGTTCACTAATTAATTTGTAAATCTGTTTACAGTGACATGAAACTAGAGAGTGCTGCCACCTCCTCTCTGGAAGACCGTGTGAAGAGAAACATTCACTCTATTCAGAGGACCCCTGCTGCTCTGGAGAAGAACTTCATGAGAAGATGAGACCATAAAGAACATGGAAACTTTCACCTCTGTCTTTTGTTTTAAGATTTTTGTAATTTTTAATTAACATCATGATGCCAGATCATGGTTGTAAATAAAATGTACAAATGACACCTGTTCTCCTTATGGGCTTTGTCTTAACCAACTGACCAACCTGTTCCAGTCATCAGTACTGATATGTCTGTAAAAAATAAAATAAGTTCAGGGACTATTTATTCCATTCGAGTTAGTGTGAAACTGGTTCAGTTTGTCTCGGTTGTTTAACATTTTATGTTAAAAGTGGAAAAAGTTGGTCAAAAACATACATTTGCACACAAACTGACCACCAACCGCAACTTTCAGGCGCCATTTTTATTTAGTTTTTTGCTAAGTTGTCACAGAGTAGAACACACAGGATTGTGGGATATCAAAGGCAGCTAAGGATACATCTATGCTGCCTTCAAAAATCCATCAGATGAAGGTATCTCAGGAAACAGGAATTGAAGCTAAAGTCGGGCTCACACTGCGATTTTTTTAAAAGTCTTTTAGGATTGTACTTGTCAGACTGTACGAACATGATGATCATGTCACACTGTGAGATCTCAGTGTGGATTGGTAATCAGGCATACCGGGCATCGCACTTAAGGGGCCGACAGAATGTTTTTTTTGTTTTTTTTGCCAAGGACCATCACGCAGGGACAGCGAGCAGCCAGTGGCCCGTTGGTTTGTGCCCTGTATTGACAGCGTAAACATCCAATCACAATGCGCTATAGACGGAGCGATGAAGTATTTTGCTCCGCCTATATAAAGATCGCTTCACTCCAACTTCTTCCTCGTCGGCTTTTCCCACGTTTTCACAGCAGATTTATCAAGAACAGGCTTGCTCTGCGGTGAATGATGCGGGCCAAAGAGCAAGGCAGGAGGAGGAGAGGAGAGTAGTTGAATCGGTAAAGTGCTTGATAGGGACTCGCAGCGGAGGCAGACATCTAACCTATCCTAATGTGTGCGCGGCTGCGCGCCATGAGTGTAGAATACGTAAACACTTTTTAATAAAATGTAAATTCGTCCTCCGTGCTTTTTTAGTCAAGTCAAGTGTGTTCATAGAGGTTTCCATGGGCCAATGCGAATAAATCTAGATTTAAATTAAAAAAGACACGATATTGTCGGACCTGACGTTTTATTCTTATCCAAAACAACTAGATGCAATGATACATATCTACACTACCTGTTAAAAAAAAAAATTGAACAGTAAGATTTGTAATGTTTTTTAAAGAATTATCTTCTGCTCACTAAGCCTGCATTTATTTGATCCAAAATACATCAAAATCAGTAATATTGTGATTTTTTTTACTATTTAAAACAACTGCTTTCTATTTAAATATATATTAAAATGTCATTTATTTCTGTGATCAAAGTATCAAGATCAGGCTTGCTCTGCGGTGAGTGATGCTGGCCAAAGAGCCAGGCAGGAGGAGGAGAGGAGAGTAGTTGAATCGGTAAAGTGCTTGATAGGGACTCGCAACGGAGGCAGGCATCTAACCTATCCTAATGTGTGTGCGCGCCATGAGTGTAGAACACGTAAACACTTTTAATAAAATGTAAATTCGTCCCCCGCGCTTTTTTAGTCAAGTCAAGTGTGTTCATAGAGGTTTCCATGGGCCAATGCGAATAAATCTAGATTTAAATTAAAAAAGACACACGATATTGTCGGACCTGACGTTTTATTCTTATCCAAAACAACTAGATGTGATATGAGTGTGATACAAACATAGGCCTACATACACTACCAGTCAAAAGTTTTTGAACAGTAATATTTTTTTATGTTTTTTAAAGAAGTCTTTTCTCACCAAACCTGCATTTATTTGATCCAAAATACAGCAAAAGCAGTAATATTGTGAATTTTTTTTTACTATTTAAAACAACTGCTTTCTATTTAAATACATATTAAAATGTCATTTATTTCTGTGATCAAAGATACATTTTCAGCATCATTACTCCAGTCTTCAGTGTCACATGATCCTTCAGAAATCATTCTAATATGCTGATTTGTTGTTCAAGAAACATTTATTATTATCAAAATTTAAAACAGTTTTTTCGGGATTCTTTGATGAATAGAAAGATCAAAAGATCAGCATTTATCTGAAATAAAAAGCTTTTGTAACATTCAAAAGCTTGGAAGAAGAATTTCTTAAAGAAATTAATACTTTTATTTAGCAAGGATGCTTTAAATTGATCAAAAGCGATGATAAAGACATTCATAATGCTACAAAAGATTTCCATTTCAGATAAATGCTGTTCTATTCATCATCTGAAAAATTCTACTCAGCTGTTTTCAGCATAATAAAAATAATTAAAAAAAAAATTTTTTTTTTTGAGCAGCAAATCAGAATATTTGAATGATT
>NW_015646344.1:600203-600399 GCF_001515625.1 Sinocyclocheilus rhinocerous | reverse complement strand
TTTTTTTACTATCTGCTTTCTATGCTTTCTATTTAAATACATATTAAAATGTCATTTATTTCTGTGATCAAAGATACATTTTTACTCCAGTCACTCCAGTCTTCAGTGTCACATGATCCTTCAGAAATCATTATGACCATTCTAATATGCTGATTTACTGCTCAAGAAACATTTATTATTATTATCAATGTTGAAA
>NW_015646344.1:599130-600181 GCF_001515625.1 Sinocyclocheilus rhinocerous | reverse complement strand
GAAATTATAGAAATTAATACTTTTATTTAGCAAGGATGCTTTAAATTGATCAAAAGCGATGATAAAGACATTCATAATGCTACAAAAGATTTCCATTTCAGATAAATGCTGTTCTATTCATCATCTGAAAAATTCTACTCAGCTGTTTTCAGCATAATAAAAATAATTAAAAAAAAAATTTTTTTTTTTGAGCAGCAAATCAGAATATTTGAATGATTGACTTGAGTAATGATGCTAAAAATTCAGCTTTGAAATCACAGGAATAAATTACATTTTAAAATATATTCAAATAGAAAGCAGTTATTTTAAATAGTAAAAATATTTCACAATATTACTGCTTTTGCTGTATTTTGGATCAAATAAATGCAGGCTTGGTGAGCAGAGGAGACATCTTTAAAATGAGCCGAAAAGAACGCATGTCACACCTCTGTTCATCAATTTGCACTGGCTACCAGTAGCTTCTCGCATTAAATTCAAGGCATTAATGTTTGCCTACAAAACCACCACTGGCTCTGCACCCATTTACCTAAATTCATTACTTCAGAGTTATGTGCCCTCTAGAAGCTTGCGTTCTGCAAGTGAATGACGTATTATTGTGCCATCTCACAAAATCACTTTCACTGACTTTTTCATTAACTGTTCCCTCCTGGTGGAATGACCTGCCCAACTCAATCCCAGCAGCTGAGTCCTTAACCATCTTCAAGAAACGACTAAAAACACATCTGTTCCACCTTTACTTGACCCTCTAACTCTAACACTTTCTATTCTATTTTAATTCTACTTTATCTATATTTATCTTCTTTTTTTTATTAAAAAAAAAACAAAAAACACTAACTTTCTATTTTTTCTATTCTATTGTTTTTCTTTGTGTGTTTGTGTATATCAGAATCAGAATGAGCTTTATTGCCAGGTATGTTTACACATACGAGGAATTTGTTTTCGTGACAGAAGCTTCCACAGTGCAACAGAATGACAGTGACAGAACAAAAAACACAGATGATAAAAAATAAAAAAATAAAAATAGAACAAGTAAATAAGGAATAAAAATATA
>NW_015646344.1:597677-598995 GCF_001515625.1 Sinocyclocheilus rhinocerous | reverse complement strand
GTTAGGCTAACCGAGACTTGTCATTTGCACTTATATATTGTTGCTCTTTTGTTAGTTTTGACTGCTTTTATTGTCCTCATTTGTAAGTCGCTTTGGATAAAAGTGTCTGCTAAATTACTAAATGTAAAGTAAATATATATATCAATGATATTTATATATAGAAATGGTGGTTGGCCGCCTGGACCAAAAAATGCCTGGGCTGATTTTTTGCCCCAGTCCAGCCCTGTGTACTATGAAACCATTTCTGATCTTACACATTGTTGGACAGTCAAACTCTGTTCTCCCAACTCCTCCTGAGATTAATATCTTCTGAGATTAATTAAAGTTAGCATTTCAGTAATTTAAGAACTCACTTTCATGTTCACAGATTTCTCTGATGTCGGTTAATAGTAACATGACATGCAGGTGTCAGGATTATGGACTATTCTGTGTGTGTTTTTGCCCCTGTGACCCAGTTTCTTCCTCATGCTGATTGTTAATTTGATTCCAGGTGTGTCTCGTCCCTCCCCAATTATCCTGCCTTTAAAAGCCCTAGTCCTTTCAGTTCTTGTTTGTCAGGTCTACTTGTTGAATGTTCTCGGTTTTCCTGTGGATTATTAAAGACTGTTATTCAAGTACTCCTCGTTTTCTCGTTCCTTGCTCCCTGAGTGAATTGTGACCGCAGGTTTATATATATATATATGTATTTTTATATATATAAAATTTTTTTGGTAAGTCTTATTTTGACTTTTTATAGTAAATCAAAACCAAAGATTATATTGTAGATTGGGATTGAAGTAATTGGTTTATGAATATAACTCAAATTCAAAAGACAAAGAAACTTTCAAAACAATGTGTATTTGGAAAAAATGTAAAATTAAGTGAGTCTGAGAATTATTAACCCTCTGGTATTGTTCATTTGGGGGTCACACTTGTGTTGTTCGCGGTCAAATATGACTGGGCACCTGAAATTTTATTTTTTATTTTTTTTTTTTTCAGTGAAATCAATGTAATTTTTTTTTTTTTCTTTTGTATTTTGAGAGAATGTCATGGTACTATTTAATATTTATGCAATAATTATGATAGCGTTTTCCCATTGAAAATAATACAAAAAAAATCTAATTTTTCTATTATTTTTCAATTATGGCAGTATTTCATGTTAAAATAGAGACAATGTCTTTAAAATCCAATTTTTTGAAGGCAAATTAGTTCCATCTGGTGGGAGTAAAAAGTGCAATTCATTGGTTTAGCCACTAGGTTCCTATAGAGCTCTATATAAAAGGCTTATAAATTCTCTAGGGTTTTTTTTTAGACAAAAAAAAAAGTGTTTTTTTTTTTT
>NW_015646344.1:594772-596449 GCF_001515625.1 Sinocyclocheilus rhinocerous | reverse complement strand
GCCTAAGGACGGCCCTGACAGGGCCTCACTGATTGTTGGTTAGCTCTGTTCCTTATTAGTCCACGCTTCCCTTAGGGCCCTTACTTTGGATGCCCTGTGGCTGGGCTAACAGGATGGCTTTTCGTTCTGCACTTATAGCATGGTGCCATTGGATTTTGTTCCCCATAAGCGTTAGTGAACGCAATGTGAGCAAACCGTATTGAAAGGGAACACTTCAGTTACTAACATAACCCAGGTTCCCTGAGATAATGGAAACGGGTATTGTGTATCCAACCATGCTAAAATGCTGCAGGAGTTGATGCTGATGGAGTCGAAAAATTCTGATGAAATGGATCAGCACCAACTTATATAGACAGACGGCCCTGCCCATTTTGGCGGGCTGAAATACCATTTGTTCGTACAGCTACACAAACGTTATCAAATCAGGCTTCAGTATTTCAGAGAAACATTTTGCCCCATAAGCTTTAGCGAACACAATGCTCATTCCTGTTAGTAGGGAACCAAGGTTACTTTAGTAACTTTTACTTTTACTTTAGTAGTGTTTTGTGAGTTCAGACATTTAACATCAATAAGCAAATGTGTGCACATGCATGTCATCCAGTAGACAGCACCTTGAAAAGGGACTGCAATCATTTTAACAAATCTGTTCATTTTTATAGAATATTTGTTAATTGATGTGAAATTTAGGATTTACACAAACTATATTTAACCCTTGTAACACAAGTAATGTTATTTTATAATAAGTAACTGTAAAGGCATTAGCCTTTAGCCTATGGAAAAACTAAATTACAGTAAAACAGTACTATGTTTATTATAGGAGGTACCAGCATTACTTATACTTTATACCTCTTTGCACATGTCCAGCATTCAGGTTCATACATTTACAATATTTTTCATGGTCTTTAATTTCCAAGAAGTGGAATAAGATTTCAAATGCAATTGTTAGGCTTTTTATCCGAATAATCCATTATCAGAATTGTTGTAATTTGCAGCCTTTTTGTTTGAAATGATACATTGACATTGGGGTCACACTTGTGTTATTCACAGTCAAAAGTGACCGAATACCTGAAATCTCAGTAAAATCAGTGCAGTATATTCATTTTTTTTTTTTTTTTTTTTTTCTTTTGTATTTTGAGAGAATGTCATGGTACTATTTAATATTTATGCAATAGCGTTTTCCACTACATATGAGAAGATGGGATGTTCTACTATAGTATATTTTCTGTAAATAAATATTCTGCGGAATATATTGTAGTTTAATTGGTTAAAAAACAAATATATTGTAGTTTCACGAAGGTCACGAAGGTCAGGGATGTATATGGCCACAAAAAAATATTTTTTTTTTTTTTTTTTTTTTTTTTTAAGATTTGGATTTATATTTAGACATTGTCAAAGACAACTTTTTTTGTGAGTGTTTAGATTATTATTTTTTTTATATATGTTGGTTTGAAATGTCAGTTTTTGCATTCATTTTACTAGAGTCAAACCTGAAGACAAACACCATCAAAGTTCAACCAAAATGTAAGAAATATGAACAGGAATGCTTTATCAGAGGTTAATCAATCTGATTTCAACCTCTTATTTGGGTCTTCTGGCTCAATTTTTTCCATATTGTTACAGCCACACCAGTTAATTTGTGTGTGTATAATAGTGTTTTGTGTGTCTGTGAGTGTGTGT
>NW_015646344.1:582458-583657 GCF_001515625.1 Sinocyclocheilus rhinocerous | reverse complement strand
AAACGTGATTAACGTGATTTTCTCCAATGAGGGGGAGTAGGGGGCGGAATATTTGGCAAATTAAGCTGCATTATTGCACTTATTGCACTGGTTGGCTATTAACGGCGAGCAGACAGTGCATTGGAGAATATGGCGAACATAAATAAAGAAACGAAGTTTGCTTGTCAGGTTTTCCTAACAAGCAACCATATTTATTAAAATAAGCCCAAAAAACCGCAACCACCTGGGATTTTTTCACGCAACTTTACAAAAAAAGAAGCCCAAAGTCGCGTATAATACGTGGACTTGGCAACTATGCTTATAATGAAATTGTGGTGTGCGTCATGGCAGGCGTGGCGTACTGGTGTGTTCACTGCGCAGACTCATTGGCATGATTGAGAGCAAACGTGAGAGGTCACGGGCCTACGGCAGGGTGTGGTCAAGTAAAAAATAAAATATCTCCAAAAAAATCGCTAGCTTTATTTAAATATAGCTAAAATAGCTCCTTGTCGCAAAAAAAAAAAAAAAAGCTGCAGCTACAATGAGAAAGTAGCTAAATTTGGCGACAAAATCCCCAAATTGGCAACACTGCCTCTGGTATTGTTCAATTATTTTAGACCGGAAAAAAAAATTTTCTTTAGAAATTTTTAAAATTGGTACTTCATCGGAATGGTACGAAACTCGTTTACTTTTATGGCAGTCACTATGTGACAAAAAAAAAATTGATTAAATAAAATAAAAATAATAAAAAATTGTGGAAAAAAGTAAATGGTCTTAAAAAAAAAAAAAAAAAAAGTCACGCTTGTGTTGTTCATGTTCAAAAATGACCGCCATTGGAAATAAATGGGAAATACGCAAAAATATAGAGACTTTTTTTGTTTGTACAATCTACAAATCATTCACGATGCAGAAAAAAAGTGCAGAGCAATGAAGGGGTGACACTCCAACACACTCCAACCCCCCCACAGACACACATATATGAACTAGTGTGACTGTAACACAAAGCATGTTTTTGCAAATACTTGAAATAAAATCAATAATTTAGCAACATTGGAGTATAAACACAGACACCAAGGAAGGGGTGACCAGTGTTGCCAATTTGGGGATTTTGTCGCCAAATTTAGCTACTTTCTCATTGTAGCTGCGACTTTTTTTTTTTTTTGCGACAAGGAGCTATTTTAGCTATATTTAAATAAAACTAGCGATTTTTTTGGAGATAT
>NW_015646344.1:563360-582438 GCF_001515625.1 Sinocyclocheilus rhinocerous | reverse complement strand
ACACAAAAGTTATACCACAATTCATGCACAGTCATGTCAACCAGATACTGAGAGAGAGACACAGTGCATCATCGTGTCATGTGTGCTGGGATGCAGTATTTTGCACTTACTTTGTAGTAATAGAGTGTGTTGACTGAAATAAGGTTGTATGAATAGTTTTTGTTTTTGTTTCTGTTGTATTTGAGCAGGACAGGGATGCACTTTGGTGACACATGAAACAAATTCCCAACATTATGTGTTTTTGGTGTCTTTCCATCATGTTTGATGTGCTTGCAGATCCCAAGCATTTCCTAATTTCACTTCAGAATTTTTTGTTATACTTAATCTTTTGTTATATTTTTTATACTGTCATCATTTGTAAAGTATATATATATATATATTTATATATATTTACTTTCCTTTACCTTTACCAAATTTACCTGTATTTACTTTGTTTTCATATTTGGCGACTTTTTGTGAAAAATTGAGACTTTTGAGGGTGGTTCTAGAGATTTTCTGAGGGAGGGGTTTGGCAACACTGACCAGAGGCAGTGGCTGCTGGTCAATAGGGGGCGCCGCTCCCCCTCAAGTTAGCCAGGGAAGAAGACTATTTCAACATATTAAAAATAAGTTAAATATATATTTCAAAATAATCACGAAATTGCATTATTTAGTCATACTTTTTGACTGGTAGTCATTTAAGCACCTATTAAAAATCAAAAAATGTTTTGATTCTGTTGCAGTTAATGCATAACAATGAAACTGTTACCTTTTCGAAATAATCCATCAAACAAGTTGCAATTTGAGGAGCCTGCACTACTATTTTCAGTTCCATTATTGTGCGCTTTGTCACAATGACACGCCCACATTATGGGAACTAATGAATATTCATGTAAACTCCAACCACTGGAACAGCTTTTGACTGGAGCTGAATATTACACACAACTGAGTTGTTTGCCGAGGCTACTTGTTACATGACGCGTGCAACTCAATCAGGAGGGATCATTTGAAGTTTTGGGATTTTTCTGAACTGAAGTTTGGCTGCCGCTGTTGAGTTCCCCGAATGCGGTCCAGTATCGGGTGAGGAAGCCAGCAGTACAATATTCATTTCTATTGCTGTGTGTATAGTGTATATGTGTTAGAGGGCTTCTCTGTTTGCCGTGGGGAGGCCTGAGTTAATGATGTGCGTCTGTGTGAGTGCAGGTTATTGTTATATCATATGCCTTTTATACTGTATATTGACAACGGCTATAGCCTATACACCGATCAGTAGCATTATGACCACTGACAGGTGAATTGAATACCACTGATTATCTCTTCATCACGGCACCTGTTAGTGGATGGGATATATTAGGCAGCAAGTGAACATTTTGTCCTCAGAGTTGATGTGTTAGAAGCAGGAAAAATTGGCAAGCGTAAGGATTCGAGCGAGTTTGACAAGGGCCATATTGTGATGGCTAGACGTCTGGGTCAGAGCATCTCCAAAACTGCAGCTCTTGTGGGGTGTTCCCGGTCTGCAGTTCTCAGTATCTATCAAAAGTGGTCCAAGGAAGGAACAGTGGTGAACCGGCGACAGGGTCACGGGTGGCCAAGGCTCAGTGATGCACGTGGGGAGCAAAGGCTGGCCTGTGTGGACTGATCCAACAGACGAGTTACTCTAGATCAAATTGCTCAAGAAGTTAATGCTGGTTCTGATGGAAAGATGTCAGGATACACAGTAGGGCTGTGCAATTAATCGCATGCGATTGTCATGCGCATCTCGTCAGTAAAGCCGGTCCCATGATTAGTAGTAAATCTCCATCACCTGCTTTCAGATGGAGCGGCATTCACTACACAGAGCCGTAGTTCACTGACAAGCTACGCGATATCGCGTTCATAATTGAATGCGATTCATCTTCATAATCGAATGCGATTCATCTGCGATTATGAACGCGATATTGCCTAATTGTCAGTGAACTACGGCTCTGTGTAGTGCATGCCGCTCCATCTGAAAGCAGGTGATGGCGATTTACTACTAATCACGGGACCGGCTTTACTTACGAGATGCGCATGACAATCGCATGCGATTAATTGCACAGCCCTAATACACAGTGCATCACAGTTTGTTGTGTACGGGGCTGTATAGCCACAGACCAGTCAGGGTGCCTATGCTGACCCCTGTCCACCGCCAAAAGCGCCAACAGTGGGCACGTGAGCATCAGAACTGGACCACGGAGCAATGGAAGAAGGTGGCCTGGTTCGATGAATCATGCTTTCTTTCACATCACGTGGATGGCTGGGTGCGTCACTTACCTGGGGAACACATGGCACCGGGATGCACTATGGGAAGAAAAGGCAGTGTGATGCTTTGGGAAACCTTGGGTCCTGCCATCCATGTGGATGTTACTTTGACACGCACCACCTACCTAAGCATTGCTGCAGACCATGTACACTCTTTCATTGAAACGGTATTCCCCGGTGGCTGTGGCCTCTTTCAGCAGGATAATGCGCCCTGCCACAAAGCAAAAATGGTTCAGGAATGGTTTGAGGAGCACAACAACGAGTTTGTTTCCAAATTCCCCAGATCTCAATCCAATCGAGCATCTGTGGGAGGTCAGGGGTCAGCGCTGTTTTGGCAGCAAAAGGGGGACCAACACAATATTCAAAATGTTATGCCTGATCGGTGTACATTTTGATACTTACTGAGTGATCTTTGGTATGTATTTATTTATTGGTGTTATTTAATTGATACACTGATGGATACTTACAGTATGTGTGTCTCTGAGGTTTGCTGTGTGTTGAATTTGTGCCTGTTGGAAGGTCACATGAACTAATTTTAATATCTGTATTATGGTATTACCTTTGTGACACTGTACTGAATATATTAACCTGCTTGTTGATTCCTCCATTTGTAACCTAACTGTCACCAAACTCAAATACATTCGATGAATTGTAGGCTACTTATGTTTACTGTAACCTGCTGCTCTCCCTCTTTGGATTCTAACAGGAATGTGATTGTATAAAAATAAATTATATTTGTGTTGACAGACTTTGTGTGGTTGGGTGTTTCCTTGACTATTGATGCCCATATAATTATTTTGTACAGTAAAGAACCGGGTGGCTTCCTCCCCCGTTTTTGGGGATTGTTACAATACACAATAAATCCATTCTTTCATAGTTTTCTGTAGAAAATCATCAATTTCTGTTAATAATGCTCAATTATTTTGTTATTTGCACTACTACAGGAAATAGAAGAGTCCTAAACTGATTAATGATATGACGCAACATGTGGACTGGAGCAGCACGAGTCTGAACTTGAAGTGTATCTGGAGCCGTTTGTGCTTCCACTGCATAACTGCATAGCAAACAAAAACCTTGTCTGTTTCATTCATATCAAAAACTCTCCAGCGCTGGAAGATCAGGCAAAATGTCCCGTCACTGCACAGAAATCACCTGCGTGTGGTTAATGTTACCTCCCATCCTGGTTACGACAGTCTGGAAACGGTCACACTCCTGTTATGAAAACAACTCGAGTCATTTGGAAATCGAAGTACTACGCACACACACACACACACACACACATTGCAGTTGATTACAGGACACGGCTTCCCCATGTAAATCAATGCAAATAAGAGAGAAAGAGGGTTAGAGCACAAAAGAGGGAGACCAAGAGGACAAAATGCCACAGAAAGAAAAGGAAAGAAATAAAAGTTACCTAAATATTTTTTGTGCATGTTAAGTGTTCTTTTGTCTTTCCTGTCTGAGGCAATTGGTTGTTTCTCAAGTGGTGTATGTGAAGAGGAAGCGATGACTAAGCAGCACCACTATTTAAAAGATGATAATGATAAGGACACTTCTGAGACATTGGGCAGAACTGATTCTGTATGTTTACTGCCACGTTAATGTGCTCGTCTGCTGAACGGTTTACAAGGAATTGAGGTAAGGCTGTTTGAAATGAATTCATATTCAGGTTTGTTTGTGTGTGTGATAAAGATAAAGACAATACAAGATAAAGTCTTTGGGTAATGTTTTATTGGGAGTAAATTGGACCTGTGACTGTTTTTCTAGACATCTGACAAAGTCAGATTTCACATGCTTGTGCTTGAAATGTTCTTCAAGAACTTTACAACATTTAAAATTGTGAGATGAGCGAAGCATATGCGTTCTCTCGTAAAACCAGTTGAGTTTGGACAAACACTTCCTGTTTACTTTACAGCTTGCAGTGGTTTATACAGCTCCGTATGTTCACAATGGACAAATACATACTTCAGTCAGTAGTTCAGGCACGGTTTTGGGACATTCTGAAACACTTAATGTACTAAAACAGTGACAGTGGAGGACCAAATTCAGTATTTATAATTACTATTAATATGAATAACCTTATTAATAATTTTACTATTAATAAAATATTTACAGTCACGCAGAATCCTGTCTTTTGTCCGTCCATCAGCCCGTAAGTAACGGTAAGACTTCTCACTTCCCAACGTAGGTTGATGTTCTGATGATTTGTGCTACCCTGTCAGATTTTGCTACCTCCCATTGAAACAGTAGGTAGCACAATGCGACAACAAAAAATGCTACCCATCAGATTATGCTTTATTAACGCGTACACCTACCCCAATATTGGGAGTAAATTGGACCTGTGACTGTTTTTCTAGACATCTGACAAAGTCAGATTTCACATGCTTGTGCTTGAAATGTTCTTCAAGAACTTTACAACATTTAAAATTGTGAGATGAGCGAAGCATATCTTATCAGTCATAAATGTGTAAAATATGGTTAACACCCCTATCAGCAGGAAACGCTTCACAGAATACAGATGAAGCATCATAACTGATATAAAAACACAATTCATTCTGTAACACTAACTTTAACCATCATTTTCACACAAAAAAAAAAAAACCAAATAGGCCACCATAATAGGATAGTGTAAAAAAAAAAAAATAATAAAATAAAAAAAGCAAAATCTGCAACCATAAGCATATTTTAATTTGGCAACGATGTCAGTGTAACAGTTTGTGGTATGCTTGAAAAACAACGCATCGGTGTTTCTTCAGCATGTTGTGCCACGCATTAAGCATTGTTGCATTAAGATGCCCTGTTAAGAGAAGTTAAACTTTGAAAGAGAGAGAGAGAAATAAAATAAAATAAAAAAACTGACTCCTGCAGTGTGTCTTGTGCTACATCTATATTTTCTCGAAAGCAAGAAAAAGCCTCAACTCTGCCAACTCAATGTGTTTTGTTGAACGTAAATATACAAATCCCAGTCATATATTTATGTGGATTTACAGAAACCAAAAGAGGAACTGCTCTCTGCGTTGCGCAATATCACTACTGCGAACACAGCAGAAAAGATACTATTTATATGATAGATAGATAGATAGATAGATAGAAGGCACATAGCCTATATAGGCTACACATTAATGCATTTTCTCTCTACGTGGAATCTGTGTAACCACATAGACCATTTATTGGTAATTTCTTCATATACACAAAAGGGAACGTGATCTTGTTTTGTTTTTTTTTTACTTCCTGTCTCTGTTTACTTTCTCCCCACAGCAAACACGAGAAGCAACACTTATCTTTAAACCAAATGGCCACTCTTGTTCCTACGAAGCCCTCAGCCCTATCTGGACCAGCTCAGACCTCCATCGCACCCGCCTCCCCTTCCACAGCATCCCTGCCCCTGTCCCATCAGATCGGCATTGCTATCCTGGTCATTGCCTTCGTGTTTGGTTTTCCCGGGAACCTGTTTGTGGTGTGGTCGGTTCTGTGTCGAGTGCGTCGGCGCTCTGTCACGTGTCTGCTGATCCTGAATCTGGCCGTGGCAGACGCACTGGTTCTCCTGAGTGCTCCGCTGTTCCTCCGGTACCTGATAGGAAGGAGAGGCTGGGAGTTTGGAGCAGCCCTGTGTAAGACGGTCCATTACCTGTGCTGCGTCAACATGTACGCCTCCATCTACCTGATCTGCCTGATGAGCATGGACCGCTGGCTGGCCGTCACAAAGCCGTTTCTGTCTCAGAGGTTGAGGACTAAGAAAAGGCTCCTGTCCGTCATGTTGGGGATCTGGGTGATGGCTTTTCTGATGGCTTTGCCCATGCCGTTCTATCGGTACGTCTGAGAGTTTTGTTTTACAAAGACATTGAAACACAAATCATGCTTTCCTCAAGCTACATCAGTCAAGCACAACATTTGGAACAGCTGATTCATATAGCGACCTTGACCATTAAACAGATGGATCCCATTGGTCCAACACATAATTCAACGCATATGCTAATTAAGATGAATGCGATTGGTCCAACACGAATGCTAATTCCAGCCTATTATCCCTTATGAAAATTAACCATGGTTTTACCACAAAAAAACATGGTTACTATAGTTAAACCATGGTAACCACATATTTACCATGGTTTTGCTACACTAACCATATTTTAACCATGGTATTTGTAGTAAAACTATGGTAAAACAAATGGTAATCAATATGCCAAAAAACAAAACATGGTTACTACACCTTTACTACAATAAAACCACAGCTAATTTTTATAAGGGATGGAATGCCAAACCTGACAAAATTAGAAATAAATAAATATATAAATAAATATACAAAGAAATGTAAAAATAAATAAATAAATATATAAAATAATTATTATTATTTATATTTATATTTTATTTCCTTATACCTGTACATGTATATTTTTATTTGTTTCCACATTTTATTGATTTTTACATTTATTTATTTCCAATTTTATTTATTTCCACATTTATGTACACTCTTAAAAATAAAGGTGCTTAAAAGGTTCTTCACAGCGATGCCATAGAAGAACCATTTTTAGTTCCACAAAGAACCATCTAGTCAAAGGTTCTTTAATCCGTTGTTCTTATGATTTGTGCTACCCTGTCAGATTTTGCTTCCTCCCATTGAAACAGTAGGTAGCACAATGCGACAACAAAAAATGCTACCCATCAGATTATGCTTTATTAACGCGTACACCTACCCCAACCCTAAACCTACCTGAAAGTACAGTAATTATGTGTTGTTCAGCGTGAGAAAATTGACGCAATGTTGATGTGCACATGCGCAGTAAGCCCTGGTAAGACAATCTACTACCTAAACCACTAACTGCACCTGTATTTTTCAATAGGATCAAAAAAAAGAAGATTAAAATGACCTGAATATGGAGTCCGACTCCTTCCGTTAGTTACTAGTGCCTGCTCACTTTTTCCCAGGCCCGCCCAAAAATACCATTCTGCCTACGCCACTGATCTCACTTGTAAAATCTGCCTACCCTCCATGAATCCATGCCATTGTTTGATGAGTATGTTGACATAATGAAACAAATACTAGCATTTGCCTTGTAGATGTAGGGTCAATGATGGTAAATTTTACACTTTCTGATGGCTTTGCCCATGCCGTTCTATCGGTACGTCTGAGAGTTTTGTTTTACAAAGACATTGAAACACAAATCATGCTTTCCTCAAGCTACATCAGTCAAGCACAACATTTGGAACAGCTGATTCATATAGCGACCTTGACCATTAAACAGATGGATCCCATTGGTCCAACACATAATTCAACGCATATGCTAATTAAGATGAATGCGATTGGTCCAACACGAATGCTAATTCCAGCCTATTCTCCCTTATGAAAATTAACCATGGTTTTACCACAAAAAAACATGGTTACTATAGTTAAACCATGGTAACCACATATTTACCATGGTTTTGCTACACTAACCATATTTTAACCATGGTATTTGTAGTAAAACTATGGTAAAACAAATGGTAATCAATATGCCAAAAAACAAAACATGGTTACTACACCTTTACTACAATAAAACCACAGCTAATTTTTATAAGGGATGGAATGCCAAACCTGACAAAATTAGAAATAAATAAATATATAAATAAATATACAAAGAAATGTAAAAATAAATAAATAAATATATAAAATAATTATTATTATTTATATTTATATTTTATTTCCTTATACCTGTACATGTATATTTTTATTTGTTTCCACATTTTATTGATTTTTACATTTATTTATTTCCAATTTTATTTATTTCCACATTTATGTACACTCTTAAAAATAAAGGTGCTTAAAAGGTTCTTCACAGCGATGCCATAGAAGAACCATTTTTAGTTCCACAAAGAACCATCTAGTCAAAGGTTCTTTAAAGAACCATCTCTTTCTTACCTTTTTATAATCTGAAGAACCTTCTTTCGCCACAAAGAAGCTTTTGTGAAACAGAAAGGTTCTTCAGATGTTAAAGGTTCTTTATGGAACCATTTAGACAAAAAGGTTCTTCTATGGCATCGTGAAGCACCTTTATTTTTAAGAGAGTACAAACGAAAAATTGCTGCAAATAAGGCCATCTAAGATGTAGATAAGTTTGTTTCTTAATCAGAGCAGATTTGAAGAAATTGACATCAGTTGTTCACCTATGGATCCTCTGCAGTGAATGGGTGCCGTCAGAATAAGAGTTGCCCTCCAATACAGTAAAACTGCACATTTTCGAGTGGCCTTTTATTGTGGCCAGCCTAAGGCACACCTTTGCAATAATCATGCTGTCTAATCAGCATCTTGATATGCCTCACCTGTGAGGTGGATGGATTATCTTGGCAAAGGAGAAGTGCTCACTAACACAGATTTAGACAGATTTGTGAACAATATTTGAGAGAAATAGGCCTTTTGTGTACATAGAAAAAGTCTTAGATCTTTGAGTTCAGCTCATGAAAAATGGGGGCAAAAACAAAAGTGTTGCGTTTATAATTTTGTTCAGTGTAATTGGTTAACTTTACTTAATATTGTTTTGGAAAAATCTCACCATTCTTCTCAGTTCAGTTCATCATGTCAGGTAAAAGCGTGCAAGTCAAGTCAAGTAACCTTTATTTGTATAGTATTTTATACAATACTGATTGTGTCAAAGCAGCTTTACAGTGTCAAACAGGAAAATAGTTTGTCAATAATGAAGGAAGACAATAACAGAGTCATTTTCAGCTAAGGTCAGATCATTGATGATTCAGTGATGTCATCATCCGGTTCAGCTCTCTATGGTGAGTTCACTGTTGAGGATTTTAGAGAACGGAGTAGATGTTGACATTGAAAAGCCCCTGAGTTGCTTATTCACTCTTAAAAATAAAGGTGCTTCAAAAGGTTCTTCAAGCGATGCAATTGAAGAACCATTTTTGGTTCCACAAAGAACCATTCAGACAAAGGTTCTTTAAAGAACCATCTCTTTCTTACCTTTTTATAATCTAACCAACCTTCTTTCGCCACAAAGAAGCTTTTGTGAAACAGAAAGGTTCTTCAGATGTTAAAGGTTCTTTATGGAACCATTTAGACAAAAAGGTTCTTCTATGGCATCGTGAAGCACCTTTATTTTTAAGAGTGTACGTATTTATTTATTTATTTCTATATTTATTTGTTTCAATATTTATTTATTTTCACATTTATTTATTTCTACATTTCTTTGTCAGTAGGGTAATGAGGAGGGCGTGTTTACCTCAGGAATAGTAATGTAGTCAGAGTAGGCGAGTTGTAAGCTTTGAGGCCACAGTGACACCTTGTGATGCCCAAACGAAGTGTAGCCTACATGACGTGCCTGTTATAGTGGGATGAAGGACTTAGATGGGCAATATATGACTACTTATATCACAGGTTAAGTCATTTAATATCACCCTAACTCAGGGGTGTCAAACTCTGGAGCCCTGCAGAGTTTAGATTCAACCCTAATTAAACACACCTGATCCAACTAATCAAGTCCTTCAGGCTTATTTAAAAAAAACTACATGGTATGTGTGTTGGAGCAGGGTTGGAACAAAACTCTGCAGGGCTCCGGCCCTCCAGGAATTACGTTTGACCCCCCTGCCCTAACTGTATGTTGCCTATCCTACAGAGCCCCTAAAGGGACATGTTGGTGGGAAAAATACGAGGTGGAAGGAAGAAATATTTTTTTTCAAATCTTTTGCGTTCTCTCGTAAAACCAGTTGAGTAGTCGGGGGGCCAGTTCTCCTCTGGCCAGACGAAACCAGCATGGAGTGGTTTATGTCCAACATGCAACACAGGTGCAGATGACTCGTCTGGTTCACGTGGTCTTGTGCCGATGGTCGTCGAGGTGATGAGGTCTTCACAGGGGATCTGTCTCTGGGGCGCATCTAGTTAACATGATCTCCGCTGACATTCAGGGCTGTAGAGGGAAGTGCTCCCGGTTCCAGTTGACCTAATTAATGCAGCCTAACAATCATTTAACGGATTTGAATGATAGAAATGCGATAGTGTATTATGTGTATGCGCAACTGCTCACCAACTTTGATATCCGCTATACTGCGCACGTCAGACGAGGCGGAGTTCACAGCCTACATTTCAAAAAGTGTACTTGAAATTCATAAGCGATTGAATATTGTCAATCAAGAACTCAAAGAAGGGTAATATAAATTAGATATATAAATAAGCAATAAAAGTACTGATTACTTATGTTGGACGGTTAGCATTTAGGCAACACAGTTTCATGGCAAACGTTTTTATGTTTTGGCGAACTGGTGGCTAATTCGAATGAATTTGTATGATCCCATACATTTTCATAGTCTGCTCATGCCCCAGTGATGGTTGTGTTAATATTATGGCCTAATGCTTACCTTTCTGCCCCTACAAATTGTATCCCTGCTAAAAAAAAAAAAAAAAAACTTAGCTTAGCTGGTAATCCAGCCTGGTCATAGCTGGTCAGCAGGCTGGTTTTTAGAGGGGTTTTGACCACTTATTTAGCTGGTCAGGCTGGGGAGACTAGCTAAAACCAGATAAGAGCAGCTAACCAGCTCAGGCAGCTTTTTGCTGTTTTTTGTTTTCAGCAGGGATGTTTTAGTACGATTATCATACATATTCATAGGAAATCACCTCTTCGTAAAAGAGGAGATTTAGTTTGTTATCTCTGCTAACAGTTTCATTATGCATTATGCAATCATGGAATTTTGAGTCATACACTTAACTTTGAGAGTATGTGATTATTCTTCATTATCTGCTTGCATCTTTCCCCAACGGGCACTGGATGTCACTGTAACATCATAAAGACTTTGGAGTGCAAAGTTGCATGGATGTAAAATTTTGGTTGGAAATGAAACTGGGCTAATGTCAAAATCCAATGTTGACTTCAAGGACGTAACATTTTAATCTTATGGCATTTAGCAGATGTTGGGTTTTGGTTTATTAATACCATGACATAAAACCAACAAAAAAAATCAATGTATTGTGTAACACACAACCATATTCCGAGAGTTTCCAAGTTGGAATTCAAATTCAATTACCGTTCTTTTGCACCAAGTAGGACCATGGAAAATTTAACTTTATGAGAATGAAATACACAGTACACTAAATTACACAAAATGCCAGTGCAGCTTCCATATTGGAATTTTCTTTTTGTTGCATATCAATGTACTGTTACATAAAATCTTCTAGTGGAGCAAACTAGTTGAATAATTTGCTTTAATAAAACAAATTGTGACTATAATAAAATGGCATTTCACAGAAGAATGTAATGAACAGTGTGTAAACTCGAGTTGGAATTATAGTAAATGATGAATGGAGTAACATTTTAGTACCTCCGCAACTCTATATCAACAACCAGGAGTCCAGGACCGAAAATATTGGTTTTATAAATTATTATAAACCTTCTCCTTTATGTCCCAATCTGTCTTGTTGTTTTCTTCTTTGCACCAACAGTTCCGTGTTGCCAGTCTCTACGAATGTGTCCATCTACCTGTGTAAGCCGTACCACTGGGAGAGCAACGCTCATGAAACCTTTCAGTACCTGATTGAGACTATCCTGGGTTTCCTGCTGCCCTTCAGCTTCATCCTGTTCCGCTACATCTCAGTGATCCGTCGGCTGCGTAGCGCCATGTTCCAGCGCAAAGGAAGAGGAAACGCCCTCATCCTCCTCATCATCGCTGCGTTTACCATCTTCTGGCTGCCGTATCACCTCATCAACATCCTGCAGGTGAGCAACACCTCGCACTGTATGATCCCATTAATATCTCATTGCTATAGCCTACATCATGTGACCTCACAACATCACATGAATACATGCCAGTGGAAAAATATTCAAACTAGCCCCGACTGCACATGTACATTACGGAGACATCTATTTGATGTCTGCATTACATCTGCAAGACGTGTTTTTTAGAGTGTTTGCTCATCTGCAATACGTCTATGGGATGTATCCTATCAGATGTCTAATAGACGTTTAGAAGATGTCTTTAAGATGTATATGATTTAGAGTGTATGTAAAACTGACATCTTAAAGACGTCTATCAGATGTTTGAACACCGCAGATGCTTTCCAGATGAAGCGATTTTTAACAGACATCGAGAAACAGCACTTTAAATTTCCTATAGATACACCTGGGTGCATTAAGGAAGTGATGCGTTAATTTACTGGATTCGACCTCGTGAATTATATCCATTGTTGTTCATACTTGTTTCAAACAATTGGATTTCATTGATATTTTGGCTCAATTTGAAAGTTGCATTTCACCTGTTGCCCGCAAACTTGCTTGACTTGATTGATTGATGATATAGCGATTTATTAAATGGTTATTTATGTTGAAGGAGGCAAATTATTTAGGAAGAAGTTGAGTTATTTGAATATCCATTCTGATTGGTCAGTTTACTAATAAGTTGTTAACTCAAATTCATGAAAGAAAATAATACCCTTTTACATTATAAAAGCATTTGAGTTATGCAAATTAGTGGATGAATTGTTAAAAACAGCATTTAGTTTGATCACTTTTAATACATTAATAAGGAGGCTCAGCATCCCTTGCATACTCTAACAGACTGTCAATTGTTTTCGTGTGTGTGAAACTAGTAGGCTATGTTCAATAAGGTCAGTTTTCTCTCATTTTATGTCATCCCACAAAAGCATTTCTCTTTCTTGTTGGTCTGTTCTCACAGGTGATTGGTCTGATGCAGGGCTCCTCCTCTCCTATTTTAACAGCGGCAATAGTGGCGCGTCCCAACGTGACGGCATTCACCTTCCTTAGCAGCAGCGTGAACCCCATCCTGTACGTGTTTGCCGGCAGCTCTCACATCCGTCAGGCTGGTCTGGGCTTCATGGCCAAACTCTTTGAGGGAACCAACTCGGAGTCGGCCTCCACCCGCAGCAGTCGCGGTTCTAATGCAGAGAGCTCCGTTTTCACCAAGCTGTCCGTCAAGCTGAGTCGTAAAGGGGACGGAGCGAGAGCCGAGACCCCTGGTGGTGAAGACGAGAACACAGCAGACGTGCACAACAGAGATGAGATGAAGACTCTCACCACCCTGCATTAAAGTGCTCATATCGTGCATGTATTCCCCTGAGGTCCATTTATAATGTTACTAAATGTTGTTGGACTCTCATTATCGCAACTGAAATAATAATATCACTGCTCCGGGTGTGTGTTCACGGTGTGTGTGTATGTGTTCACTGCTGTGTGTGTGCACTTTGGATGGGATAAATGCAGAGCACTAATTCCGAGTATGGGTCACCATACTTGGCCACATGTCACGTCACTCACTCTCTCACTTCTGCTGCTGCTGTTTCACAATAAAAGTGTCTTATTTTCTTTAAATACTTGATTGTGATTGGCTGGAATACGGGCATTAAAACATATTTTACCGTTTTTAAAGGGTTTCTTTGTGAAAATTCTAGTTTTGTTTCGTTTCATACTCCTGCTGTTTACTGTTTTTTTTTGTGTGTTTTTTTTAGAAAACATCGACACGTTTGCATGTAAACACATCCTCATCAATTTGCTTATGTCCATAACACATTTAGACCTTCAGGCTGAACTATATTTACATGTCTGATGTGAAACAGAAGCATAAACAGTGAGTGTTATTGTTCTAGTCATATTCCATTACATTTCATTCAGTCTTATTCATCTGTTAGTCATATTACGTTGACTCCTAAAATCCAAAAATATACAAAAAATATCAAACGCAAAACTATTATTATTATTTTTTACAAAGCTGTGTGAAATATTTTTTAAAATGCATGTCAATTAAATGTTTGCTATTATCATGGGAAGCAAATTGTAAACATTTTCAATAATAAATGTATATAATGAATGTTTAATTGTGCTTGTTCATCAGCTCCCTTTTAAAGCAGCACTATGTAACTTTTTTCTGTGTTCAAAATTTGCAAAATGTTTATAATGAGTACATCATGAATTAATCTTCCAAACCGTGTTTTTGTCTTATTCCGAATCACTACGGTACACTTATAATAAGTACTTATATTTGGACTATTGTAGCCTGGTCGGGTCGTCACCACTGCGGAGTAACACATACCTGCGTGTATCGCCAGAGACATAAACTTAGAGAAGTAGCTCCGGTTGGAATGTTCTTCCGCGGGATGTGTGCAGTTCTGTTTATTAACCGCTAGAGCGCCAAAAGTTACATAGTGCTGCTTTAATAAAACCAAGTAACAGGGAAGTTACAGTACACATCAACATTTAAACAAGATTTAAAGCTTATTTGTGTTGGATTTGATCAAGTCAAGTGATCATTCTCATGTTAGGTAAGCAGTCAAGAGATGAGACTACTGGTTATAAATAATAATAATAATAGCAGAGAATGAAGAGAGGAGTGATCAATATACATTAAGGTCAGTAGGATTTTGTGATTTGCGCCATACTCTTTCAGCAGCCCTGAGCTTAGAACGATACTCACAGAGAACATCAGATAGCCAAGGGGCAGAAGAGGTGGTACGAGCTGGCCTGGAAGACAAGAGGCAGACAGTTTAAACAAGATGTAAGAGTGGAGCAGAAAGTATCAGTAGCACTGTTAGCATCAAGAGATGATAACTGTTCAGGAGACGGAAGCAAAGATGAAACCATAGCAAATAGCCGGGAGGGTGAGAGATGACATGTGGAGGGGTATGTGTTGTGTCAGGAACCATGTTGAGGTTAAGAGTGAGGAGGAAGTGATCCGAGGTGTGCAGTGGAGTAACCAGTACATGATCAGTCGAGCAGTGTCGTGTGTAAATAAGGTCCAGTTGGTTGATGATTTGTGATCGCTTGAGATCAAAAGAGACAAGCAGAGTGTGGAATGTATACTTACCCCGGACTTGTGAGCGTCAGCCCGGGCTGTTTCCAGTTATCGTGAAGGACGCCACTCATCCCTCCCACAGTGTCTTCCAGCTCCTGCCATCAGGTAGAAGGTACTGGAGTATCAAAGCTCGCTCTGTCAGACTGCTCAACAGCTTTTTCCCCCAGGCTGTGAGAGCCCTCAACTCCAATCTCCCTGCCCCCCTCTGAAACCTCGTCCACAACCCCTACCTCCTGAAACTAGGAACATTCGGTCTTTGAATGAAGCCTTTAAATGATGCAAAATCTGAATTGGGAAGCAGCCTATGTGTCCTTAACATGTCTTAATTGTAAATTTAATGTTGGATTTTATAATTTAATTATCATTCTGATGTTGGGAAACAGTCAGGAGACGAGATTGCTGGTTGTGCAGGAGTTTATTTGAGCTGCTGTTGTTGACATGTTCTTTTATGTTTAGCACACAAATATTGTAGATATTTTATACCCAATCTTCACTCCTTTAAGAATAAACAATATTTCATTTAGCAGAGGCACATAATGTTGGTGCTCACTGATTCACATTCAACCAGACATTTCTAATTAGACATGATTAATACATGAAACTCGATAAAAGAGAGAGAAACAGCTGCAACAGCATACACAGATCCTTAAAACACAAATAAGGAATTTTGAAAACTCATATCATACTCTTCAGTTACACAAATTATCTCATAATAAATTGAAGGAACACTGTATAAATATATATCTAATGATGAGTACATATGATGCCCTTCAATCCCACAAAATTCAATTAATTTCTCATAGTTAGTAAATAAAAAAAATTTAGAAAAGCAAAACATACTTTAACATTAATTCTTGCCTTTGGCTCTTAAAATGGAGCAAACAAACCCACAGGAATCACACTGATGCTTCAACAGAAATTCATCCACTTGAAGATAAACAGACCCTCAACAGAACAAATCAGACAATTTACAGCTCAATAACAGTTTACTGAAGAATACGTTGAACTATATTAACAAACATCTGAGCAAAAGATTTCTGCCTTTTTAACCCTCAGGTGCGACTGCCTGCTGAGACTGAAATTAATATATGTAAAATTATTATTTAACAAAGTGATGAATGAAAGTGAAGTTAAAGGAAGTGAACACACAAGCACTTGTTTTCTTACATGAAAGGTCTGTGTATCTTTCACTCTTAATATCTGCTGCAGATGAAGTTGAGTTTGTCAGTTTCAGGACGGCTGATCCAGCGCTGATCTCCTCCAGACTGAACTGCTCCAGATCTCACTGTGTGTTCACAGTCCTCCTCTGATGTGCCGTTCCCTGGAGCCCAGTTCTGATAGCACACGGTCTCTCCACTCACCCAGAACCAGATGCCCACAGTGCAGGAGTGACGTAAACCCAACCACACCGCCGCAGTAGACGCCCGTTTAACCACGTTCATCACACGACGCTGAATCTCTTCTGAATGAACCGAGACCAGATCCACATGATTCTGTCTGCAGTATCTCAGAGCTTCAGACCACGTCAGATTCTCTCTGATCACAATCAGTTTATCTGGAAACCAAACAAAGCACAAGCAGAAACTAGAGAGAGACTCATCAAAAACAACATGCAGAACAAACACTGCATGAATTTGTCATGTCAGACGTGTAGCGGGAACTTTAAGAGATCTGGAGGTGATGGATGGATTGTGTGTGTTTTGTGAGGATCTACTCACCTTCATGACACACGAAAGGAAAACGGCTGTTACAAGAGACGTCAATCCATTGTCCCAGAGCGTTCTGTTCAACAGCTGTACAGTCTTCATTACCTCCAATATTATTAGGTTCACCAGATTTCCAGTATCTGAATGAGGAGTTACTCTGATCTGACCACTGCCATGAGTCTCTGAACAGACCGATCCAAACAAATGATCCAGATAAATGATTATCACTAATGATCTTCTTAACCTGTTGATTCTCATTCTGGTTTCTCACACTGACCAGATCAATGTGATTCTGTCTGCAGTAACTCTGAGCGTCTCTCCAGGTTTTCTCCTGGTTGATAAAGACGAGTCCTGTGTTTGCTTTCAGAAAACACATTAAATAGATTCATGAATCAGTTTGTTCATTATTCTTACGCTGCTTTACAGTTTGGATGTGAACAGGAGCATCAGTGGAAACAACAGAAACACATTGCATTCAAACACAATACATTTTGCTGATATAACATTAAGTAACATTTGTGAATGTCCTTGATCATTTTATTGCCACTTTCTATTTCTCCACTACATTTCCTTACACGTTTCTCTAAAATACTGGATTCAGACACAAAGAGCTTTATGAGAGAAACATCAAACAGGCAATGATGTTCTGCTCGTCCTTAGAAACATGTCGGTAAACAGTCCATTCAAAATGTTGTATTCTAGATTAATTATATATTTATATATATATTGTTGAAATGTTAATACTATTGCTAGAGGTCATCTTGCTCCTATAGCCTGATTTTTTTTCTTAAATTGTTATTGACATTGTGTCCTATGTAAGCTCACTTATTTAAGGGTTTGTGTTGAGATACTGAAAGCTGAATGTATCGCGCAGCTCAAGGTGTTCAGATGGTTTATCACAGACTCTGTAGCTAATGATCACAAGTCCATGTCAAAAATGTTTTATTTGTTTCAAACATCTACTTAAAAAAGCTCACTTCTGAGAATAACAATCTCCCAGGGGCAGACTGTCATGCAGTGTGTCCAAAAATGATGTCCGGAGGTGCTGTTGGTTTTTAATGACCTTACATGTTTGATTAAACCAACTATTTTAAATATGACAGAAGAACAAAACACTCAAACTGCTTAAGATATTTCTCTGATAAAATAATTATAGCTCACAGGAAAACACAACATAATCAGTTAGCAATACTTTGTTTGTTCTCTCGTTTTTGTATGTGTTCATAATTACTTTGTATGACACCCTGACCAAGAAATAATGCCCACACAGTTTGCCATGTTTCATTGTATTATCACAAATTAACTATTGACTTCAATCACAACAATGCAATATGCTAATAAAATCTTTAATACAGTTTTAATAATGTTTGAATAAAGGTTAATGTCAATTTTCCTAGGTCAGACATCAATTTAGGCCTTTACTATATGTCTGTTAAATTTGATCCAATTAATTAATCTCATTTCATGTTTTTCATTAATTAATTCCCTAGACAATGGATTGATATTTTTGAATTCATAATTTATAAATATTGCTGGAAAAACAACAACAACAACAAAACCTATGCTCTCGAATGACAGATTTCCACAGTTATCCCATGAGACAACAAAAGATCAACATGCATTCAATGAAATACTTTTTTCCAGTTTGTCTCTACAGAAACTGACTTAAAGTTGTTTATATTTATGACCACATTAAAAAGTAAAAGCAATTAGTTTTGTGTCAGAACTGTGGCCAGCTTCGGTTCTGGAGAGGCGCTGTCCTGCAGAGTTCAGCTCCAACCATAATCAAAGCTCTTCAGGATCACTTGAAAACCACGAGCTGAAGCAGGTTGGATATACACTTTACAGGGCAGTGGGCCTCCAGGAGTAGGGTTGAAAACTTAAATATGATGCATCTTTTTATAAATTAATGTTTGTTGTCAATGTAGGAAGATGCACTCACTGTTATTGGATGAATTGCAGATGAAATTCAGGGACTTATCACATTCCACAACATGCCATGTTCCATTTCTCATAATAGAACAATTGTTATTTTCTGGTTGTCCAGTAGCCCAGTTCAGATAGAGCGCAGGTTCACCTGAAGACCACTGCCATTTATCACGACCTGTCTTCTGCAGCCCAATCCAGACTCGTCCAGCATACTTCTTCAGCTCGTTCATGTCGTTCATGTTGTCAACGGTGGCCAGATCTGTGTATTTCTCTCTGCAGTATCTCTGAGCTTCAGTCCAGGTCTTCCTCTCATTTATAAAGTGATACTGACGCTGAACACATTCAGATACGGAGCAGAGAGCTGTGAAAGAGAGGCTTTGCTTTAATGCTTTTCATAACAGGATCAAACC
>NW_015646344.1:545785-562298 GCF_001515625.1 Sinocyclocheilus rhinocerous | reverse complement strand
GTAAACCCAACCACACCGCCGCAGTAGACGCCCGTTTAACCACGTTCATCACACGACGCTGAATCTCTTCTGAATGAACCGAGACCAGATCCACATGATTCTGTCTGCAGTATCTCAGAGCTTCAGACCACGTCAGATTCTCTCTGATCACAATCAGTTTATCTGGAAACCAAACAAAGCACAAGCAGAAACTAGAGAGAGACTGATCAAAAACAACATGCAGAACAAACACTGTGGATGAATTTGTCATGTCAGACGTGTAGCGTGAACTTTAAGAGATCTGGAGGTGATGGATGGATTGTGTGTGTTTTGTGAGGATCTACTCACCATCATGACACACAAAAGGAAACTGGTTGGTGCAAGAGATGTCAATCCATCGTCCCTTAGCGTTCTGTTCAACAGCTGTACAGTTTTCAACTCCTCCATGATTATTAGGTTCACCAGTGTTCCAGTATCTGAATGAGGAGTTACTCTGATCTGACCACTGCCATGAGTCTCTGACTCTGAACAGACCGATCCAAACATATGATCCAGATGAGTTATTATCACTAATGATCTTCTCAACCTGTTGATTCTCATCCTGGTTTCTCACACTGACCAGATCAATGTGATTCTGTCTGCAGTAACTCTGAGCGTCTCTCCAGTTCATCAGCTGATTGACAAAGACAAGTCCTGTGTTCGCTTTAAGAAAAACAAGTGGACAAAGATTCATGAATCAGTTTGTTCATTATTCTTACGCTGCTTTATGGTTTGGATGTGAACAGGAGCAGCGGTGGAAACATCAGAAACACGTCACTCAAAGACAGCTGGTGATATATTGAATATTCACAATATTTTCAGGATTGTTTTAAATATCTAACATGAAGTAACACTGGGGAACATTGTGATGATTATAAAGCTCTCTCTATTTATCCATTATGAATACTTGATTCAGACACAAAGAGAAACGTCAAACAGAGGAAGATGTTACACTGCAGCTAAATATGCTATTAACTAATCCATAGAAACATTTACTTGGACTGTAGATTACTAATTTATAAATTAAGAGTTAATAAATTATTTGTTTTAATGGACTATCATGAACTAGACTTGAGTTCATGTACAAGTAAAACTAAGCTATTACAGGTTTGTATTGAGATACTGAAGACTGAAATAAACTCTATCACGTCTAGTGACTGCTGTACGTATTTCTTATGAACATTACAGTTATGATGATTATGATTATTAACAACTAGTTCCATATCAATCTCTCTTTCTCTCTGTGATTGTTTTTCTCTGTAGTCACTTTAACTACAGGTTCCTATTGTGACAAATTACCCCATAGTGTGAAGTCTTTTATTCTTTGGAAAATATTGTGTCTATACAGAAATTGTATTAACAATGAATGTGTGACAAATGAACAGTCACTTCTATATTCACAATCAAATTAAAATAGGGGTCAGTATTGCATTAAAATTTGGTATATGCACATCTATAAATGAATGGCTGTTGAATTTATATAAATTGATTTTAAATAGCTGCACTCACTGTTGTTGCAGATGAAATGCCGGTTATCACTACATGGCAGATCCTCCCATTGTCCTTTTAACATCATAGCACAATAATCTCTGCCTTCTGGTTGTCCAGTCGCCCAGTTCAGATAGAGCGCAGGTTCCCCTGAAGACCACTGCCATTCATCACGACCCGTCTTCTGCAGCCCAATCCAGATACGTTCACCATACACACTCTTGTTCAGCTCGTTCATGTTGTCAACGGTGGCCAGATCTGTGTATTTCTCTCTGCAGTATCTCTGAGCTTCAGTCCAGTTCATCTTCTCGTTTATAAAGTGATACTGACGCTGAACACATTCAGATACGGAGCAGAGAGCTGTGAAAGAGAGGCTTTGCTTTAATGCTTTTCATAACAGGATCAAACCTAATGAAACTAGAAACCATAAATAAAACCACAAACACTCACCAATGAGAAGAAGAATGAAATATAGAGTTTGCTCCATTTCTGAGGAAGAAAGACTCTCTTATTCATCTTGGAGTAAAACATGATATTTTAAAAAGCATCTTATCAGTGTAACAGGATTCATGGTTTATGGTTAAAGAATGAAGATGTGAGTTGTTCTTACTTTAGAGGTCGAGTGTTTCTGTCCTGAATCTGATGTTTCTGTCTGCAGCTTCAAACTATATGATTATTATATCTGCTCTCATCCGTCATTCAGCACGTCACTTCATTTGTTTATTACTCTAAAACCCCTATTTCATATTCACTTCCTTTATACTGGTGTACTAATTTGCATATTGATGTCTGTGTCAGTCAGTTTGAGTCAATATGAATATGGACCTTAATTATAAGAAAATTATAAACATAAAAACATTCATAATGTGCTTTCTAACATTCACAACTAACCAGTTGATTTCATGTTATTGGTGGACTGCATAATTTGAGTTAAATCCATGTTCAATTTGACATGTATATTTCTCTGTTGAGCCACTTTTTAATGCGTTGCTGAAACGAACACCCCACTAATGAGCTGATTGATGAGGGTTAAGAGTTCAGTAGTGAAGACATGTGATACTGGTTACTGAGAGCCTTAAAAAACCCTCTGTTTGAGGAGCTTCAGACAAAGAGAAAGAAACGTGTGTGAGATGAAGGAGTAATTTGGACCAGTGCTTTAGTGGTTCCTTGAGAAGCGGGTATACTCTTCATTTATTCCCCCATCCCAGCAAAGGATGAATGCCCTTTGAATGAAGTGGGTATACACAATGCTGACTGATAAAGAAGTAGGTATAGGCCTACCTGCGCATACCCTGCACTACACCACTGATTTTGACTATTATAGAGAGAGTATTTATTGAGAGGAGGATTTGGAACAAAAAAAATACAAGATGAAGACGATTCCCTTTTTTTGTGTTTTTTTTCCCTCTCCTTCTCCTTCTTCTTCTTGCTGTTAGATAACATCATCTTCTGCTGCTTTTGTTTTCGGCATAAATGTGTCTTTTCTCTGTCTTAATACTTGATTGTGATTGGCTGGAATGCTGAAATTAAAACATTGTTATTATTATTCTTATTTTAGAATTCATTTCTTTGTGAAAATTCTTATTTTGTTTGTTTCATACTCCTGCTGTTTATTGTATGCTTTATTTTTAAGAAAACACAAACACGTTTGCATATAAACACATCCTCATTCATTTGCATATGTCCTCACCACATTTAGACCTTCAGGCTGAACTATATTTACATCTTTGATGTAAAACAGCAGGATAAACAGTGAATGTTGTTGTATTGCAGTCTTATTCATCTATTTTATTGCAACAACAGGAAAGTTACACTATAACGGTGTCCCAATTCAGAGGCTGCATCCTTCAAAGTTCACAAAGGCGGTTCTACAGAGGGTTTCCTGTTCCCGCCCACCGCTCCTGTCGCCAAGCAACTGCATGACAGCTGCCATCGGGACACAGCAGAGACGTTTCTGACAGAATTTTACATACAAAGATGGAGCAAGAAATATAATTTTTCCAGGTAAAATTAGTTTAACTAAACTATTGTCATGATCCTTACCTGTGTCCTCTTGTCTTGTACTCTTATTTCCCCAGTGTTTTTGTGCTCAGTGCCCCTGTTTGCCTACCTGCCTCGTTTGTTTCCATGGTTCCCTTTTGTTAGATGCCATGGTGATTGGTTATTTACTACTTAATTTTTAAGTAGTAATACATTTTGTGAGTATATAATCAACAGTCTTCTCCAAAGGTGAGATCTTCAAGCAGCTGCCCGATGTCTCCTTTGTGCAGACATTGCAAATGCTGAGGAAAACTGTGCTAGTGAGGGTTGTTGAGTTACTGATGCTATGAGGTGTTAGTGCACCTGTCGCTCATATCTTTCTTGCTTGCCTGTATGCATCGTTAAAAAGGTGTGTAGTGAATTTGATCTTTAATATCACTGTTTAAAGGCTCTTTAAGTGTTTTCACTTTAAACGTTTTAGAATGTCCTGCTGTTTTTAACTGAAATATTGAGGCGGGTGTTTTGTATGTATTGCAAATGGCCAAAACTTGCATTTTGTTCACATATCTTTGTTTGATCTTTTTGAGAGATGATCTAAATATTTGTTTATTGGAAACAGATGGAAAATTGACAGGCTTATGTTGCATTTATATGGATGTTTTGCCCGCCAGGTCTTCAAGCCAATCACGCAACTGAAAGCTATAAATTGAAGAACTTATATTGAATGATGAACAATCAAAAACAGAAAACAGAACTTCTCTGTCTGGTATGGGAACTGCAGTGCTACTGACCGCAAGACTCTACAGCGGACAGTGAACACAGATCATCGGTGTCCCTCTCCCCTCCGTCCTGGACATTTTCTTTGCACGATGCTCCAGCAAAGCTACCAGTATCATGAAGGACCCCACTCATCCCTCCCACAGTGTCTTCCAGCTCCTGCCATCAGGTAGAAGGTACTGGAGTATCAAAGCTCGCTCTGTCAGACTGCTCAACAGCTTTTTCCCCGTATCTCCCTGCCCCCCTCTGAAACCTCGTCCACAACCCCTACCTCCTGAAACCAGACACAATATCTCATGTTCAGTTTTTATGTAAAGTTCTTGTACAGTTTCTCTCAGATTATGTGTATGTATAGCCAACTATTTATAGTATATGTATAGTCAGATTACCTCTCTCAGTAGGTTAGCTGTGCACTTTTAAGGCACTTTTGCTTGTGGATGAAAAATGTTGCACATAAAATAAAGACATTAACAACACATTCAAGAGATAGCGATTTTGGGTTTTCGTAATAAAAAAAGGATAAATTATCATTAAGGATAAAACTCTGGGTCACATTAGTAGGGTTAAACATATAAGAAGGGGGCCAGTTCCTCCGTGTCAGCAAGTTGGAATCGTATCAATTCAATTCAAGTCAAGTTTATTTGTATAGAGCTTTTCACGATACAAATCGCTGCAAAGCAACTTTACAGCAAATTAGGTTTCTACAATATTTAGTGGTAGCTTATCAGTGGTGACTGTCAGGTAATGTACATATGACAGAAATGTACGGAAAAATCAATTAAAAACGTAATCAATTAAAGACGTAATCAAACAGACAATGAACACTATTAACAGCAATTATTATATGATGCAATCAAACTTATAGCAACATTTCCTATAAGTATCACACCGAACAATGTTGGGTGCAATGCACAGTTTGTCCTGTGGGTGGCAGTAATGCAAAAAAGTCAAACATCACCAGCTGCTAAATTCAGATCTGTGTTCTCTGACTGGCGCAGAGCCAGAGGGCGTTTTTTTACAGCGCTGCGCATTTTAACCAATCACACGTGATTCTGTTAAGCTTATGAATGCAATGACCAATCAGAGGCGTTCCGATGAGTCATCGCTGAAACGCCAGAGTTTTGTTCAGTGTGTGCGCTCGCTGACTGATTTCTGCAAATTTTCTCATCAGAAATAACAAAGTGCAGATGTGTGTAGGAATGTAAGTAATATATTCATTTCACAATGGAAACAGCTTGAGTGATTTTAATGGGAGTTTTTGAGAGTGCTTAAACTCTGGCTAGACTGAAGTCAGTGATAATGTTTTTTGATAATGTAAATGTTCTTTCCTCACTTTCTGTACCATGAAAGTGTTATAATTAGTAACGTACAATGTTTTTATTAAATTCACATTAAATACAAGTCAGTTTTATTAAAAATATTTTATGGCATGACACCCATATCTGGTATTTAAGTAAAAACTGGGTTTTTATGCGTAGTTAATAGATTACACTATTAGGCTACTTTGCCCACCGCCCATTAGCCTGTAGATCAACATAATCTATAAAGGTGCAAAATGCATTTACTTACACATATTTGAGAATCGAGATATTTCATGATATAGGTAACACATTTGGGAATATTTCGAATAAAAATGAAAAATTAAAACATAAACCTATATCAGTTATACAGTGCTATGGTGGCTGCTGTGGCATGACGAGCCCCCCACACTCCTCCCACTCGTGCCCCCACAAAAGTAATGAGTGCATGACGCCCCTGACACTACAATACAAAATTATTTGTCAGATAAATGAAACATTATGAAACATTCATTTGAGTTTAAATTGTTATAGCTTACTTCTAGAGATTGCAGTGATACATGACATGGTGAAAAATGACTGAATGAATAATACTGAAAGTAGGTTAAAAAATGAATTTTAAAAGTGTGCCCCCTAAAAGTGCATCACTCGTGTGCAATGAATCTTGGGATTTGCTGGACTGAGAAGGATCACATTTGAAATGGGAAAGTCTTCATTGCGCTGCTGTGATGCGTTCGTCTTTGAATGAAGCCTTTAAAGGATGCAGCATCTGAATTGGGAAGCAGCTTATGTGTCCTTAATATGTCTGAATTATGATTTAAACCATGTTGGATTTTATAATTTAGTGATCATTCTGATGTTGAGAAACAGTCAAGAGACAAGATTGCTGGTTGTTCAGGAGTTTATTTGAGCTGCTGTTGTTGACATGTTCTTTTATGTTTAGCACAAAAGGATTGTAGATATTTCATACCCAATCTTCACTCCTTTAAGAATAAACAATATTTCATTTAGCAGAGGCACATAATGTGGATATTGTCAGTCACAAACAGTAATTTCTAATTAGACATGATTAATTCATGAAACTCGATATAACAGAGAGAAGTAGCTGCAACAGCAAACTGAGATCCTTAAAACACCAATAAGGAATTTAGAAAACTCATATCATACTCTTCAGTTACATGAATTATCTCATAATAAAATAGAAGGAACACTGTATAAATGTATATCTAATAATGAGTACATATGATGCTTTTTGATCCCACAAAATTCAATTACCTAGATTAATATCTCATAATTCTGAGGTTAGTAAATTTTTTATAAAGTTTATCAAAGCAAAATATTCTTTAACATCAATTTTTGTCATTGGCTATTAAAAATGAAGCAAACAAACCCACAGAAATCACACTGATGCTTCAACAGAAATTCACCCACCGGATGGAAAACAGACCCTCAGCAGAACAATTTAGACAATTTACAGCTCAAAAACAGTTTACTATCAGTTTACAATAACTATATTAACAAACATCTGAGCAAAACATTTCTGCCTTTTTCTCCCTCAGTTATGGCTTTCTGCTGAGAATAAAGTTATTATATGTAAAATTATTATAACAAAGTGCGAGACTGATCAAAAACAACATGCAGAACAAACACTGTGGATGAATGTGTCATGTCAGACGTGTAGCGGGAACTTTAAGAGATCTGGAGGTGATGGATGGATTGTGTGTGTTTTGTGAGGATCTACTCACCTTCATGACACACGAAAGGAAAACGGCTGTTACAAGAGACGTCAATCCATTGTCCCAGAGCGTTCTGTTCAACAGCTGTACAGTCTTCATTACCTCCAATATTATTAGGTTCACCAGATTTCCAGTATCTGAATGAGGAGTTACTCTGATCTGACCACTGCCATGAGTCTCTGAACAGACCGATCCAGACATGTGATTCAGATGAGTGTCTGTCACTAATGATCTTCTCAACCTGTCGATTCTCATTCTGGTTTCTCACACTGACCAGATCAATGTGATTCTGTCTGCAGTAACTCTGAGCGTCTCTCCAGGTTTTCTCCTGGTTGATAAAGACGAGTCCTGTGTTTGCTTTCAGAAAACACATTAAATAGATTCATGAATCAGTTTGTTCATTATTCTTACGCTGCTTTACAGTTTGGATGTGAACAGGAGCATCAGTGGAAACAACAGAAACACATTGCATTCAAACACAATACATTTTGCTGATATAACATTAAGTAACATTTGTGAATGTCCTTGATCATTTTATTGCCACTTTCTATTTCTCCACTACATTTCCTTACACGTTTCTCTAAAATACTGGATTCAGACACAAAGAGCTTTATGAGAGAAACATCAAACAGGCAATGATGTTCTGCTCGTCCTTAGAAACATGTCGGTAAACAGTCCATTCAAAATGTTGTATTCTAGATTAATTATATATTTATATATATATTGTTGAAATGTTAATACTATTGCTAGAGGTCATCTTGCTCCTATAGCCTGATTTTTTTTCTTAAATTGTTATTGACATTGTGTCCTATGTAAGCTCACTTATTTAAGGGTTTGTGTTGAGATACTGAAAGCTGAATGTATCGCGCAGCTCAAGGTGTTCAGATGGTTTATCACAGACTCTGTAGCTAATGATCACAAGTCCATGTCAAAAATGTTTTATTTGTTTCAAACATCTACTTAAAAAAGCTCACTTCTGAGAATAACAATCTCCCAGGGGCAGACTGTCATGCAGTGTGTCCAAAAATGATGTCCGGAGGTGCTGTTGGTTTTTAATGACCTTACATGTTTGATTAAACCAACTATTTTAAATATGACAGAAGAACAAAACACTCAAACTGCTTAAGATATTTCTCTGATAAAATAATTATAGCTCACAGGAAAACACAACATAATCAGTTAGCAATACTTTGTTTGTTCTCTCGTTTTTGTATGTGTTCATAATTACTTTGTATGACACCCTGACCAAGAAATAATGCCCACACAGTTTGCCATGTTTCATTGTATTATCACAAATTAACTATTGACTTCAATCACAACAATGCAATATGCTAATAAAATCTTTAATACAGTTTTAATAATGTTTGAATAAAGGTTAATGTCAATTTTCCTAGGTCAGACATCAATTTAGGCCTTTACTATATGTCTGTTAAATTTGATCCAATTAATTAATCTCATTTCATGTTTTTCATTAATTAATTCCCTAGACAATGGATTGATATTTTTGAATTCATAATTTATAAATATTGCTGGAAAAACAACAACAACAACAAAACCTATGCTCTCGAATGACAGATTTCCACAGTTATCCCATGAGACAACAAAAGATCAACATGCATTCAATGAAATACTTTTTTCCAGTTTGTCTCTACAGAAACTGACTTAAAGTTGTTTATATTTATGACCACATTAAAAAGTAAAAGCAATTAGTTTTGTGTCAGAACTGTGGCCAGCTTCGGTTCTGGAGAGGCGCTGTCCTGCAGAGTTCAGCTCCAACCATAATCAAAGCTCTTCAGGATCACTTGAAAACCACGAGCTGAAGCAGGTTGGATATACACTTTACAGGGCAGTGGGCCTCCAGGAGTAGGGTTGAAAACTTAAATATGATGCATCTTTTTATAAATTAATGTTTGTTGTCAATGTAGGAAGATGCACTCACTGTTATTGGATGAATTGCAGATGAAATTCAGGGACTTATCACATTCCACAACATGCCATGTTCCATTTCTCATAATAGAACAATTGTTATTTTCTGGTTGTCCAGTAGCCCAGTTCAGATAGAGCGCAGGTTCACCTGAAGACCACTGCCATTTATCACGACCTGTCTTCTGCAGCCCAATCCAGACTCGTCCAGCATACTTCTTCAGCTCGTTCATGTCGTTCATGTTGTCAACGGTGGCCAGATCTGTGTATTTCTCTCTGCAGTATCTCTGAGCTTCAGTCCAGGTCTTCCTCTCATTTATAAAGTGATACTGACGCTGAACACATTCAGATACGGAGCAGAGAGCTGTGAAAGAGAGGCTTTGCTTTAATGCTTTTCATAACAGGATCAAACCTAATGAAACTAGAAACCATAAATAAAACCACAAACACTCACCAATGAGAAGAATGAAATATAGAGCTTGTTCCATTTCTGAGGAACAAACAAACAAACAAGAATTTAAAAATAATTTTTAAAAAGGCATCTTAGCAGCGTAATAGGATTCACAGCAATTCAGATAATATTAACATCTCAAAGTCTAATTCTAGTTAAAGAATGAAGATGTGAGTTGTTCTTACTTTAGAGGTTGTGTGTTTCTGTCCTGAATTATTTATTATGCAAATTCTTTACTTATATTTTAATGTTCACAACTAAACAGCTGTTTTAATGTTATAGGTGGGCAGCATAACATAATTTGAAATTAATTTTTATATTTTTCTGTTGGGCCACTTTTTATCTGGCGCTAAAACAAACAACTCTACTAATGAGCTGATTGATGAGGGTTGAGTTAATTAGTGGAGACAGGTGAGACTGGTTACTGAGAGCCTTTAAAAACCCTCCGTTTGAGGCGCCAGTGTGTGAGATTAAGGAATAAGTGTGATTTTTGAGAAATATTTTGTATGGAGAGATTCTAGTTTCATTTCATATTCCTGCTGTTTACTGTATGTTTTTTTGGTTGTTTATAAACACTAATATGTTTTCATGTAAACACATCCTCATCCATTTGCTTATATCCACATTTAGACATTCAGGATAGACCATATTTACATCTGACACGAAACAGGAATGCAAACAGTGAGTGTTATTGTTCTAGTCATATTTCATTACATTTCATTCACTCTTATTAATTTGTTAGATTTATTGCAACCGCAAAAAAAGTTACACTATAACTGTGTTCCAATTGAAAGGCTGCATCCCTTGAACTCCACGACGACTGAAGTTTGCATCGTTAAATGAGACCGTCTATGGAGGATTTCCTGTTTGCATCACCAGCTGTTCCTACCCAACACTCCTGTCGCCTAGCAACTGTGAGACAGCTGCCATCAACACACAGCAGAGACGTTTCTGACCATGCTAAATCATCCTAAAACAACACCGTAACAAATATCTGTAGTTTTCAAAGCACTATTAATGTAAAATGAACCAATATTTACTGTAGAACCTGTGGACAGCATGTTGCTGTAGATCTGCAAAACATCATGGTCATAATAATTCTACAGTAAATTTTTACTGTGAATCACAATATAGTAATTTTGAGTGAGATTTTTTTTTTTCAGCAGTAGAAACAAATCCGATTCAACACTTTCTTCAATTCAGCAACATAACTTTGCTCATTATTTTGCCATGTTAATTTACCTCTTGTAAAGTCGCCTGTGTATTCAAGAGTGCACTGGGACACAGATGTATGCGGCACCATTCTTAGTCAGTAAGCTGTGCATATTGTTACACAAAATAAACTACTCGCATACAAACTTTTTATATATTTTCATATATCGCAACAGGTAAGACTTTAAAACAGCACCACATTTTTCATAGGATGTTTTTCTGAGATTCATCGCTGGGCAAACTGCAGCAGCTAAATACAACAGATTGCTGCCAGCCTTATTTAAGTGAATAGGAGTGTCATTCCTGACTCGCTATACTAAAGTTGTTTTTCTTCTTCAAAAAAGTTGGAGTCACACCTCTATGGGGGTGTCGTACCCTACTCCCACGTAAAAGTAAACAACTCTAATCAGTGGCACTTTCCACTTGCCATACCTGGGAAGCCTTGAAAGTGGTACTAAATACTCGTCATAGTGTTAATGCCTTCATGCCTCCTCACTCGCTGTCAGTCATGGTGTTCAACCAGGTCCAGTAGCTTATACATTGGCGCAGGCCTTGTTACAATCTCAAAGCATTGGTAATGCAAGGGCCACCCAGCAGTGAAATCCAGAGGCGTGGGTGAAGCTATTCTGTGTGAATGACTTTTCTTGCGCTTCTGTAAAAAAAAAAAAAAATCACTTGATTTAAAATTTTGGTTTTTAATTTTTGTTACTCCTTTGTCATTTTTAATCTGACTCCAATTTTGAGAGACTATTCAATATAAATTGCGATGGCAGTTATAGAAGCTGATCATAATGCGAGTTGTGTTTTAATTGAGATGCTTGATTATTCGGACACACCATAGTTTCAATTATCCGTTCATTGGGGCTAATGTCACATTTGAGTCTTGCGTTGCAGATTCAATCAATCAGTAAAGAGAATACATCAATTAAAACAATATTGCTGCAGTGCCCGGGGAGCAGTTGGGGGTTCGGTGCCTTGCTCAAGGGTCTCACCTCAGTCGTGGTGGAAGAGAGGGCTGGTCATTCACTCCCCCCAACGACAATCCCTGACGGTACAGAGACTCGAACCCACAACCTCTGGGTTACAAGTCCGACTCTCTAACCATGACTGCCCCATATGCGACTGTGATCATATTTCCAATTGCACTGAGACCTTTAAAACGATACCAAACATGAAAGGGTGAAAATCATCAACTCTTAGGATAGATTAGAAGGTTTATTGTTTTGTTGCATGGCATCTGTTAACGTTAAAGTATAGACGTACACATACACGCACACATTATGGAAGAAAAAAAATGGTTTTGTTATTTAAATGTTATCCAGTGTTGATGTTGTTGTGCTGTTGATGGTCCTGTGTGTATTAACTTGCTTGCTTTGTATTTTTTAAGTCTTTCCCCAGCAGGCTCATTTTCTCCAGAATAGTACTAAAACAAGAGAAAATATTAAGACAGGTTTGCAATCTTAACAGTAGAAAATACGACACAGCAGGACATGCATACAAAATACTGAAGTGCTAAAGTTTGGTTAACACTTATTGTCCTGCTGTTTTGTCATGACAGATCATCAATTTAAGATTTAATTTGTGTCTTACAACCATGGTGTTCAATTAGGTCCTGTAACCGTGACTGCTGTGAGTGGTGCCAGCATTGAGTTTAAGCGCCTTCATTGCTGCTTCAGAGTCATATTAATTTAACTATTATGTGCAATAAATACTAAACACATTCTTTCCTGAATTAAATATAAACCCTTAAAGAACCATTGTACTAATGCATATTATTAAAATATTATCTGGAAAGTATTTACTGAATATTGAGTTTACATACTCAATTTTGCAAAATATGTAGTATGCAATGAAATATATTAAAGCACAGCTCATGTGTGGTGAGTAAACACAGCATGTTGACATGAACAAAGTACTAGTTGGATATGATGCTGCCCCTGCTGCTCTTTGCTTGCTATTAGAATGTGAGCTTATACAATTAGGGAGATTTTAGCTCAAGTTTGACAGGACCTAAAAGTATAAAGGATCTAAGTACTGTGACAAATGGATTTTAGTAAATAATTATGACTTAAGCTCTCTAGTAATGGCTTCACATGACTTGAATATTGTGAGTCATAAGGCCATTTATTTGGCTGCCACAGTTTTATTAAATGTGTAAAATATTTTGAACAATTACATATACTTTTACATGACACGGAATCATAGATAATTCAATTATTACTTTTTTTTTTAGAAAAAAATGACACAAATGTAATGTTTACATGTAGAGCGCATGTGCCATACTGCAAAAACATGTGATGTGTGTGTGCATTTTTTGTTTGTGTGTGTGTTTTGTGAGGCACTAAGCAAATGTTGCCAAACAATGTTGATCATTGAAAGCACCAAAACAAACACACCCATACAACAGGAACTCGCCCTTATTTTAATAACTCCGCCCCACACGAACGTACACAACCCCGGCAGCGACGATGGTGGAATCTGCTCTGCCTGCCGGCCGAGGGTATGATGTAGGGCTGCACGATTAATCAAATGCGATTGTCATGTGCATTTTGTTAGTAAAGCCAATACGCATGACAATCGCAGCTTCTGGCGAATCGCGATCTCGATTCCATTTCGATTTATCGTGCAGTCCTAGTATGATGTCATCAATAAGTGAAAGCGATGTGTGTTACTATGATAATTCAGGTCAAAGGTGTGGAAATCAATGTGTCTTTATCATAGCTGAAGCGAACGACAATAAGATTGCAAATGAACAAACAAGCGAAGATGACAAGCATATTCAAGCAAAAGCCAACACAGAATAGTTGGGTGAAAAAAAAGCAAAATCAACGTAGAAACAAAGCAACCTAGACGTCCCATTCCAGGCCTTCCCGCTCCTTTAGTTTCTCCACCGCTGGAAAGATGCTCCAATATTTACGCAGGTCCTACCTCTTGCCTGATCGTAACCCTTCTTTGTAATGTTTTGTTTCTCCAAAATGTTCCTCTCTGCCATCTCTCTCTATCTCTAGTCGATCAGCTAATATCCATCCTGTGCACTGAGCGCTCTCTTCTCCCTATCATCACTAGACACGCCCCTTACTGCTGATTGGCAGCGAATGTGTTTTGGGACTCGGTCCGAAACTGTGGTCAAAAGTGTTTTTCAAATATTGCTTAGTGCAATATTTGAAAAAATATCACAACTAAACAGCTGCTTAAATGCTCGTGTTGACTATTGAACTCATTGATGAGGGTTGAGTTAATTAGTGAAGACAGGTGAGACTGGTTACTGAGAGCCTTTAAAAACCCTCCGTTTGAAAGAGAGAGAGAGAGAGAGAGAGATAATTGAATTTTAAAATGCTTTTTATTACTATAAGTCACACTTCATCAATACAGAGAAAAAGAGAGAGAGAGAGAGAGAGAGAATTTTTTTTTTTTTGAATTTACAAAGACTTTATTTACAACAAATCTCATACTTACAATTACATAAACTCAAGTAATAAGTATCAAGTTACAACTCAATACAAATCAATAAAGTGCAAAAATTAATTCATCTTCAAAAATGGTACAAAGAGCATCATTACAGCACCAAATATTTTCAAAAGAAAGCAGATCATCAACACATTTATAATAGTAAAAATCTGTTAAAATTCTAGATGGCACCAGGTTAAAAAACAAGGCAACAATATTTTTTACTATATCCTGTTCAATTTTCTCTCTCCTGCTCAAATAGATGGCCATTTTTGCTTGTCCCACCACAAAATTAAGCAACTGACAAACATATTTTCTCTTAGAAACATATTTGCAACCTAAAATGAAAACCTCTTGCGAGAAAATTTCATTACAATTTTTAAAAACATCCTTTAAAACAGAAAACAGTAGATCAAGTCTATGACAACTTAAGAAAGCATGAAAAATAGTCTCTCTGTCATCACAAAAAGGACATTTATCAGTACTTCCAGGATTTAAAACAGAAGTAAATGCATTAACTGCAATAACACCATGAGCAATTCTCCATTGTAAACCTCCTGTCTTTTTGATCAACGGTGGTTTGTAAAAAAATTCTCCACTCTGGTTTTTTGTTTTCACTCAAATGATTTTGATCATCAGTTGACGGACGATCTTCTTTATTCCTTTCAGGGCAAGCCCGAATTAGATGGCCCAGCCCACCACAGTTAAAGCACTTCATTTTATCGGTTGTGACATAGAAAACATAGTCAAAGTTGTCAACCTTAAAGTTAAGAGTCAAGTCAAGTTCTTCGCTGTCTTTCAAGATCATATAGACACATCTTCTAAAAGAGACCACATGTTTTAATAGTTGTGAAGTGGTAGAAACCAGCTTAATGGGTGAAACCAGCTTTCCATAGCGGGACAAAATCTTTACCAGTGTATCATTAGAAACAAAAGGTGGAATATTAGACAATGTAACCTTTTTTGAGGGCATTGAAAGTGGAAGAACAGGTGTGAAGAGGTTGTTTACAACAACACCCTTCTCCACTAACTCATTTGCCTTTTCCACCGAACTCAAAAAAACAACAGCACTATTCATTTTGGACGCTGACAAAATACTATCATGCCCAACAACCTCTCCCATTGCCAAACAGCAGTCTTCAACACTCACCGCGGACGCCACTTTAACACCATGACGTCGCGTGAGATTATTTAAAATACCAGCTCGCGGCTCCGCCATCGCCGCACAAGGGGGAAAAAACCCCGCGGCCCAATTCAAACAAACAACAAAACCAAGAGAGAAGAGAAAGGCAATAAAACAGAAAAAGAAAGAAAAGAAGAAAAAACTCACTTGCAAAACCACGCTCCACACTCACGCCGCTCTGAACACTCACACTCACACTCGCACCGGAAGAGAGAGAGACTTTAGCTGTGTCCCAACGTTGAGTGTGCACACTTCGAAGGCCAGGCCTCCAAAGTGCACTAAGGACGCTCCGCCTTCGCAGGATTTCCTAATTGCGACACCAGAGGTTCCCGATTAGCGCTCTGTCGCATAGCAACGGTGTGAGAGGAGAGCTGACGAGAGGACAATCCTGACAGGACAGGTGAAGCCAGAATTGCTCATTTTTGTTTTTATGTTTTACGTCATGGAGGAGACGGAGATGTACCTCAGGCTTAGCTATGACCGAGGCCAGGTAAGTTACACTGGTTTGCTGCGTCCTGCGTCGGATTACAACTTTAAATGCAGGAATTGGCTTGGAGCTTACTTGAATTATGTAATGATGCATATGAAAAACTACAAAACACACACAGACACACATAGCAGTTCAAATGCTGACTGATATCTTACAAAGGTATATTTTTATATAGTTTATTGTCTTGACATGATGATCATATGTAGACAGGTTAGCAAAAATAAAACTGTGAATCAAAAAAATAGAGCATTGCACTGCTCAATGTTCAGCGGCAGCTGTCACAGATGAACAGTGCTCTGTATGACCGGTCCGAGTCCTTCAGATGCAGCCTCTGATATAGTTAGCAAAAATGTGTTAATATTCTGACAAAATGTTGATACTTTCATTTAAAACCTAATCAGAGGTGGACTGTAAGGAAGCACATTCGTTAAGTATTCTCGTACAAATATGAAGTACTAAGTTTTCTTTTTTCTCGCACACAGCAACACTAAAAATACCCAGACAGCAGAT
>NW_015646344.1:535160-545713 GCF_001515625.1 Sinocyclocheilus rhinocerous | reverse complement strand
AAATGCAACATACACAGTAGTGCAGCAGTAATATTAATGCAAAACAATCCTAACAAATTCTTTTTTCAGAACAATACTGTATACCTTTAATCTACTTAAGGTATAGAGAGTAAAAGTAGAACAGTGCTGCTGGATCTTCTGAGAAGTGAACGGCAACACGGATGGGTGCCACAATCCAGACCCTGGTGTTTCTCTTCTGTCTGCTAGTGGTACATCATACAGACCCTTACCAAAAAGTAGTATACTTGAAGTTTATTTTATTAAGTATACTTTATGTAGCAAGTATACAAATATCAGTGTACTAGTAGTATACTTGTAAGTATACTATTTCAATACTCCTTGGGACTAAATTGGCCCACTTTCTAGTATATAAAAGTATACTTTAAGTATAACAGTAGTAAACTTTAAGTACACAACTAGTTTACAACAATATTTTTAGCTTGTACTGCAACTATACTAAAAGTGCACTTATAGGTATACTGATAGTTTACAAATTAAATACTTGTAGTAGCATTTTTAGTACACTTTGAAGTATAGTCTCAGTAAACTACTAGTTTCTCTTCATTGGTCGACATTACATCAACTTTACACAGTTTTGATGCTGTTTTATGTCTGATGATCGTGTTAGATTACATGTGGAAGCATCTGTTGTTTCGGTTTCTTCTTTACTTGTGTTTTTGGAAATTCTGTACAGAAAATGTTTACTAGCGTCCCCTACCGTATAACAATGAAAACACGGATTCCAGGAACACAAGTATAGCTCAAATATATTTAGACTTTTTCTAAGTAGGCTATAAGTGAAGTATACTTAAATGTCATTTTAAGTATATTTCTGAGAAGTACATAAAGCCCATTTCTGAGAAGTACATAAAAAGTAGACTAAAAGTATACTTTCCTATTTTTTAGTTTAAAAGAAGTATACTAATAGCACACTTGAATGAACTTCTTTTTCGTAAGGGGAGCGGTCTCCAGAGTGTTTGACATGCCCCGTTCCACTGTCACCGCATTGTCCTCTGAGTCTCTGAGGAGGTGCTGGCCATTCACCAAGAGATTCACCTCCTGAAGACCCCAGAACACACGGAGGCAGGGCTGGGCTCAGAACTGATGTTGTTTTTCTGATGTTAAACCTAAGCTATGTTGTAAATGGTTGTAAAAAAGTACTTTCAGTAATGTATAGAACAATTTGTTTTAATGTGTAAAAAAAAATTACAAGACAAAAAAAATAAACGTATAGAAGAATGTTTTGTGAAAAAATTATAAGCTGCATTAAAAAAAACAATGTACATAATTACTTCTCTTTTATTTACACATGTGAATATGCAAAACAAAATTTACAGAAAGTATTCAGGCTCATTAACAAATAAATTACACTACAAAACTGAATAATGTATACAACTTATTCATTTTTTTGAACTTGCATCACAAAAATATTTAAAAAAATAAACTACAGAAATTAGGTTGTTTCATTGTCAATGTGACATTTAAAAAAATACGATATTGAAAAACTGTAATGTACCCATTTTTTCCACTGTTTTATATTGCTTAACAGAGACTGGCTAATAAATATATTTAAGCATTCTCTCAAGAAGAGAAAAAAGTATCTCCATTCTCTCCTGTGCTCTTCTCTCCTCTCTTCTCTCCTATGTCTCTCTCTCCTGTGCTCTTCTCTCCTCTGCCCTCTCTGGAGTTTGATGTCCTCCCTGAGCAGCTCCACCAGCTTCCACTCACTCCCTCACCTGTCCCAGGACACTAGCAATCCTAAGGCAGAGCAAATAAAGCATGCCTGTTAACAACAACAACAACAGCACAATGAATTTCAGCAAAAATGTGTGTATTAACTTGCTTGCATTGTATTTTTTAAGTCTTTCCCCAGCAGGCTCATTTTCTCCAGAATAGTACTAAAACAAGAGAAAATATAAAGACCGGTTTGCATTGCAATCTTAACAGTAGAAAATACGACACAGCAGGACATGCATACAAAATACTGAAGTGCTAAAGTTTGGTTAAAACATTTGTAGACATATCTTGCATGACAGCACTACAAAAACACAACAAAGGGAAAGACTATTGCCTTATATAGTGGTTGTCTTATTGTTTGTGGGCTTTAACACTTGTTTCGCTAGCTATTTGAGTAAATGAAAACACAATACTTACATTTCAATGTGAATTCCCCCACAGAACTGTCATCCTCCATGTTCTTTGAATATATATTCCATCGTCATCTGCGTGCAAGTGATTCTGGGATATGGTAGGGTGTGAAGTGTCCATCAGATGTACACTTCATTTTGCTGGGAAACGGAGGGTGCATTTGACGTCGCTTTCGAATTACGTCAGCCTTCGTTGCGCCGCGGTGACGCAATCGGCCTTGGAATGCAGCCTTCGGAGGGTGAATTCTGACCCTGCATTCCATTCGGAAGGGCTCATCCCTATGCCCTAATCCCTTCAAAGGGTTTACCCTCCGGAGTGAGAGCTTCGAAGGGTTGAAGGGTGTAGGGGCCCAAACAACTTTCTTGAAGTGCCCTTCTGCGTCATCATCACATGCCCACACGGAGGCACTGTCATCATGCAAAGAATCTGCGCAAATTAGTTCATCGTACCCTTCGAAATCCTTCATTCCGAATGGCCCTTTGAAGTGGCCAGTTTTGAGCACTTCGGTTTGGAACGACCCTTCAATATGGTGGCCATGATTATATGTTTTCACTCCGAAGTGCCCTTCGGAGGGCGATATATCCCGTTTGAAACGCACCGTGAATTGGGACAGCATACGCCGTGACGCTGTGACGCAATCGCACTTCAAATGCGCACTTCGGAGTCCGCACACTTCAGATTGGGACAGCCTTCGTCGCGCCGCTGTGACGCAATCGCACTTCAAATGAGCCCACCGGCGTCCACGCACTTCAGTTTGGGACACAGCTTTTGACTTTTAAAACACTTTAATTTACAAACATTAAAAAAAAAAACATTACACATTACCAATTAAAGACAAGGTTCCCCGATTCATTTACAGTCACCAATGCCCCTCCAAAAAATCATCTCCATTCAAAATAAGGAATGCTATATATTCAATAAGTACTCAAGACTCCACTAAAGACTTGAATAGGGTCACCATAGCCTACTTCTATTCTCACCAGCATTTTTGCACTGATGAGACTTAAACATTGATCGCTAAGCTGAGTTTAAAACATTCACAAAACAATTACATTACAAAAAGGACAATTTGGTAAAACAATGTCATTACGTTTTGAAATAAGAGTTTGAGGCTACAATACAATTCATTCATTACATTTATATAGCGCTTTTCTAGGCACTCAAAGCGCTTTACATTGTCAGGGGGTATCTCCTCATCCACCACCAGTGTGCAGCATCCACCTGGATGATGCGACGGCAATGCAATAATCTCCACTGAAGATCCCCACATTTCTTAGAGATAGGTGGTTTGTACAGTAATCTCCAGGATGGACATATCTCATCTGAAATAGAAAGCCAAGACCTCCATTTAGTGTCTGGTCTTTGCTTCAATTGTCCAAGATTTAACACAAATATGATATTACATTTTTTCTCAATACAACAAAAAAACGAATTTGTCAGACTTGCAATATCAACAAATTCCTAGACTTAAGAACAACCTTAAAAATAAATGTCTGAGGAAAAAAAAGCCTTTCAGTATAGAACATTTGTAATAAAAGAAATCAATTTTGGAGAAAAAGAGGCCTTAAGATTCCTGACTAATCCCTCCACAATTCTAACTGTTAGAGTTAGCCCAACTTCTTCAGCAAGCGCATGTGCAGTTCACCACTGGCCTTTTGTTAAATCAATCAAGTCCATAATTTTAGTGATCCCAGCATTGAAAAAATTAATGATTTAAGAAGATGATACATTAGATGGCATTCCAAAAAGGGGATTAAAAGGGGGTTCTGCAATACCATAATTCTCATCTTCTTATTTTAACTTAAAACAATCCCGTAATTATGATCACTAATACATAAAAAAATTAAAGGTAAGCAATGCATCATCTCTACAAATGACTTCTGCCTTAAAAACAAATGCTTCTTAAGACCAATTCCTCCAAGTTTCTTTAGTATAAAAAGACCAAACATTTTATTGTGAAATCGTCTCGGTCGAAGCAGGGCGCTGCAGTTAAATTTTTCACCACAGATTTACATTGGAACATTGTGGGGCGCTGTAGAGCTGAGAAGATCGTCTACCTCGCTTAGTATCATAATACTGTACATGACTGACGAAGCCATAGGAAGCCGAAATGTGCATGTTTTGTAAGTGACAATATATCCTAAATATCAACCTAATAAATCAACAACCAAAAGTAAAGTTTACATATTTGTTACATATCATTTTCAATTCATTACCACATCAAGCAGAAATCAGGAAATAGTCAGGAGACGTGAATACTGGCTGTAGATGAGTTTATTTGAGCTGATCTTCTGCTATCATGTGTTTATGTCATGGTTTTGATCTTTCCTGTTTGGATCAAACACAATATATTTTATACCCAACCTTTACTTTTGCTTTTCAATTACTAACCAGATTTCATTCTGCTGAGAAACAAAGAATATTTTTCTCAAGAGCTGCTGCTCTCTTAATCACAGTTAACCAGTCATTTCTAATATATGATTAGTGCAAAACAAAGAGATGTAACCACACCAGATATACAGAGAGATTCTTAAAACACACACATATATCATGCTAGTGTTTTAAACAATTACAGAACATTAAACATTGATGTTAGAAAATTTTGATAATATCATATGTCATTATAATTCTTTTGAGACTTAAGCAAGACTTTTGGACACTTTTAAAAACCAATAATCAGATTCACTCAGAAGCTATCAAAGAAAAAAAAAATAATATATGAGTAAATCAGAAAAATAATGAAATGTGAAAACAGTGAACAAGAAAACACACAAACAATTCACATATCCTTCACTCTTAATATCTGCTGCAGATGAAGTTGAGTTTGTGAGTTTCAGGAAGGCTGATCCAGCGCTGATCTCCTCCAGACTGAACTGCTCCTTTTCTCTTCTCGAGTTTACAGTTTTCTGGTTTAGTTCCGTTCCCTGGAGCCCAGTTCTGATAGCACACAGTCTCTCCACTCAACCAGAGCCACATGTTCATGATGCAGTAGTTGTGTAAACCCAACCACACCGCCGCAGTAGACGCCCGTTTAACCACGTTCATCACACGACGCTGCATCTCTTCTGAATGAACCGAGACCAGATCCACATGATTCTGTGTGCAGTATCTCAGAGCTTCAGACCACGTCAGATTCTCTCTGATCACAATCAGTTCAGGATCTGGACACAAAACAAAGTACAAGCAGAAACTAGAGAGAGACTGATCAAAAACAGCATGCAGAACAAACACTGTGGATGAATTTGTCATGTCAGACGTGTAGCGTGAACTTTAAGAGATCTGGAGGTGATGGATGGATTGTGTGTGTTTTGTGAGGATCTACTCACCATCATGACACACAAAAGGAAAATGGTAGGTGCAAGAGAAGTCATGCCATTGTCCCTTAGCTTTCAGTTCGATCACTGCATATTTTTCATCACCTCTGTCTCCATTATCAGGTTGACCAGACTTCCAGTATCTGAATGAAGTGTTACTCTGATCTGACCACTGCCATGAGTCTCTGAACAGACCGATCCAGACAAATGATCCAGATGAGTTATTATCACTAATGATCTTCTTAACCTTTTGATTCTCATCCTGGTTTCTCACACTGACCAGATCAATGTGATTCTGTCTGCAGTATCTCTGAGCGTCTCTCCAATTCATCGTCTGATTGATAAAGACAAGTCCTGTGTTCGCTTTAAGAAAAACAAATGAGAAGTAATTCATGAATCAGTTTGTTCATTATTCTTATGCTACTTTATGGTTTGGATGTGAACAGGAGCAGCGGTGGAAACATCAGAAACACATCACTCAAAGACTTGAGCTGCTTCTACAGCTGGTGATATATTGAATGTTCACAATATTTTCAAGATTTTCAATCTATTGATTTAGTTTTCTTAAATATATCTCTGGAATATCTCAGGTTACGTATGTAACCATGGTTCCCTGAGAAGGGAATGAGACACTGCGTCCTCTAGGGGTCGCTATGGGGAATGCCTTCGGCGTGACCGGTCTCTGAAGCATATAATTAAAAACACGACAGTCTATGACGTCACCACCGGCACGACTACAGTATAAAACGGCGCCGGTAGAACATGTAATACGCTTCTTCGTCTGAAGCTTACGTCCGAAGCATGGCAAGGAGACTAGAGGATGCAGTGTCTCGTTCCCTTCTCAGGGAACCATGGTTACAAATGTAACCTGAGACGTTCCCTTCTGAGGGAACTTTGAACTGCATCCTCTAGGGGTCCCTATGGGGAACGGTATACCCATGCTGCCATGCTGAGGGGAGTGCATGCCAATACCACAGCGAGCACTAAGTACCAACACAACAAGTCAAAGGAGCTGCACCTAGGACATTTGACGGCTGTCAGTGACATAACCCCCTATGGCCAAAGGCCTGAGCTGTGCACCAAACTTACCTGTAAGGGCTGGCTTGTATAAAGCCCGAGCCCAGAGCAAAGCTCAAGCCCCTGGAATCAAAAATAACCAAGGATTCCTTTAAGGGGATAAGGCCGAGTATCAGGGCTGCTTACAAACCCATATCCTGGCCTGTCAAATAGAGACTACCTCCTGCTCTAAGAACGAGCTACCGAGGATTTCAAGATACCCAAGGAAACTTAGTAGTAACACCCTGTCTTGAAAGTGAATATGCGGAGAGTGGGGCCCAAGAACCAAGAACAGAGCCAACTCAGAGAAAGGGGACGAGGCAACAACGCGTCACCCTTACCATAAAGGCTTTAAAAGAAGGTGCACAAAGGCTGGCGTGCACACCTGCCATGAATATAGACTTTAGAAAGTGCACAGAGAACTAGCGTGAGCACTTACCATAGATATGGATTTAGAAATACCGTAATGAACCAACGGTAGAGTGGAGCCCAAGGTAAAAAACCGGTGCCTAAACAACTCATAGAAAGGGAACGAGACTACAACGCGTAACCCTTACCATTCAGGATTTTAGAAAGTGCGCAAAATTCCTAGCGTGCACATTTATCACAATGTGGATTTTAAAAAGTGCACAGAAGCTGAGCGTGTGCACTTACCATAGCATGGATTTAGAAACACCGTTACTAAAGGGTAACCAAGAACCTGTCCACTAGACAGGCCTAGACCCTACGTGACTGTGGCCCGCTCAAGGAGTAACAATAAAAATTCAGTGGGAGGCCACATGCTCAGAGCGCATGTAGATTGAAAAAGGTGCATCTCATAGAAAAACCCTCCATGTGAGGGGAGAATCACCAACTCAACCAAAAAAACAGTCACCTCAAACTGGGAGCAGCATGCTCATAGGTGACCCTCTAAGTGAGGGGAGCACTGCTAAGCTCGACCAAGAAAAAGAGCAGCCTAACAGGCAGGCCGAAGGAGGCCTAACAACCTGAGGCTAAATGGAGCTCCAAGGAGCGGAGGACCCAATGAGAGGAGACCTCAGACGCTCAATTGGGAGCGGCGAGCTCAAATGTAACCCTCTAAGGTGAGGGGAGCACTGCTAAACTCACCAACAAAGAGAGCAGCCTAACAGGGAGGCAGAGAGAGGCCTAACAACCTGAGGCTGCTGCTCAATGGCTCCAAAGAGAACCCATTAACGCATTCATGCATGAAGAGCTACTGCTCCTTGGATCCGAATTACTCAGGAAGGGTTTCCGCAGAAACACATCTCACTTATACCTCAGGGAACGCAGCATACTCAAGCCCACTCCGCAAAGGGGCGATTCACCGGTTCGACCATAAGGGCAGTGTGACAGGGAGGTCCCGCAAGCCCGACCATCTATTCAACTTCAGAGTAGAAAAAGAGTATTAGTCCCTTCAACACCTCAGCGAGAGAAGCCTTTACATGCATGACGGTTGAGAGGATGACTCAAATCTCAGGAGACCCCTCGGGGCGCGACATGAGTAGCGTGTCCTGGCTGGGGCAGCTTCTTGAAGCAAACACCCAGCTAGGACATCAGGGAGCACATCACAAAGCATTATACTCCGATAAATGCTTACTCGAATGGAGAACCCGCGGGTCCTGAAGTTGCAGTGTTATACTGCGGAAAAACTAGTTAGTGAATTAACATAAACTAGCAATAGATAGATAGATGAGATATATCTCGCACCCGTGCAGACTCAAGCTCACGGGGCATCATCTGAAGGCAAAGCCCGAAGAGCCCTTCTGCTTAGTGGCACGGAGAGCAAGATCTGTGGTGCGAAGCAACTCAGCCACCTCATCATAACGATGCCCTCCTATGAGAACAAAAGGAAATTACTGATAGGGAGAAATTTCCCGTCAGGTCCTTTCCCTGTTCTACCCATCAACCGCGAATCGCGGCAATGGGCAGCCAATTCTCACCGCGACCGTGACCGCAACGCGCAGCATGCATTCAGCTCCCGCGGGAGCTAAACACGCTCCATCCAAGCACTAGATTACCTTGGAAATCAAGCGAGAACGACAACCTCTGCCACGAATGCGTCGCTATTCCTGCGAGAGGCGAACGCACTCATGCAAATGCTATCTACAAATTCGGGTAAATGGTGAAGTACTCACCTCCCCCTCAGTAGTCTTGTGAATGCATCACGATGAGCACAAGCTGTCTCCTCGTGAGACGAGCGCGTTCAATTCATGCTTATCCCTCACAAGAAACAAGCAATGAATGCAGAGCGCATCCAACTCCCTCAAGAGCTTAACACGCTTGCTCTTTACCACACACACACACACAGAATGTGAGCTGTTTGAAACTGCGGATATCAGAGCAAAGCCTCTGCCGGGAAAACATGCATTCCTAGGCATGCTTAACATAAACAAACGGTCATAGTGAAGACGAAGAAGAGGATGACGTGTTCTACCTGCGCCCTTTTATACTGTGGTCGCGCCGGTAGTGACGTCATATGCTGTCACCGGCTAATATCATTGTCTTATTTAGATGTATGCTTCAGACACCGGTCACGCCGAAGGCGTTCCCCATAGCGACCCCTAGAGACGCAGTTCGAAGTTCCCTCGGAAGGGAAATTAAGCTCTTCCATGTTTGTTTTGAGTTACTGAAGGCTGAAAATATCAAGTAGTATCAACTCTAGTCACTGCTGTATGTTTATGAATATTATAAGATCTTTACTATCCATATCAATCACTTTCTCACATTCTCTTTTTTTCTCTCGAATATTTTCTCTATAGTCTCTTTAATTGTAGGTTCCCACTGTGACAAATTACCCCATAGTGAGATAACAAAAGATGAATGAAGTATTTTTTTTTTCTGGAAATTTTTGTGTCTATACAGAAATTGACTGAATGTTAAAAGTGTGACAAATATCCACAGTCTCGTGTATATTCATTATCAAATTAAAAATCACTAAAATTTGGTATTTCGTCCGTCTATGAAGGGTTTTTGTAATTTTAAATAGCCACACTCACTGTTGTTGCAGATGAAAGGTCGCCTATCATTACATGGCAAATCATGCCATTCTCCATTTTTCATCACAGCACAATAATCTCTGCCTTTTAGTTGTCCAGTAGCCCAGTTCAGATAGAGCGCAGGTTCACCTGAAGACCACTGCCATTCATCATGCAGCCCAATCCAGACAAACTCAACACGTCCATCATTCACACTCTTCTTCAGCTCGTTCATGTCGTTCATGTTGTCAACTGTGGCCAGATCTGTGTATTTCTCTCTGCAGTATCTCTGAGCTTAAGTCCAGGTCTTGTTCTCATTTATAAAGTGATACTGACGCTGAACACATTCAGATACGGAGCAGAGAGCTGTGAAAGAGAGGCTTTGCTTTAATGCTTTTCATAACAGGATCAAACCCACAGTGCAGGAGTGACGTAAACTCAACCACACCGCCGCAGTAGACGCCCGTTTAACCACGTTCATCACACGACGCTGAATCTCTTCTGAATGAACCGAGACCAGATCCACATGATTCTGTCTGCAGTATCTCAGAGCTTCAGACCACGTCAGATTCTCTCTGATCACAATCAGTTTATCTGGAAACCAAACAAACCACAAGCAGAAACTAGAGAGAGACTGATCAAAAACAGCATGCAGAACAAACACTGTGGATGGATTTGTCATGTCAGACGTGTAGCGGGAACTTTAAGAGATCTGGAGGTGATGTATGGATTGTGTGTGTTTTGTGAGGATCTACTCACCATCATGACACACAAAAGGATATGCATTGGTGCAGGAGATGTCATGCCATTGTCCCAGAGGGTCATGTTTGACTACTGTACAGTTTTCATTATTTTCATTAATGTTAGGTTGAGTAGGATCCCAGTATCTGAATGAGAAGTTACTCTGATCTGACCACTGCCATGAGTCTCTGAACAGACCGATCCAAACATATGATCCAGATTTATTATTATCACTAATGATCTTCTTAACCTTCTCATTCTCATTCTGATTTCTCACACTGACCAGATCAATGTGATTCTGTCTGCAGTAACTCTGAGC